>NW_027309793.1:620074-930111 GCF_047496795.1 Chiloscyllium punctatum | reverse complement strand
GCGAGAAACAGTGGGCGAGAAACAGAGGGGCTGAAACAGATGGGCTGAAACAGAGGGGCTGAATCAGAGGGGCTGAATCAGAGGGGCTGAAACAGTGGGCGAGAAACAGAGGGGCTGAAACAGAGGGGCTGAAACAGAGGGCAAGTAACAGAGGGGCTGAAACAGAGGGCGAGAAACAGAGGGCATGAAACAGAGGGGCTGAAACAGAGGGCGAGAAACAGAGTGGCTGAAACAGATGGGCTGAAACAGAGGGGCTGAATCAGAGGGACTGAATCAGAGGGGCTGAATCAGAGGGGCTGAAACAGAGGGCGAGAAACAGAGGGGCTGAAACAGAGGGCGAGAAACAGACGGGCTGAAACAGAGGGGCTGAAACAGAGGGCAAGAAACAGAGGGGCTGAAACGGAGGGCGAGAAACAGAGGGCAACAAAAAGAGGGGCTGAAACAGAGGGCGAGAAACAGAGACGCGGAAACAGAGGGGCTGAAACAGAGGGGCTGAAACAGAGGGGCTGAAACAGAGGGCGTGAAACAGAGGGGCTGAAGCAGAGGGCGAGAAACAGAGGGGCTGAAACAGAGGGCGAGAAACAGAGGGCGAGAAACAGAGGGACTGAAACAGAGGGGCTGAAACAGAGGGGCTGAAACAGAGGGCGAGAAACAGAGGGGCTGAAACAGAGGGCCAGAAACAGAGGGGCTGAAACAGAGGGCGATAAACAGAGGGCAAGAAACAGAGGGGCTGAAACAGTGGGCGAGAAACAGAGGGGCTGAAACAGAGGGGCTGAAACAGAGGGGCTGAAACAGAGGGGCTGAAACAGAGGGCGAGAACCAGTGGGGCTGAAACAGAGGGGCTGAAACAGAGGGGCTGAAACAGAGGGAGTGAAACACAGGGGCTGAAACAGAGGGCGAGAAACAGAGGGGCTGAATCAGAGGGCGAGAAACAGAGGGGCTGAAACAGAGGGCCAGAAACAGAGGGGCTGAAACAGAGGGCGAGAAACAGAGGGCAAGAAACAGAGGGGCTGAAACAGTGGGCGAGAAACAGAGGGGCTGAAACAGAGGGGCTGAAACAGAGGGGCTGAAACAGAGGGGCTGAAACAGAGGGCGAGAACCAGTGGGGCTGAAACAGAGGGGCTGAAACAGAGGGGCTGAAACAGAGGGGCTGAAACAGAGGGAGTGAAACACAGGGGCTGAAACAGAGGGCGAGAAACAGAGGGGCTGAAACAGAGGGCGAGAAGCAGAGGGACTGAAACAGAGGGGCTAAAACAGAGGGGCTGAAACAGAGGGGCTGAAACTGAGGGCGAGAAACAGAGGGGCTGAAACAGAGGGGCTGAAACAGAGGGGAAGAAACAGAGGGCGTGAAACACAGGGGCTGAAACAGAGGGCGAGAAACAGAGGGCGAGAAATAGAGGGACTGAAACAGAGGGGCTGAAACAGAGGGGCTGAAACAGAGGGCGAGAAACAGAGGGGCTGAAACAGAGGGCCAGAAACAGAGGGGCTGAAACAGAGGGCGAGAAACAGAGGGGCTGAAACAGAGGGGCTGAAACAGAGGGGCTGAAACAGAGGGCGAGATACAGTGGGGCTGAAACAGAGGGGCTGAAACAGACGGGCTAAAACAGAGGGGCTGAAACAGAGGGCTAGAAACAGAGTGGCTGAAACAGAGGGCGAGAAACAGAGAGGCTGAAACAGAGGGGCTGAAACAGAGGGCGAGAAACAGAGGGGCTGAAACAGAGGGCGAGAAACAGAGGGGCTGAAACAGAGGGGCTGAAACTGAGGGCGAGAAATAGAGGGGCTGAAACAGAGAGCGAGAAACAGAGGGGCTGAAACAGAGGGCGAGAAACAGAGGGGCTGAAACAGAGGCGCTGAAAAAGAGGGTGAGAAACAGAGGGGCTGAAACAGAGGGCGAGAAACAGAGTGGCTGAAACAGACGGGCTGAAACAGAGGGGCTGAAACAGAGGGTGAGAAACAGAGGGGCTGGAACAGAGGGCGAGAAACAGAGGGACTGAAACAGAGGGCGAGAAACAGAGGGGCTGAAACAGAGGGCGAGAAACAGAGGGGCTGAAACAGACGGGCTGGAACAGTGGGCGAGAAACAGAGGGGCTGAAACAGACGGGCTGGAACAGAGGGCGAGAAACAGAGGAGCTGAAACAGAGGGAGTGAAACACAGGGGCTGAAACAGAGGACGAGAAACAGAGGGCCTGAAACAGAGGGCGAGAAACAGAGGGTGAGAAACAGAGGGACTGAAACAGAGGGGCTGAAACAGAGGGGCTGAAACAGAGAGCGAGAAACAGAGGGGCTGAAACAGAGGGGCTGAAACAGAGGGGCTGAAACTGAGGGCGAGAAACAGAGGGGCTGAAACAGAGGGGCTGAAACAGAGGGGCTGAAACAGAGGGCGAGAAACAGAGGGGCTGAAACAGAGGGCGTGAAACACAGGGTCTGAAACAGAGGGCGAGAAACAGAGGGCGAGAAATAGAGGGACTGAAACAGAGGGGCTGAAACAGAGGGGCTGAAACAGAGGGCGAGAAACAGAGGGGCTGAAACAGAGGGCCAGAAAACGAGGGGCTGAAACAGAGGGCGAGAAACAGAGGGGCTGAAACAGAGGGGCTGAAACAGAGGGGCTGAAACAGAGGGGCTGAATCAGAGGGGCTGAATCAGAGGCGCTGAAACAGACGTGCTAAAACAGAGGGGCTGAAACAGAGGGCTAGAAACAGAGGGGCTGAAACAGAGGGCGAGAAACAGAGGGCGAGAAATAGAGGGACTGAAACAGAGGGGCTGAAACAGAGGGGCTGAAACAGAGGGCGAGAAACAGAGGGGCTGAAACAGAGGGCGTGAAACACAGGGTCTGAAAGAGAGGGCGAGAAACAGAGGGCGAGAAATAGAGGGACTGAAACAGAGGGGCTGAAACAGAGGGGCTGAAACAGAGGGCGAGAAACAGAGGGGCTGAAACAGAGGGCCAGAAAACGATGGGCTGAAACAGAGGGCGAGAAACAGAGGGGCTGAAACAGAGGGGCTGAAACAGAGGGGCTGAAACAGAGGGGCTGAATCAGAGGGGCTGAATCAGAGGCGCTGAAACAGACGGGCTAAAACAGAGGGGCTGAAACAGAGGGCTAGAAACAGAGGGGCTGAAACAGAGGGCGAGAAACAGAGAGGCTGAAACAGAGGGGCTGAAACAGAGGGCGAGAAACAGAGGGGCTGAAACAGAGGGCGAGAAACAGAGGGGCTGAAACAGAGGGCGAGAAATAGAGGGGCTGAAACAGAGAGCGAGAAACAGAGGGGCTGAAACAGAGGGCGAGAAACAGAGGGGCTGAAACAGAGGCGCTGAAAACGAGGGTGAGAAACAGTGTGGCAGAAAGAGAGGGCGAGAAACAGAGGGGCTGAAACAGAGGGCGAGAAACAGAGAAGCTGAAACAGAGGCGCTGAAACAGAGGGGCTGAAACAGAGGGGCTGAATCTGAGGGGCTGAATCAGAGGCGCTGAAACAGAGGGGCTGAAACAGAGGGCGAGAAACAGAGGGGCTGAAACAGAGGGCGAGAAACAGAGGGGCTGAAACAGAGGGGCTGAAACAGAGGGGCTGAAACAGAGGGCCTGAAACAGAGGGCGAGAAACAGAGGGGCTGAAGCAGAGGGCGAGAAACAGAGGGGCTGAAACAGAGGGGCTGAAACAGAGGGGCTGAAACAGAGGGGCTGAATCAGAGGGGCTGAATAAGAGGCGCTGAAAGAGAGGGGCTGAAACAGAGGGCGAGAAACAGAGGGGCTGAAACAGAGGGCGAGAAACTGAGGGGCTGAAATAGAGGGCGAGAAACAGCGGGCGAGAAACAGAGGGACTGAAACAGAGGGGCTGAAACAGAGGGGCTGAAACTTAAGGGCTGAAAAGTGGGGCTGAAACAGAGGGCGAGAAACAGAGGGGCTGAAACAGAAGGCGAGAAACAGAGGGGCTGAAACAGAGGGCGCGAAACAGAGGGGCTGAAACAGAGGGGTTGAAACAGAGGGGATGAAACAGAGGGCGAGAAACAGAGGGGCTGAAACAGAGGGCGAGAAACAGAGGGGCTGAAACAGAGGGGCTGAAACAGAGGGGCTGAAACAGATGTGCTGAAACAGAGGGCGAGAAACAGAGGGGCTGAAACAGAGGGGCTGAAACAGAGGGCGAGAAACAGAGGGGCTGAATCATAGGGGCTGAATCAGAGGTGCTGAATCAGAGGGGCTGAAACAGAGGGGCTGAAACAGAGGGTGAGAAACAGAGGGGCTGAAACAGAGGGCAAGAAACAGAGGGGCTGAAACAGAGTGGCTGAAATAGAGGGCGAGAAACAGAGGGGCTGAAACAGAGGGCAAGAAACAGAGGGGCTGAAACAGAGGGCGAGAAACAGAGGGCGAGAAACAGAGGGGCTGAAACAGATGGGCTGAAACTGAGGGGTTGAATCAGAGGGGCTGAATCAGAGGGGCTGAAACAGAGGGCGAGAAACAGAGGGGCTGAAACAGAGGGGCTGAAACAGAGGGCAAGAAACAGATGGGCTGAAACAGAGGGCGAGAAACAGAGGGGCTGAAACAGAGGGCGAGAAACAGAGGGGCTGAAACAGAGGGCGAGAAACAGAGGGGCTGAAACAGAGGGGCTGAAACAGAGGGGCTGAAACAGAGGGGCTGAATCAGAGGGGCTGAATAAGAGGCGCTGAAACAGAGGGGCTGAAACAGAGGGCGAGAAACAGAGGGGCTGAAACAGAGGGCGAGAAACTGAGGGGCTGAAATAGAGGGCGAGAAACAGGGGGCGAGAAACAGAGGGACTGAAACAGAGGGGCTGAAACAGAGGGGCTGAAACAGAGGTGCTTTAAAGAGGGGCTGAAACAGTGGGCGAGAAACAGAGGGGCTGAAACAGAAGGCGAGAAACAGAGGGGCTGAAACAGAGGGCGCCAAACAGAGGGGCTTAAACAGAGGGGTTGAAACAGTGGGGATGAAACAGAGGGCGAGAAACAGAGGGGCTTAAACAGAGGGCGAGAAACAGAGGGGCTGAAACAGAGGGGCTGAAACAGAGGGCTAGAAATAGAGGGGCTGAAACAGAGGGCGAGAAACAGAGAGGCTGAAACAGAGGGGCTGAAACAGAGGGCGAGAAACAGAGGGGCTGAAACAGAGGGCGAGAAACAGAGGGGCTGAAACAGAGGGCGAGAAACAGAGGGGCTGAAACAGAGGGCGAGAAATAGATGGGCTGAAACAGAGAGCGAGAAACAGAGGGGCTGAAACAGAGGGCGAGAAACAGAGGGGCTGAAACAGAGGCGCTGAAAACGAGGGTGAGAAACAGTGGGGCTGAAAGAGAGGGCGAGAAACAGAGGGGCTGAAACAGAGGGCGAGAAACAGAGAAGCTGAAACAGAGGCGCTGAAACAGAGGGGCTGAAACAGAGGGGCTGAATCAGAGGGGCTGAATCAGAGGCGCTGAAACAGAGGGGCTGAAACAGAGGGCGAGAAAGAGAGGGGCTGAAACAGAGGGGCTGAAACAGAGGGGCTGAAACAGAGGGCCTGAAACAGAGGGCGAGAAACAGAGGGGCTGAAACAGAGGGCGAGAAACAGAGGGGCTGAAACAGAGGGGCTGAAACAGAGGGGCTGAAACAGAGGGGCTGAAACAGAGGGCGAGAAACAGAGTGGCTGAAACAGACGGGCTGAAACAGAGGGGCTGAAACAGAGGGTGAGAAACAGAGAGGCTGGAACAGAGGGCGAGAAACAGAGGGACTGAAACAGAGGGCGAGAAACAGAGGGGCTGAAACAGAGGGCGAGAAACAGAGGGGCTGAAACAGACGGGCTGGAATAGTGGGCGAGAAACAGAGGGGCTGAAACAGACGGGCTGGAACAGAGGGCGAGAAACAGAGGAGCTGAAACAGAGGGAGTGAAACACAGGGGCTGAAACAGAGGACGAGAAACAGAGGGCCTGAAACAGAGGGCGAGAAACAGAGGGTGAGAAACAGAGGGACTGAAACAGAGGGGCTGAAACAGAGGGGCTGAAACAGAGAGCGAGAAACAGAGGGGCTGAAACAGAGGGGCTGAAACAGAGGGGCTGAAACTGAGGGCGAGAAACAGAGGGGCTGAAACAGAGGGGCTGAAACAGAGGGGCTGAAACAGAGGGCGAGAAACAGAGGGGCTGAAACAGAGGGCGTGAAACACAGGGTCTGAAACAGAGGGCGAGAAACAGAGGGCGAGAAATAGAGGGACTGAAACAGAGGGGCTGAAACAGAGGGGCTGAAACAGAGGGCGAGAAACAGAGGGGCTGAAACAGAGGGCCAGAAAACGAGGGGCTGAAACAGAGGGTGAGAAACAGAGGGGCTGAAACAGAGGGGCTGAAACAGAGGGGCTGAAACAGAGGGGCTGAATCAGAGGGGCTGAATCAGAGGCGCTGAAACAGACGGGCTAAAACAGAGGGGCTGAAACAGAGGGCTAGAAACAGAGGGCGAGAAATAGAGGGACTGAAACAGAGGGGCTGAAACAGAGGGGCTGAAACAGAGGGCGAGAAACAGAGGGGCTGAAACAGAGGGCGTGAAACACAGGGTCTGAAACAGAGGGCGAGAAACAGAGGGCGAGAAATAGAGGGACTGAAACAGAGGGGCTGAAACAGAGGGGCTTAAACAGAGGGCGAGAAACAGAGGGGCTGAAACAGAGGGCCAGAAAACGAGGGGCTGAAACAGAGGGCGAGAAACAGAGGGGCTGAAACAGAGGGGCTGAAACAGAGGGGCTGAAACAGAGGGGCTGAATCAGAGGGGCTGAATCAGAGGCGCTGAAACAGACGGGCTAAAACAGAGGGGCTGAAACAGAGGGCTAGAAACAGAGGGGCTGAAACAGAGGGCGAGAAACAGAGAGGCTGAAACAGAGGGGCTGAAACAGAGGGCGAGAAACAGAGGGGCTGAAACAGAGGGCGAGAAACAGAGGGGCTGAAACAGAGGGCGAGAAACAGAGGGGCTGAAACAGAGGGCGAGAAATAGAGGGGCTGAAACAGAGAGCGAGAAACAGAGGGGCTGAAACAGAGGGCGAGAAACAGAGGGGCTGAAACAGAGGCGCTGAAAACGAGGGTGAGAAACAGTGTGGCAGAAAGAGAGGGCGAGAAACAGAGGGGCTGAAACAGAGGGGCTGAAACTGAGGGCGAGAAACAGAGGGGCTGAAACAGAGGGGCTGAAACAGAGGGCGAGAAACAGAGGGCAAGAAACAGAGGGGCTGAAACAGTGGGCGAGAAACAGAGGGGCTGAAACAGAGGGGCTGAAACAGAGGGGCTGAAACAGAGGGGCTGAAACAGAGGGCGAGAACCAGTGGGGCTGAAACAGAGGGGCTGAAACAGAGGGGCTGAAACAGAGGGGCTGAAACAGAGGGAGTGAAACACAGGGGCTGAAACAGAGGGCGAGAAACAGAGGGGCTGAAACAGAGGGCGAGAAACAGAGGGACTGAAACAGAGGGGCTGAAACAGAGGGGCTGAAACAGAGGGGCTGAAACTGAGGGCGAGAAACAGAGGGGCTGAAACAGAGGGGCTGAAACAGAGGGGAAGAAACAGAGGGCGTGAAACACAGGGGCTGAAACAGAGGGCGAGAAACAGAGGGCGAGAAATAGAGGGACTGAAACAGAGGGGCTGAAACAGAGGGGCTGAAACAGAGGGCGAGAAACAGAGGGGCTGAAACAGAGGGCCAGAAACAGAGGGGCTGAAACAGAGGGCGAGAAACAGAGGGGCTGAAACAGAGGGGCTGAAACAGAGGGGCTGAAACAGAGGGCGAGATACAGTGGGGCTGAAACAGAGGGGCTGAAACAGACGGGCTAAAACAGAGGGGCTGAAACAGAGGGCTAGAAACAGAGTGGCTGAAACAGAGGGCGAGAAACAGAGAGGCTGAAACAGAGGGGCTGAAACAGAGGGCGAGAAACAGAGGGGCTGAAACAGAGGGCGAGAAACAGAGGGGCTGAAACAGAGGGCGAGAAACAGAGGGGCTGAAACAGAGGGGCTGAAACTGAGGGCGAGAAATAGAGGGGCTGAAACAGAGAGCGAGAAACAGAGGGGCTGAAACAGAGGGCGAGAAACAGAGGGGCTGAAACAGAGGCGCTGAAAAAGAGGGTGAGAAACAGAGGGGCTGAAACAGAGGGCGAGAAACAGAGTGGCTGAAACAGACGGGCTGAAACAGAGGGGCTGAAACAGAGGGTGAGAAACAGAGGGGCTGGAACAGAGGGCGAGAAACAGAGGGACTGAAACAGAGGGCGAGAAACAGAGGGGCTGAAACAGAGGGCGAGAAACAGAGGGGCTGAAACAGACGGGCTGGAACAGTGGGCGAGAAACAGAGGGGCTGAAACAGACGGGCTGGAACAGAGGGCGAAAAACAGAGGAGCTGAAACAGAGGGAGTGAAACACAGGGGCTGAAACAGAGGACGAGAAACAGAGGGCCTGAAACAGAGGGCGAGAAACAGAGGGTGAGAAACAGAGGGACTGAAACAGAGGGGCTGAAACAGAGGGGCTGAAACAGAGAGCGAGAAACAGAGGGGCTGAAACAGAGGGGCTGAAACAGAGGGGCTGAAACTGAGGGCGAGAAACAGAGGGGCTGAAACAGAGGGGCTGAAACAGAGGGGCTGAAACAGAGGGCGAGAAACAGAGGGGCTGAAACAGAGGGCGTGAAACACAGGGTCTGAAACAGAGGGCGAGAAACAGAGGGCGAGAAATAGAGGGACTGAAACAGAGGGGCTGAAACAGAGGGGCTGAAACAGAGGGCGAGAAACAGAGGGGCTGAAACAGAGGGCCAGAAAACGAGGGGCTGAAACAGAGGGCGAGAAACAGAGGGGCTGAAACAGAGGGGCTGAAACAGAGGGGCTGAAACAGAGGGGCTGAATCAGAGGGGCTGAATCAGAGGCGCTGAAACAGACGGGCTAAAACAGAGGGGCTGAAACAGAGGGCTAGAAACAGAGGGGCTGAAACAGAGGGCGAGAAACAGAGGGCGAGAAATAGAGGGACTGAAACAGAGGGGCTGAAACAGAGGGGCTGAAACAGAGGGCGAGAAACAGAGGGGCTGAAACAGAGGGCGTGAAACACAGGGTCTGAAACAGAGGGCGAGAAACAGAGGGCGAGAAATAGAGGGACTGAAACAGAGGGGCTGAAACAGAGGGGCTGAAACAGAGGGCGAGAAACAGAGGGGCTGAAACAGAGGGCCAGAAAACGAGGGGCTGAAACAGAGGGCGAGAAACAGAGGGGCTGAAACAGAGGGGCTGAAACAGAGGGGCTGAAACAGAGGGGCTGAATCAGAGGGGCTGAATCAGAGGCGCTGAAACAGACGGGCTAAAACAGAGGGGCTGAAACAGAGGGCTAGAAACAGAGGGGCTGAAACAGAGGGCGAGAAACAGAGAGGCTGAAACAGAGGGGCTGAAACAGAGGGCGAGAAACAGAGGGGCTGAAACAGAGGGCGAGAAACAGAGGGGCTGAAACAGAGGGCGAGAAACAGAGGGGCTGAAACAGAGGGCGAGAAATAGAGGGGCTGAAACAGAGAGCGAGAAACAGAGGGGCTGAAACACAGGGCGAGAAACAGAGGGGCTGAAACAGAGGCGCTGAAAACGAGGGTGAGAAACAGTGTGGCAGAAAGAGAGGGCGAGAAACAGAGGGGCTGAAACAGAGGGCGAGAAACAGAGAAGCTGAAACAGAGGCGCTGAAACAGAGGGGCTGAAACAGAGGGGCTGAATCTGAGGGGCTGAATCAGAGGCGCTGAAACAGAGGGGCTGAAACAGAGGGCGAGAAACAGAGGGGCTGAAACAGAGGGCGAGAAACAGAGGGGCTGAAACAGAGGGGCTGAAACAGAGGGGCTGAAACAGAGGGCCTGAAACAGAGGGCGAGAAACAGAGGGGCTGAAGCAGAGGGCGAGAAACAGAGGGGCTGAAACAGAGGGGCTGAAACAGAGGGGCTGAAACAGAGGGGCTGAATCAGAGGGGCTGAATAAGAGGCGCTGAAAGAGAGGGGCTGAAACAGAGGGCGAGAAACAGAGGGGCTGAAACAGAGGGCGAGAAACTGAGGGGCTGAAATAGAGGGCGAGAAACAGCGGGCGAGAAACAGAGGGACTGATACAGAGGGGCTGAAACAGAGGGGCTGAAACTTAAGGGCTGAAAAGTGGGGCTGAAACAGAGGGCGAGAAACAGAGGGGCTGAAACAGAAGGCGAGAAACAGAGGGGCTGAAACAGAGGGCGCGAAACAGAGGGGCTGAAACAGAGGGGTTGAAACAGAGGGGATGAAACAGAGGGCGAGAAACAGAGGGGCTGAAACAGAGGGCGAGAAACAGAGGGGCTGAAACAGAGGGGCTGAAACAGAGGGGCTGAAACAGATGTGCTGAAACAGAGGGCGAGAAACAGAGGGGCTGAAACAGAGGGGCTGAAACAGAGGGCGAGAAACAGAGGGGCTGAATCATAGGGGCTGAATCAGAGGTGCTGAATCAGAGGGGCTGAAACAGAGGGGCTGAAACAGAGGGCGAGAAACAGAGGGGCTGAAACAGAGGGCAAGAAACAGAGGGGCTGAAACAGAGTGGCTGAAATAGAGCGCGAGAAACAGAGGGGCTGAAACAGAGGGCAAGAAACAGAGGGGCTGAAACAGAGGGCGAGAAACAGAGGGCGAGAAACAGAGGGGCTGAAACAGATGGGCTGAAACTGAGGGGCTGAATCAGAGGGGCTGAATCAGAGGGGCTGAAACAGAGGGCGAGAAACAGAGGGGCTGAAACAGAGGGGCTGAAACAGAGGGCAAGAAACAGATGGGCTGAAACAGAGGGCGAGAAACAGAGGGGCTGAAACAGAGGGCGAGAAACAGAGGGGCTGAAACAGAGGGCGAGAAACAGAGGGGCTGAAACAGAGGGGCTGAAACAGAGGGGCTGAAACAGAGGGGCTGAATCAGAGGGGCTGAATAAGAGGTGCTGAATCAGAGGGGCTGAAACAGAGGGGCTGAAACAGAGGGCGAGAAACAGAGGGGCTGAATCATAGGGGCTGAATCAGAGGTGCTGAATCAGAGGGGCTGAAACAGAGGGGCTGAAACAGAGGGCGAGAAACAGAGGGGCTGAAACAGAGGGCAAGAAACAGAGGGGCTGAAACAGAGTGGCTGAAATAGAGGGCGAGAAACAGAGGGGCTGAAACAGAGGGCAAGAAACAGAGGGGCTGAAACAGAGGGCGAGAAACAGAGGGCGAGAAACAGAGGGGCTGAAACAGATGGGCTGAAACTGAGGGGCTGAATCAGAGGGGCTGAATCAGAGGGGCAGAAACAGAGGGCGAGAAACAGAGGGGCTGAAACAGAGGGGCTGAAACAGAGGGCAAGAAACAGATGGGCTGAAACAGAGGGCGAGAAACAGAGGGGCTGAAACAGAGGGCGAGAAACAGAGGGGCTGAAACAGAGGGCGAGAAACAGAGGGGCTGAAACAGAGGGGCTGATACAGAGGGGCTGAAACAGAGGGGCTGAATCAGAGGGGCTGAATAAGAGGCGCTGAAACAGAGGGGCTGAAACAGAGGGCGAGAAACAGAGGGGCTGAAACAGAGGGCGAGAAACTGAGGGGCTGAAATAGAGGGCGAGAAACAGGGGGCGAGAAACAGAGGGACTGAAACAGAGGGGCTGAAACAGAGGGGCTGAAACAGAGGTGCTTAAAAGAGGGGCTGAAACAGTGGGCGAGAAACAGAGGGGCTGAAACAGAAGGCGAGAAACAGAGGGGCTGAAACAGAGGGCGCCAAACAGAGGGGCTTAAACAGAGGGGTTGAAACAGTGGGGATGAAACAGAGGGCGAGAAACAGAAGGGCTTAAACAGAGGGCGAGAAACAGAGGGGCTGAAACAGAGGGGCTGAAACAGAGGGCTAGAAATAGAGGGGCTGAAACAGAGGGCGAGAAACAGAGAGGCTGAAACAGAGGGGCTGAAACAGAGGGCGAGAAACAGAGGGGCTGAAACAGAGTGCGAGAAACAGAGGGGCTGAAACAGAGGGCGAGAAACAGAGGGGCTGAAACAGAGGGCGAGAAATAGATGGGCTGAAACAGAGAGCGAGAAACAGAGGGGCTGAAACAGAGGGCGAGAAACAGAGGGGCTGAAACAGAGGCGCTGAAAACGAGGGTGAGAAACAGTGGGGCTGAAAGAGAGGGCGAGAAACAGAGGGGCTGAAACAGAGGGCGAGAAACAGAGAAGCTGAAACAGAGGCGCTGAAACAGAGGGGCTGAAACAGAGGGGCTGAATCAGAGGGGCTGAATCAGAGGCGCTGAAACAGAGGGGCTGAAACAGAGGGCGAGAAAGAGAGGGGCTGAAACAGAGGGGCTGAAACAGAGGGGCTGAAACAGAGGGCCTGAAACAGAGGGCGAGAAACAGAGGGGCTGAAACAGAGGGCGAGAAACAGAGGGGCTGAAACAGAGGGGCTGAAACAGAGGGGCTGAAACAGAGGGGCTGAAACAGAGGGCGAGAAACAGAGTGGCTGAAACAGACGGGCTGAAACAGAGGGGCTGAAACAGAGGGTGAGAAACAGAGGGGCTGGAACAGAGGGCGAGAAACAGAGGGACTGAAACAGAGGGCGAGAAACAGAGGGGCTGAAACAGAGGGCGAGAAACAGAGGGGCTGAAACAGACGGGCTGGAACAGTGGGCGAGAAACAGAGGGGCTGAAACAGACGGGCTGGAACAGAGGGCGAGAAACAGAGGAGCTGAAACAGAGGGAGTGAAACACAGGGGCTGAAACAGAGGACGAGAAACAGAGGGCCTGAAACAGAGGGCGAGAAACAGAGGGTGAGAAACAGAGGGACTGAAACAGAGGGGCTGAAACAGAGGGGCTGAAACAGAGAGCGAGAAACAGAGGGGCTGAAACAGAGGGGCTGAAACAGAGGGGCTGAAACTGAGGGCGAGAAACAGAGGGGCTGAAACAGAGGGGCTGAAACAGAGGGGCTGAAACAGAGGGCGAGAAACAGAGGGGCTGAAACAGAGGGCGTGAAACACAGGGTCTGAAACAGAGGGCGAGAAACAGAGGGCGAGAAATAGAGGGACTGAAACAGAGGGGCTGAAACAGAGGGGCTGAAACAGAGGGCGAGAAACAGAGGGGCTGAAACAGAGGGCCAGAAAACGAGGGGCTGAAACAGAGGGTGAGAAACAGAGGGGCTGAAACAGAGGGGCTGAAACAGAGGGGCTGAAACAGAGGGGCTGAATCAGAGGGGCTGAATCAGAGGCGCTGAAACAGACGGGCTAAAACAGAGGGGCTGAAACAGAGGGCTAGAAACAGAGGGGCTGAAACAGAGGGCGAGAAACAGAGGGCGAGAAATAGAGGGACTGAAACAGAGGGGCTGAAACAGAGGGGCTGAAACAGAGGGCGAGAAACAGAGGGGCTGAAACAGAGGGCGTGAAACACAGGGTCTGAAACAGAGGGCGAGAAACAGAGGGCGAGAAATAGAGGGACTGAAACAGAGGGGTTGAAACAGAGGGGCTGAAACAGAGGGCGAGAAACAGAGGGGCTGAAACAGAGGGCCAGAAAACGAGGGGCTGAAACAGAGGGCGAGAAACAGAGGGGCTGAAACAGAGGGGCTGAAACAGAGGGGCTGAATCAGAGGGGCTGAATCAGAGGCGCTGAAACAGACGGGCTAAAACAGAGGGGCTGAAACAGAGGGCTAGAAACAGAGGGGCTGAAACAGAGGGCGAGAAACAGAGAGGCTGAAACAGAGGGGCTGAAACAGAGGGCGAGAAACAGAGGGGCTGAAACAGAGGGCGAGAAACAGAGGGGCTGAAACAGAGGGCGAGAAACAGAGGGGCTGAAACAGAGGGCGAGAAATAGAGGGGCTGAAACAGAGAGCGAGAAACAGAGGGGCTGAAACACAGGGCGAGAAACAGAGGGGCTGAAACAGAGGCGCTGAAAACGAGGGTGAGAAACAGTGTGGCAGAAAGAGAGGGCGAGAAACAGAGGGGCTGAAACAGAGGGCGAGAAACAGAGAAGCTGAAACAGAGGCGCTGAAACAGAGGGGCTGAAACAGAGGGGCTGAATCTGAGGGGCTGAATCAGAGGCGCTGAAACAGAGGGGCTGAAACAGAGGGCGAGAAACAGAGGGGCTGAAACAGAGGGCGAGAAACAGAGGGGCTGAAACAGAGGGGCTGAAACAGAGGGGCTGAAACAGAGGGCCTGAAACAGAGGGCGAGAAACAGAGGGGCTGAAGCAGAGGGCGAGAAACAGAGGGGCTGAAACAGAGGGGCTGAAACAGAGGGGCTGAAACAGAGGGGCTGAATCAGAGGGGCTGAATAAGAGGCGCTGAAAGAGAGGGGCTGAAACAGAGGGCGAGAAACAGAGGGGCTGAAACAGAGGGCGAGAAACTGAGGGGCTGAAATAGAGGGCGAGAAACAGCGGGCGAGAAACAGAGGGACTGATACAGAGGGGCTGAAACAGAGGGGCTGAAACTTAAGGGCTGAAAAGTGGGGCTGAAACAGAGGGCGAGAAACAGAGGGGCTGAAACAGAAGGCGAGAAACAGAGGGGCTGAAACAGAGGGCGCGAAACAGAGGGGCTGAAACAGAGGGGTTGAAACAGAGGGGATGAAACAGAGGGCGAGAAACAGAGGGGCTGAAACAGAGGGCGAGAAACAGAGGGGCTGAAACAGAGGGGCTGAAACAGAGGGGCTGAAACAGATGTGCTGAAACAGAGGGCGAGAAACAGAGGGGCTGAAACAGAGGGGCTGAAACAGAGGGCGAGAAACAGAGGGGCTGAATCATAGGGGCTGAATCAGAGGTGCTGAATCAGAGGGGCTGAAACAGAGGGGCTGAAACAGAGGGCGAGAAACAGAGGGGCTGAAACAGAGGGCAAGAAACAGAGGGGCTGAAACAGAGTGGCTGAAATAGAGCGCGAGAAACAGAGGGGCTGAAACAGAGGGCAAGAAACAGAGGGGCTGAAACAGAGGGCGAGAAACAGAGGGCGAGAAACAGAGGGGCTGAAACAGATGGGCTGAAACTGAGGGGCTGAATCAGAGGGGCTGAATCAGAGGGGCTGAAACAGAGGGCGAGAAACAGAGGGGCTGAAACAGAGGGGCTGAAACAGAGGGCAAGAAACAGATGGGCTGAAACAGAGGGCGAGAAACAGAGGGGCTGAAACAGAGGGCGAGAAACAGAGGGGCTGAAACAGAGGGCGAGAAACAGAGGGGCTGAAACAGAGGGGCTGAAACAGAGGGGCTGAAACAGAGGGGCTGAATCAGAGGGGCTGAATAAGAGGTGCTGAATCAGAGGGGCTGAAACAGAGGGGCTGAAACAGAGGGCGAGAAACAGAGGGGCTGAATCATAGGGGCTGAATCAGAGGTGCTGAATCAGAGGGGCTGAAACAGAGGGGCTGAAACAGAGGGCGAGAAACAGAGGGGCTGAAACAGAGGGCAAGAAACAGAGGGGCTGAAACAGAGTGGCTGAAATAGAGGGCGAGAAACAGAGGGGCTGAAACAGAGGGCAAGAAACAGAGGGGCTGAAACAGAGGGCGAGAAACAGAGGGCGAGAAACAGAGGGGCTGAAACAGATGGGCTGAAACTGAGGGGCTGAATCAGAGGGGCTGAATCAGAGGGGCAGAAACAGAGGGCGAGAAACAGAGGGGCTGAAACAGAGGGGCTGAAACAGAGGGCAAGAAACAGATGGGCTGAAACAGAGGGCGAGAAACAGAGGGGCTGAAACAGAGGGCGAGAAACAGAGGGGCTGAAACAGAGGGCGAGAAACAGAGGGGCTGAAACAGAGGGGCTGATACAGAGGGGCTGAAACAGAGGGGCTGAATCAGAGGGGCTGAATAAGAGGCGCTGAAACAGAGGGGCTGAAACAGAGGGCGAGAAACAGAGGGGCTGAAACAGAGGGCGAGAAACTGAGGGGCTGAAATAGAGGGCGAGAAACAGGGGGCGAGAAACAGAGGGACTGAAACAGAGGGGCTGAAACAGAGGGGCTGAAACAGAGGTGCTTAAAAGAGGGGCTGAAACAGTGGGCGAGAAACAGAGGGGCTGAAACAGAAGGCGAGAAACAGAGGGGCTGAAACAGAGGGCGCCAAACAGAGGGGCTTAAACAGAGGGGTTGAAACAGTGGGGATGAAACAGAGGGCGAGAAACAGAAGGGCTTAAACAGAGGGCGAGAAACAGAGGGGCTGAAACAGAGGGGCTGAAACAGAGGGCTAGAAATAGAGGGGCTGAAACAGAGGGCGAGAAACAGAGAGGCTGAAACAGAGGGGCTGAAACAGAGGGCGAGAAACAGAGGGGCTGAAACAGAGTGCGAGAAACAGAGGGGCTGAAACAGAGGGCGAGAAACAGAGGGGCTGAAACAGAGGGCGAGAAATAGATGGGCTGAAACAGAGAGCGAGAAACAGAGGGGCTGAAACAGAGGGCGAGAAACAGAGGGGCTGAAACAGAGGCGCTGAAAACGAGGGTGAGAAACAGTGGGGCTGAAAGAGAGGGCGAGAAACAGAGGGGCTGAAACAGAGGGCGAGAAACAGAGAAGCTGAAACAGAGGCGCTGAAACAGAGGGGCTGAAACAGAGGGGCTGAATCAGAGGGGCTGAATCAGAGGCGCTGAAACAGAGGGGCTGAAACAGAGGGCGAGAAAGAGAGGGGCTGAAACAGAGGGGCTGAAACAGAGGGGCTGAAACAGAGGGCCTGAAACAGAGGGCGAGAAACAGAGGGGCTGAAACAGAGGGCGAGAAACAGAGGGGCTGAAACAGAGGGGCTGAAACAGAGGGGCTGAAACAGAGGGGCTGAAACAGAGGGCGAGAAACAGAGTGGCTGAAACAGACGGGCTGAAACAGAGGGGCTGAAACAGAGGGTGAGAAACAGAGGGGCTGGAACAGAGGGCGAGAAACAGAGGGACTGAAACAGAGGGCGAGAAACAGAGGGGCTGAAACAGAGGGCGAGAAACAGAGGGGCTGAAACAGACGGGCTGGAACAGTGGGCGAGAAACAGAGGGGCTGAAACAGACGGGCTGGAACAGAGGGCGAGAAACAGAGGAGCTGAAACAGAGGGAGTGAAACACAGGGGCTGAAACAGAGGACGAGAAACAGAGGGCCTGAAACAGAGGGCGAGAAACAGAGGGTGAGAAACAGAGGGACTGAAACAGAGGGGCTGAAACAGAGGGGCTGAAACAGAGAGCGAGAAACAGAGGGGCTGAAACAGAGGGGCTGAAACAGAGGGGCTGAAACTGAGGGCGAGAAACAGAGGGGCTGAAACAGAGGGGCTGAAACAGAGGGGCTGAAACAGAGGGCGAGAAACAGAGGGGCTGAAACAGAGGGCGTGAAACACAGGGTCTGAAACAGAGGGCGAGAAACAGAGGGCGAGAAATAGAGGGACTGAAACAGAGGGGCTGAAACAGAGGGGCTGAAACAGAGGGCGAGAAACAGAGGGGCTGAAACAGAGGGCCAGAAAACGAGGGGCTGAAACAGAGGGTGAGAAACAGAGGGGCTGAAACAGAGGGGCTGAAACAGAGGGGCTGAAACAGAGGGGCTGAATCAGAGGGGCTGAATCAGAGGCGCTGAAACAGACGGGCTAAAACAGAGGGGCTGAAACAGAGGGCTAGAAACAGAGGGGCTGAAACAGAGGGCGAGAAACAGAGGGCGAGAAATAGAGGGACTGAAACAGAGGGGCTGAAACAGAGGGGCTGAAACAGAGGGCGAGAAACAGAGGGGCTGAAACAGAGGGCGTGAAACACAGGGTCTGAAACAGAGGGCGAGAAACAGAGGGCGAGAAATAGAGGGACTGAAACAGAGGGGTTGAAACAGAGGGGCTGAAACAGAGGGCGAGAAACAGAGGGGCTGAAACAGAGGGCCAGAAAACGAGGGGCTGAAACAGAGGGCGAGAAACAGAGGGGCTGAAACAGAGGGGCTGAAACAGAGGGGCTGAATCAGAGGGGCTGAATCAGAGGCGCTGAAACAGACGGGCTAAAACAGAGGGGCTGAAACAGAGGGCTAGAAACAGAGGGGCTGAAACAGAGGGCGAGAAACAGAGAGGCTGAAACAGAGGGGCTGAAACAGAGGGCGAGAAACAGAGGGGCTGAAACAGAGGGCGAGAAACAGAGGGGCTGAAACAGAGGGCGAGAAATAGAGGGGCTGAAACAGAGAGCGAGAAACAGAGGGGCTGAAACAGAGGGCGAGAAACAGAGGGGCTGAAACAGAGGCGCTGAAAACGAGGGTGAGAAACAGTGTGGCAGAAAGAGAGGGCGAGAAACAGAGGGGCTGAAACAGAGGGCGAGAAACAGAGAAGCTGAAACAGAGGCGCTAAAACAGAGGGGCTGAAACAGAGGGGCTGAATCTGAGGGGCTGAATCAGAGGCGCTGAAACAGAGGGGCTGAAACAGAGGGCGAGAAACAGAGGGGCTGAAACAGAGGGCGAGAAACAGAGGGGCTGAAACAGAGGGGCTGAAACAGAGGGGCTGAAACAGAGGGCCTGAAACAGAGGGCGAGAAACAGAGGGGCTGAAGCAGAGGGCGAGAAACAGAGGGGCTGAAACAGAGGGGCTGAAACAGAGGGGCTGAAACAGAGGGGCTGAATCAGAGGGGCTGAATAAGAGGCGCTGAAAGAGAGGGGCTGAAACAGAGGGCGAGAAACAGAGGGGCTGAAACAGAGGGCGAGAAACTGAGGGGCTGAAATAGAGGGCGAGAAACAGCGGGCGAGAAACAGAGGGACTGAAACAGAGGGGCTGAAACAGAGGGGCTGAAACAGAAGGGCTGAAAAGTGGGGCTGAAACAGAGGGCGAGAAACAGAGGGGCTGAAACAGAAGGCGAGAAACAGAGGGGCTGAAACAGAGGGCGCGAAACAGAGGGGCTGAAACAGAGGGGTTGAAACAGAGGGGATGAAACAGAGGGCGAGAAACAGAGGGGCTGAAACAGAGGGCGAGAAACAGAGGGGCTGAAACAGAGGGGCTGAAACAGAGGGGCTGAAACAGATGTGCTGAAACAGAGGGCGAGAAACAGAGGGGCTGAAACAGAGGGGCTGAAACAGAGGGCGAGAAACAGAGGGGCTGAATCATAGGGGCTGAATCAGAGGTGCTGAATCAGAGGGGCTGAAACAGAGGGGCTGAAACAGAGGGCGAGAAACAGAGGGGCTGAAACAGAGGGCAAGAAACAGAGGGGCTGAAACAGAGTGGCTGAAATAGAGGGCGAGAAACAGAGGGGCTGAAACAGAGGGCAAGAAACAGAGGGGCTGAAACAGAGGGCGAGAAACAGAGGGCGAGAAACAGAGGGGCTGAAACAGATGGGCTGAAACAGAGGGGCTGAATCAGAGGGGCTGAATCAGAGGGGCTGAAACAGAGGGCGAGAAACAGAGGGGCTGAAACAGAGGGGCTGAAACAGAGGGCAAGAAACAGATGGGCTGAAACAGAGGGCGAGAAACAGAGGGGCTGAAACAGAGGGCGAGAAACAGAGGGGCTGAAACAGAGGGCGAGAAACAGAGGGGCTGAAACAGAGGGGCTGAAACAGAGGGGCTGAAACAGAGGGGCTGAATCAGAGGGGCTGAATAAGAGGCGCTGAAACAGAGGGGCTGAAACAGAGGGCGAGAAACAGAGGGGCTGAAACAGAGGGCGAGAAACTGAGGGGCTGAAATAGAGGGCGAGAAACAGGGGGCGAGAAACAGAGGGACTGAAACAGAGGGGCTGAAACAGAGGGGCTGAAACAGAGGTGCTTAAAAGAGGGGCTGAAACAGTGGGCGAGAAACAGAGGGGCTGAAACAGAAGGCGAGAAACAGAGGGGCTGAAACAGAGGGCGCCAAACAGAGGGGCTTAAACAGAGGGGTTGAAACAGTGGGGATGAAACAGAGGGCGAGAAACAGAGGGGCTTAAACAGAGGGCGAGAAACAGAGGGGCTGAAACAGAGGGGCTGAAACAGAGGGCTAGAAACAGAGGGGCTGAAACAGAGGGCGAGAAACAGAGAGGCTGAAACAGAGGGGCTGAAACAGAGGGCGAGAAACAGAGGGGCTGAAACAGAGGGCGAGAAACAGAGGGGCTGAAACAGAGGGCGAGAAACAGAGGGGCTGAAACAGAGGGCGAGAAATAGATGGGCTGAAACAGAGAGCGAGAAACAGAGGGGCTGAAACAGAGGGCGAGAAACAGAGGGGCTGAAACAGAGGCGCTGAAAACGAGGGTGAGAAACAGTGGGGCTGAAAGAGAGGGCGAGAAACAGAGGGGCTGAAACAGAGGGCGAGAAACAGAGAAGCTGAAACAGAGGCGCTGAAACAGAGGGGCTGAAACAGAGGGGCTGAATCAGAGGGGCTGAATCAGAGGCGCTGAAACAGAGGGGCTGAAACAGAGGGCGAGAAAGAGAGGGGCTGAAACAGAGGGGCTGAAACAGAGGGGCTGAAACAGAGGGCCTGAAACAGAGGGCGAGAAACAGAGGGGCTGAAACAGAGGGCGAGAAACAGAGGGGCTGAAACAGAGGGGCTGAAACAGAGGGGCTGAAACAGAGGGGCTGAATCAGAGGGGCTGAATAAGAGGCGCTGAAACAGAGGGGCTGAAACAGAGGGCGAGAAACAGACGGGCTGAAACAGAGGGCGAGAAACTGAGGGGCTGAAATAGAGGGCGAGAAACAGCGGGCGAGAAACAGAGGGACTGAAACAGAGGGGCTGAAACAGAGGGGCTGAAACAGAAGGGCTGAAAAGTGGGGCTGAAACAGAGGGCGAGAAACAGAGGGGCTGAAACAGAGGGCGAGAAACAGAGGGGCTGAAACAGAGGGCGAGAAACAGAGGGGCTGAAACAGAGGGCAAGAAACAGAGGGGCTGAAACAGAGTGGCTGAAATAGAGGGCGAGAAACAGAGGGGCTGAAACTGAGGGCAAGAAACAGAGGGGCTGAAACAGAGGGCGAGAAACAGAGGGCGAGAAACAGAGGGGCTGAAACAGATGGGCTGAAACAGAGGGGCTGAATCAGAGGGGCTGAATCAGAGGGGCTGAAACAGAGGGCGAGAAACAGAGGGGCTGAAACAGAGGGGCTGAAACAGAGGGCAAGAAACAGATGGGCTGAAACAGAGGGCGAGAAACAGAGGGGCTGAAACAGAGGGCGAGAAACAGAGGGGCTGAAACAGAGGGCGAGAAACAGAGGGGCTGAAACAGAGGGGCTGAAACAGAGGGGCTGAAACAGAGGGGCTGAATCAGAGGGGCTGAATAAGAGGCGCTGAAACAGAGCCGCTGAAACAGAGGGCGAGAAACAGAGGGGCTGAAACAGAGGGCGAGAAACTGAGGGGCTGAAATAGAGGGCGAGAAACAGGGGGCGAGAAACAGAGGGACTGAACCAGAGGGGCTGAAACAGAGGGGCTGAAACAGAGGTGCTTAAAAGTGGGGCTGAAACAGTGGGCGAGAAACAGAGGGGCTGAAACAGAAGGCGAGAAACAGAGGGGCTGAAACAGAGGGCGAGAAACAGAGGGGCTAAAACAGAGGGGTTGAAACAGTGGGGATGAAACAGAGGGCGAGAAACAGAGGGGCTTAAACAGAGGGCGAGAAACAGAGGGGCTGAAACAGAGGGGCTGAAACAGAGGGCTAGAAACAGAGGGGCTGAAACAGAGGGCGAGAAACAGAGAGGCTGAAACAGAGGGGCTGAAACAGAGGGCGAGAAACAGAGGGGCTGAAACAGAGGGCGAGAAACAGAGGGGCTGAAACAGAGGGCGAGAAACAGAGGGGCTGAAACAGAGGGCGAGAAATAGATGGACTGAAACAGAGAGCGAGAAACAGAGGGGCTGAAACAGAGGGCGAGAAACAGAGGGGCTGAAACAGAGGCGCTGAAAACGAGGGTGAGAAACAGTGGGGCTGAAAGAGAGGGCGAGAAACAGAGGGGCTGAAACAGAGGGCGAGAAACAGAGAAGCTGAAAAAGAGGCGCTGAAACAGAGGGGCTGAAACAGAGGGGCTGAATCAGAGGGGCTGAATCAGAGGGGCTGAAACAGAGGGGCTGAAACAGAGGGCGATAAACAGAGGGGCTGAAACAGAGGGCGAGAAACAGAGGGGCTGAAACAGAGGGCGAGAAAGAGAGGGGCTGAAACAGAGGGGCTGAAACAGAGGGGCTGAAACAGAGGGCCTGAAACAGAGGGCGAGAAACAGAGGGGCTGAAACAGAGGGCGAGAAACAGAGGGGCTGAAACAGAGGGGCTGAAACAGAGGGGCTGAAACAGAGGGGCTGAAACAGAGGGGCTGAATCAGAGGGGCTGAATAAGAGGCGCTGAAACAGAGGGGCTGAAACAGAGGGCGAGAAACAGAGGGGCTGAAACAGAGGGCGAGAAACTGAGGGGCTGAAATAGAGGGCGAGAAACAGCGGGCGAGAAACAGAGGGACTGAAACAGAGGTGCAGAAACAGAGGGGCTGAAACAGAAGGGCTGAAAAGTGGGGCTGAAACAGAGGGCGAGAAACAGAGGGGCTGAAACAGAAGGCGAGAAACAGAGGGGCTGAAACAGAGGGCGCGAAACAGAGGGGCTTAAACAGAGGGGTTGAAACAGAGGGGATGAAACAGAGGGGCTGAAACAGATGTGCTGAAACAGAGGGCGAGAAACAGAGGGGCTGAAACAGAGGGCGAGAAACAGAGGGGTTGAAACAGAGGGCGAGAAACAGAGGGGCTGAAACAGAGGGGCTGAAACAGAGGGCGAGAAACAGAGGGGCTGAATCATAGGGGCTGAATCAGAGGTGCTGAATCAGAGGGGCTGAAACAGTGGGGCTGAAACAGAGGGCGCCAAACAGAGGGGCTGAAACAGAGGGCGAGAAACAGAGGGGCTGAAACAGAGGCGCTGAAAACGAGGGGGAGAAACAGTGGGGCTGAAAGAGAGGGCGAGAAACAGAGGGGCTGAAACAGAGGGCGAGAAACAGAGAAGCTGAAACAGAGGCGCTGAAACAGAGGGGCTGAAACAGAGGGGCTGAATCAGAGGGGCTGAATCAGAGGCGCTGAAACAGAGGGGCTGAAACAGAGGGCATGAAACAGAGGGGCTGAAACAGAGGGCGAGAAACAGAGGGGCTGAAACAAAGGGGCTGAAACAGAGGGGCTGAAACAGAGGGGCTGAAACAGAGGGGCTGAAACAGAGGGGCTGAATCAGAGGGGCTGAATAAGAGGCGCTGAAACAGAGGGGCTGAAACAGAGGGCGAGAAACAGAGGGGCTGAAACAGAGGGCGAGAAACAGAGGGGCTGAAACAGAGGGGCTGAAACAGAGGGGCTGAAACAGAGGGGCTGAATCAGAGGGGCTGAAACAGAGGGCGAGAAACTGAGGGGCTGAAATAGAGGGCGAGAAACAGCGGGCGAGAAACAGAGGGACTGATACAGAGGGGCTGAAACAGAGGGGCTGAAACAGAGGTGCTTAAAAGAGGGGCTGAAACAGTGGGCGAGAAACAGAGGGGCTGAAACAGAAGGCGAGAAACAGAGGGGCTGAAACAGAGGGCGCCAAACAGAGGGGCTTAAACAGAGGGGTTGAAACAGTGGGGATGAAACAGATGGCGAGAAACAGAGGGGCTTAAACAGAGGGCGAGAAACAGAGGGGCTGAAACAGAGGGGCTGAAACAGAGGGCTAGAAACAGAGGGGCTGAAACAGAGGGCGAGAAACAGAGAGGCTGAAACAGAGGGGCTGAAACAGAGGGCGAGAAACAGAGGGGCTGAAACAGAGGGCGAGAAACAGAGGGGCTGCAACAGAGGGCGAGAAACAGAGGGGCTGAAACAGAGGGCGAGAAATAGAGGGGCTGAAACAGAGAGCGAGAAACAGAGGGGCTGAAACAGAGGGCGAGAAACAGAGGGGCTGAAACAGAGGCGCTGAAAACGAGGGTGAGAAACAGTGGGTCTGAAAGAGAGGGCGAGAAACAGAGGGGCTGAAACAGAGGGCGAGAAACAGAGAAGCTGAAACAGAGGCGCTGAAACAGAGGGGCTGAAACAGAGGGGCTGAATCAGAGGGGCTGAATCAGAGGCGCTGAAACAGAGGGGCTGAAACAGAGGGCGATAAACAGAGGGGCTGAAACAGAGGGCGAGAAACAGAGGGGCTGAAACAGAGGGACTGAAACAGAGGGCAAGAAACAGAGGGGCTGAAACAGAGGGGCTGAAACAGAGGGCCTGAAACAGAGGGCGAGAAACAGAGGGGCTGAAACAGAGGGCGAGAAACAGAGGGGCTGAAACAGAGGGGCTGAAACAGAGGGGCTGAAACAGAGGGGCTGAATCAGAGGGGCTGAATAAGAGGCGCTGAAACAGAGGGGCTGAAACAGAGGGCGAGAAACAGAGGGGCTGAAACAGAGGGCGAGAAACTGAGGGGCTGAAATAGAGGGCGAGAAACAGCGGGCGAGAAACAGAGGGACTGAAACAGAGGGGCTGAAACAGAGGGGCTGAAACAGAAGGGTTGAAAAGTGGGGCTGAAACAGAGGGCGAGAAACAGAGGGGCTGAAACAGAAGGCGAGAAACAGAGGGGCTGAAACAGAGGGCGCGAAACAGAGTGGCTTAAACAGAGGGTTTGAAACAGAGGGGATGAAACAGAGGGGCTGAAACAGATGTGCTGAAACAGAGGGCGAGAAACAGAGGGGCTGAAACAGAGGGCGAGAAACAGAGGGGTTGAAACAGAGGGCGAGAAACAGAGGGGCTGAAACAGAGGGGCTGAAACAGAGGGCGAGAAACAGAGGGGCTGAATCATAGGGGCTGAATCAGAGGTGCTGAATCAGAGGGGCTGAAACAGTGGGGCTGAAACAGAGGGCGCCAAACAGAGGGGCTGAAACAGAGGGCGAGAAACAGAGGGGCTGAAACAGAGTGGCTGAAATAGAGGGCGAGAAACAGAGGGGCTGAAACAGAGGGCGATAAACAGAGGGGCTGAAACAGAGGGCGAGAAACAGAGGGCGAGAAACAGAGGGGCTGAAACAGATGGGCTGAAACAGAGGGGCTGAATCAGAGGGGCTGAATCAGAGGGGCTGAAACAGAGGGCGAGAAACAGAGGGGCTGAAACAGAGGGGCTGAAACAGAGGGCAAGAAACAGAGGGGCTGAAACAGAGGGCGAGAAACAGAGGGGCTGAAACAGAGGGCGAGAAACAGAGGGGCTGAAACAGAGGGGCTGAAACAGAGGGGCTGAAACAGGGGGGCTGAATCAGAGGGGCTGAATAAGAGGCGCTGAAACAGAGGGGCTGAAACAGAGGGCGAGAAACAGAGGGGCTGAAACAGAGGGCGAGCAACTGAGGGGCTGAAATAGAGGGCGAGAAACAGCGGGCGAGAAACAGAGGGACTGAAACAGAGGGGCTGAAACAGAGGGGCTGAAACAGAGGGGCTTAAAAGAGGGGCTGAAACAGAGGGCGAGAAACAGAGGGGCTGAAACAGACGGCGAGAAACAGAGGGGCTGAAACAGAGGGCGCGAAACAGAGGGGCTTAAACAGAGTGGTTGAAACAGAGGGGATGAAACAGAGGGCGAGAAACAGAGGGGCTTAAACAGAGGGCGAGAAACAGAGGGGCTGAAACAGAGGGGCTGAAACAGAGGGGCTGAAACAGTTGTGCTGAAACTGAATGCGAGAAACAGAGGGGCTGAAACAGAGGGCGAGAAACAGAGGGGCTGAAACAGAGGGCGAGAAACAGAGGGGCTGAAACAGAGAGACTGAAACAGAGGGACTGAAACAGAGGGGCTGAAACAGAGGGCGAGAAACAGAGGGGCTGAATCTGAGGGGCTGAATCAGAGGGGCTGAATCAGAGGGGCTGAAACAGAGGGGCTGAAACAGAGGGGCTGAAACAGAGGGCGAGAAACAGAGGGGCTGAAACAGAGGGCGAGAAACAGAGGGGCTGAAACAGAGGGACTGAAACAGAGGGCAAGAAACAGAGGGGCTGAAACAGAGGGCGAGAAACAGAGGGGCTGAAACAGAGTGCGAGAAACAGAGGGCGAGAAACAGAGGGGCTGAAACAGATGGGCTTAAACAGAGGGGCTGAATCAGAGGGGCTGAATCAGAGGGGCTGAAACAGAGGGCGAGAAACAGAGGGGCTGAAACAGAGGGCGAGAAACAGAGGGGCTGAAACAGAGGGGCTGAAACAGAGGGCAAGGAACAGAGGGGCTGAAACAGAGGGCGAGAAACAGAGGGTAAGAAACAGAGGGGCTGAAACAGAGGGCGAGAAACAGAGGGGCTGAGACAGATGGGCTGAAACAGAGGGGCTGAATCAGAGGGACTGAATCAGAGGGGCTGAATCAGTGGGGCTGAAACAGAGGGCGAGAAACAGAGGGGCTGAAACAGAGGGCGAGAAACAGAGCGGCTGAAACAGAGGGGCTGAATCAGAGGGCAAGAAACAGAGGGGCTGAAACAGAGGGCGAGAAACTGAGGGGCGGAAACAGAGGGGCTGAAAAAGAGGGGCTGAAACAGAGGAGCTGAAACAGAGGGCGTGAAACACAGGGGCTGAAACAGAGGGCGAGAAACAGAGGGGCTGAAACAGAGGGCGAGAAACAGAGGGCGAGAAACAGAGGGACTGAAACAGAGGGGCTGAAACAGAGGGGCTGAAACAGAGGGCGAGAAGGAGAGGGGCTGAAACAGAGGGCCAGAAACAGAGGGTCTGAAACAGAGGGCGAGAAACAGAGGGCAAGAAACAGATGGGCTGAAACAGTGGGCGAGAAACAGAGGGGCTGAAACAGAGGGGCTGAAACAGAGGGGCTGAAACAGAGGGGCTGAAACAGAGGGCGAGAATCAGAGGGGCTGAAACAGAGGGGCTGAAACAGAGGGGCTGAAACAGAGGGAGTGAAACACAGGGGCTGAAACAGAGGGCGATAAACAGAGGGGCTGAAACAGAGGGCGAGGAACAGAGGGTGAGAAACAGAGGGACTGAAAGAGAGGGGCTGAAACAGAGGGGCTGAAACAGAGGGCGAGAAACAGAGGGGCTGAAACAGAGGGGCTGAAACAGAGGGGCTGAAACTGAGCGCGAGAAACAGAGGGGCTGAAACAGAGGGGCTGAAACAGAGGGGCTGAAACAGCGGGCGAGAAACAGAGGGGCTGAAACAGAGTGCGTGAAACACAGGGTCTGAAACAGAGGGCGAGAAACAGAGGGCGAGAAATAGAGGGACTGAAACAGAGGGGCTGAAACAGAGGGGCTGAAACAGAGGGGCTGAATCAGAGGGGCTGAATAAGAGGCGCTGAAACAGAGGGGCTGAAACAGAGGGCGAGAAACAGAGGGGCTGAAACAGAGGGGCTGAAACAGAGGGGCTGAAACAGAGGGCGAGATACAGTGGGGCTGAAACAGAGGGGCTGAAACAGACGGGCTAAAACAGAGGGGCTGAAACAGAGGGCTAGAAACAGAGGGGCTGAAACAGAGGGCGAGAAACAGAGAGGCTGAAACAGAGGGGCTGAAACAGAGGGCGAGAAACAGAGGGGCTGAAACAGAGGGCGAGAAACAGAGGGGCTGAAACAGAGGGCGAGAAACAGAGGGGCTGAAACAGAGGGGCTGAAACAGAGGGCGAGAAATAGAGGGGCTGAAACAGAGAGCGAGAAACAGAGGGGCTGAAACAGAGGGCGAGAAACAGAGGGGTTGAAACAGAGGCGCTGAAAACGAGGGTGAGAAACAGTGGGGCTGAAACAGAGGGCGAGAAACAGAGAAGCTGGAACAGAGGCGCTGAAACAGAGGGCGAGAAACAGAGGGGCTAAATCATAGGGGCTGAATCAGAGGTGCTGAATCAGAGGGGCTGAAACAGTGGGGCTGAAACAGAGGGCGCCAAACAGAGGGGCTGAAACAGAGGGCAAGAAACAGAGGGGCTGAAACAGAGTGGCTGAAATAGAGGGCGAGAAACAGAGGGGCTGAAACAGAGGGCGATAAACAGAGGGGCTGAAACAGAGGGCGAGAAACAGAGGGCGAGAAACAGAGGGGCTGAAACAGATGGGCTGAAACAGAGGGGCTGAATCAGAGGGGCTGAATCAGAGGGGCTGAAACAGAGGGCGAGAAACAGAGGGGCTGAAACAGAGGGGCTGAAACAGAGGGCAAGAAACAGAGGGGCTGAAACAGAGGGCGAGAAACAGAGGGGCTGAAACAGAGGGCGAGAAACAGAGGGGCTGAAACAGAGGGGCTGAAACAGAGGGGCTGAAACAGAGGGGCTGAATCTGAGGGGCTGAATAAGAGGCGCTGAAACAGAGGGGCTGAAACAGAGGGCGAGAAACAGAGGGGCTGAAACAGAGGGCGAGAAACTGAGGGGCTGAAATAGAGGGCGAGAAACAGCGGGCGAGAAACAGAGGGACTGAAACAGAGGGGCTGAAACAGAGGGGCTGAAACAGAGGGGCTTAAAAGAGGGGCTGAAACAGAGGGCGAGAAACAGAGGGGCTGAAACAGACGGCGAGAAACAGAGGGGCTGAAACAGAGGGCGCGAAACAGAGGGGCTTAAACAGAGGGGTTGAAACAGAGGGGATGAAACAGAGGGCGAGAAACAGAGGGTCTGAAACAGAGGGCGAGAAACAGAGGGCAAGAAACAGAGGGGCTGAAACAGAGTGCGAGAAGGAGAGGGGCTGAAACAGAGGGCCAGAAACAGAGGGTCTGAAACAGAGGGCGAGAAACAGAGGGCAAGAAACAGAGGGGCTGAAACAGTGGGCGAGAAACAGAGGGGCTGAAACAGAGGGGCTGAAACAGAGGGGCTGAAACAGAGGGGCTGAAACAGAGGGCGAGAATCAGAGGGGCTGAAACAGAGGGGCTGAAACAGAGGGGCTGAAACAGAGGGAGTGAAACACAGGGGCTGAAACAGAGGGCGAGAAACAGAGGGGCTGAAACAGAGGGCGAGAAACAGAGGGTGAGAAACAGAGGGACTGAAAGAGAGGGGCTGAAACAGAGGGGCTGAAACAGAGGGCGAGAAACAGAGGGGCTGAAACAGAGGGGCTGAAACAGAGGGGCTGAAACTGAGGGCGAGAAACAGAGGGGCTGAAACAGAGGGGCTGAAACAGAGGGGCTGAAACAGCGGGCGAGAAACAGAGGGGCTGAAACAGAGTGCGTGAAACACAGGGTCTGAAACAGAGGGCGAGAAACAGAGGGCGAGAAATAGAGGGACTGAAACAGAGGGGCTGAAACAGAGGGGCTGAAACAGAGGGGCTGAATCAGAGGGGCTGAATAAGAGGCGCTGAAACAGAGGGGCTGAAACAGAGGGCGAGAAACAGAGGGGCTGAAACAGAGGGGCTGAAACAGAGGGGCTGAAACAGAGGGCGAGATACAGTGGGGCTGAAACAGAGGGGCTGAAACAGACGGGCTAAAACAGAGGGGCTGAAACAGAGGGCTAGAAACAGAGGGGCTGAAACAGAGGGCGAGAAACAGAGAGGCTGAAACAGAGGGGCTGAAACAGAGGGCGAGAAACATAGGGGCTGAAACAGAGGGCGAGAAACAGAGGGGCTGAAACAGAGGGCGAGAAACAGAGGGGCTGAAACAGAGGGGCTGAAACAGAGGGCGAGAAATAGAGGGGCTGAAACAGAGAGCGAGAAACAGAGGGGCTGAAACAGAGGGCGAGAAACAGAGGGGCTGAAACAGAGGCGCTGAAAACGAGGGTGAGAAACAGTGGGGCTGAAACAGAGGGCGAGAAACAGAGAAGCTGAAACAGAGGCGCAGAAACAGAGGGCGAGAAACAGAGGGGCTGAATCATAGGGGCTGAATCAGAGGTGCTGATTCAGAGGGGCTGAAACAGTGGGGCTGAAACAGAGGGCGCCAAACAGAGGGGCTGAAACAGAGGGCAAGAAACAGAGGGGCTGAAACAGAGTGGCTGAAATAGAGGGCGAGAAACAGAGGGGCTGAAACAGAGGGCGATAAACAGAGGGGCTGAAACAGAGGGCGAGAAACAGAGGGCGAGAAACAGAGGGGCTGAAACAGATGGGCTGAAACAGAGGGGCTGAATCAGAGGGGCTGAATCAGAGGGGCTGAAACAGAGGGCGAGAAACAGAGGGGCTGAAACAGAGGGGCTCAAACAGAGGGCAAGAAACAGAGGGGCTGAAACAGAGGGCGAGAAACAGAGGGGCTGAAACAGAGGGCGAGAAACAGAGGGGCTGAAACAGAGGGCGAGAAACAGAGGGGCTGAAACAGAGGGGCTGAAACAGAGGGGCTGAAACAGAGGGGCTGAATCAGAGGGGCTGAATAAGAGGCGCTGAAACAGAGGGGCTGAAACAGAGGGCGAGAAACAGAGGGGCTGAAACAGAGGGTGAGAAACTGAGGGGCTGAAATAGAGGGCGAGAAACAGCGGGCGAGAAACAGAGGGACTGAAACAGAGGGGCTGAAACCTAGGGGCTGAAACAGAGGGGCTTAAAAGAGGGGCTGAAACAGAGGGCGATAAACAGAGGGGCTGAAACAGACGGCGAGAAACAGAGGGGCTGAAACAGAGGGCGCGAAACAGAGGGGCTTAAACAGAGGGGTTGAAACAGAGGGGATGAAACAGAGGGCGAGAGACAGAGGGGCTTAAACAGAGGGCGAGAAACAGAGGGGCTGAAACAGAGGGGCTGAAACAGAGGGGCTGAAACAGTTGTGCTGAAACTGAGGGCGAGAAACAGAGGGGCTGAAACAGAGGGCGAGAAACAGAGGGGCTGAAACAGAGGGCGAGAAACAGAGGGGCTGAAACAGAGAGACTGAAACAGAGGGGCTGAAACAGAGGGGCTGAAACAGAGGGCGAGAAACAGAGGGGCTGAATCTGAGGGGCTGAATCAGAGGGGCTGAATCAGAGGGGCTGAAACAGAGGGGCTGAAACAGAGGGGCTGAAACAGAGGGCGAGAAACAGAGGGGCTGAAACAGAGGGTGAGAAACAGAGGGGCTGAAACAGAGGGACTGAAACAGAGGGCAAGAAACAGAGGGGCTGAAACAGAGGGCGAGAAACAGAGGGGCTGAAACAGAGGGTGAGAATCAGAGGGCGAGAAACAGAGGGGCTGAAACAGATGGGCTGAAACAGAGGGGCTGAATCAGAGGGGCTGAATCAGAGGGGCTGAATCAGAGGGGCTGAAACAGAGGGCGAGAAACAGAGGGGCTGAAACAGAGGGCGAGAAACAGAGGGGCTGAAACAGAGGGGCTGAAACAGAGGGCAAGAAACAGAGGGGCTGAAACAGAGGGCGAGAAACAGAGGGTAAGAAACAGAGGGGCATAAACAGAGGGCGAGAAACAGAGGGGCTGAGACAGATGGGCTGAAACAGAGGGGCTGAATCAGAGGGACTGAATCAGAGGGGCTGAATCAGTGGGGCTGAAACAGAGGGCGAGAAACAGAGGGGCTGAAACAGAGGGCGAGAAACAGAGGGGCTGAAACAGAGGGGCTGAATCAGAGGGCAAGAAACAGAGGGGCTGAAACAGAGGGCGAGAAACTGAGGGGCGGAAACAGAGGGGCTGAAACAGAGGGGCTGAAACAGAGGGGCTGAAACAGAGGACGTGAAACACAGGGGCTGAAACAGAGGGCGAGAAACAGAGGGGCTGAAACAGAGGGCGAGAAACAGAGGGCGAGAAACAGAGGGACTGAAACAGAGGGACTGAAACAGAGGGGCTGAAACAGAGGGCGAGAAGGAGAGGGGCTGTAACAGAGGGCCAGAAACAGAGGGTCTGAAACAGAGGGCGAGAAACAGAGGGCAAGAAACAGAGGGGCTGAAACAGTGGGCGAGAAACAGAGGGGCTGAAACAGAGGGGCTGAAACAGAGGGGCTGAAACAGAGGGGCTGAAACAGAGGACGTGAAACACAGGGGCTGAAACAGAGGGCGAGAAACAGAGGGGCTGAAACAGAGGGCGAGAAACAGAGGGCGAGAAACAGAGGGACTGAAACAGAGGGACTGAAACAGAGGGGCTGAAACAGAGGGCGAGAAGGAGAGGGGCTGTAACAGAGGGCCAGAAACAGAGGGTCTGAAACAGAGGGCGAGAAACAGAGGGCAAGAAACAGAGGGGCTGAAACAGTGGGCGAGAAACAGAGGGGCTGAAACAGAGGGGCTGAAACAGAGGGGCTGAAACAGAGGGGCTGAAACAGAGGGCGAGAATCAGAGGGGCTGAAACAGAGGGGCTGAAACAGAGGGAGTGAAACACAGGGGCTGAAACAGAGGGCGAGAAACAGAGGGGCTGAAACAGTGGGCGAGAAACAGAGGGTGAGAAACAGAGGGACTGAAAGAGAGGGGCTGAAACAGAGGGGCTGAAACAGAGGGCGAGAAACAGAGGGGCTGAAACAGAGGGGCTGAAACAGAGGGGCTGAAACTGAGGGCGAGAAACAGAGGGGCTGAAACAGAGGGGCTGAAACAGAGGGGCTGAAACAGAGGGCGAGAAACAGAGGGGCTGAAACAGAGTGCGTGAAACAAAGGGTCTGAAACAGAGGGCGAGAAACAGAGGGCGAGAAATAGAGGGACTGAAACAGAGGGGCTGAAACAGAGGGGCTGAAACAGAGGGGCTGAATCAGAGGGGCTGAATAAGAGGCGCTGAAACAGAGGGGCTGAAACAGAGGGCGAGAAACAGAGGGGCTGAAACAGAGGGGCTGAAACAGAGGGGCTGAAACAGAGGGCGAGATACAGTGGGGCTGAAACAGAGGGGCTGAAACAGACGGGCTAAAACAGAGGGGCTGAAACAGAGGGCTAGAAACAGAGGGGCTGAAACAGAGGGCGAGAAACAGAGAGGCTGAAACAGAGGGGCTGAAACAGAGGGCGAGAAACAGAGGGGCTGAAACAGAGGGCGAGAAACAGAGGGGCTGAAACAGAGGGCGAGAAACAGAGGGGCTGAAACAGAGGGGCTGAAACAGAGGGCGAGAAACAGAGGGGCTGAAACAGAGGGCGAGAAACAGAGGGGCTGAAACAGAGGCGCTGAAAACGAGGGTGAGAAACAGTGGGGCTGAAAGACAGGGCGAGAAACAGAGGGGCTGAAACAGAGGGCGAGAAACAGAGAAGCTGAAACAGAGGCGCTGAAACAGAGGGGCTGAAACAGAGGGGCTGAATCAGAGGGGCTGAAACAGAGGGCGAGAAACAGAGGGGCTGAAACAGAGGGCGAGAAACAGAGGGGCTGAAACAGAGGGCGAGAAACAGAGGGGCTGAAACAGAGGGCGAGAAACAGAGGGGCTGAAACAGAGGGGCTGAAACAGAGGGCCTGAAACAGAGGGCAAGAAACAGAGGGGCTGAAACAGAGGGCGAGAAACAGTGGGGCTGAAACAGACGGCGAGAAACAGAGGGGCTGAAACAGAGGGGCTGAAACAGAGGGGCTGAAACAGAGGGGCTGAATCAGAGGGGCTGAATAAGAGGCGCTGAAACAGAGGGGCTGAAACAGAGGGTGAGAAACAGAGGGCGAGAAACTGAGAGGCTGAAATAGAGGGCGAGAAACAGCGGGCGAGAAACAGAGGGACTGAAACAGAGGGGCTGAAACAGAGGGGCTGAAACAGAGGGCGAGATACAGTGGGGCTGAAACAGAGGGGCTGAAACAGACGGGCTAAAACAGAGGGGCTGAAACAGAGGGCTAGAAACAGAGGGGCTGAAACAGAGGGCGAGAAACAGAGAGGCTGAAACAGAGGGGCTGAAACAGAGGGCGAGAAACAGAGGGGCTGAAACAGAGGGCGAGAAACAGAGGGGCTGAAACAGAGGGGCTGAAACAGAGGGCGAGATACAGTGGGGCTGAAACAGAGGGGCTGAAACAGACGGGCTAAAACAGAGGGGCTGAAACCGAGGGCGAGAAACAGAGAGGCTGAAACAGAGGGGCTGAAACAGAGGGCGAGAAACAGAGGGGCTGAAACAGAGGGCGAGAAACAGAGGGGCTGAAACAGCGGGCGAGAAGCAGAGGGGCTGAAACAGAGGGGCTGAAACAGAGGGCGAGAAACAGAGGGGCTGAAACAGAGGGCGAGAAACAGAGGGGCTGAAACAGAGGCGCTGAAAACGAGGGTGAGAAACAGTGGGGCTGAAAGACAGGGCGAGAAACAGAGGGGCTGAAACAGAGGGCGAGAAACAGAGAAGCTGAAACAGAGGCGCTGAAACAGAGGGGCTGAAACAGAGGGGCTGAATCAGAGGGGCTGAATCAGAGGCGCTGAAACAGAGGGGCTGAAACAGAGGGCGAGAAACAGAGGGGCTGAAACAGAGGGCGAGAAACAGAGGGGCTGAAACAGAGGGCGAGAAACAGAGGGGCTGAAACAGAGGGGCTGAAACAGAGGGCCTGAAACAGAGGGCGAGAAACAGAGGGGCTGAAACAGAGGGCGAGAAACAGTGGGGCTGAAACAGACGGCGAGAAACAGAGGGGCTGAAACAGAGTGGCTGAAACAGAGGGGCTGAAACAGAGGGGCTGAATCAGAGGGGCTGAATAAGAGGCGCTGAAACAGAGGGGCTGAAACAGAGGGTGAGAAACAGAGGGCGAGAAACTGAGAGGCTGAAATAGAGGGCGAGAAACAGCGGGCTAGAAACAGAGGGACTGAAACAGAGGGGCTGAAACAGAGGGGCTGAAACAGAAGGGCTGAAAAGAGGGGCTGAAACAGAGGGCGAGAAACAGAGGGGCTGAAACAGAAGGCGAGAAACAGAGGGTCTGAAACAGAGGGCGAGAAACAGAGGGCAAGAAACAGAGGGGCTGAAACAGTGGGCGAGAAACAGAGGGGCTGAAACAGAGGCGCTGAAACAGAGGGGCTGAAACAGAGGGCGAGAATCAGAGGGGCTGAAACAGAGGGGCTGAAACAGAGGGGCTGAAACAGAGGGAGTGAAACACAGGGGCTGAAACAGAGGACGAGAAACAGAGGGGCTGAAACAGAGGGCGAGAAACAGAGGGTGAGAAACAGAGGGACTGAAACAGAGGGATCTGAAACAGAGGGGCTGAAACAGAGAGCGAGAAACAGAGGGGCTGAAACAGAGGGGCTGAAACAGAGGGGCTGAAACTGAGGGCGAGAAACAGAGGGGCTGAAACAGAGGGGCTGAAACAGAGGGCGAGAAACAGAGGGGCTGAAACAGAGGGCGTGAAACACAGGGTCTGAAACAGAGGGCGAGAAACAGAGGGCGAGAAATAGAGGGACTGAAACAGAGGGGCTGAAACAGAGGGGCTGAAACAGAGGGCGAGAAACAGAGGGTCTGAAACAGAGGGCCAGAAACAGAGGGGCTGAAACAGAGGGCGAGAAACAGAGGGGCTGAAACAGAGGGGCTGAAACAGAGGGGCTGAAACAGAGGGCGAGATACAGTGGGGCTGAAACAGAGGGGCTGAAACAGACGGGCTAAAACAGAGGGGCTGAAACAGAGGGCTAGAAACAGAGGGGCTGAAACAGAGGGCGAGAAACAGAGAGGCTGAAACAGAGGAGCTGAAACAGAGGGCGAGAAACAGAGGGCTGAAACAGAGGGCGAGAAACAGTGGGGCTGAAACAGAGGGCGAGAAACAGAGGGGCTGAAACAGAGGGCGAGAAATAGAGGGGCTGAATCAGAGAGCGAGAAACAGAGGGGCTGAAACAGAGGCGCTGAAAACGAGGGTGAGAAACAGTGGGGCTGAAAGAGAGGGCGAGAAACAGAGAAGCTGAAACAGAGGCGCTGAAACAGAGGGGCTGAAACAGAGGGGCTGAATCAGAGGGGCTGAATCAGAGGCGCTGAAACAGAGGGGCTGAAACAGAGGGCGAGAAACAGAGGGGCTGAAACAGAGGGCGAGAAACAGAGCGGCTGAAACAGAGGGCGAGAAACAGAGGGGCTGAAACAGAGGGGCTGAAACAGAGGGGCTGAAACAGAGGGCCTGAAACAGAGGGCGAGAAACAGAGGGGCTGAGACAGAGGGCGAGAAACAGAGGGGCTGAAACAGAGGGGCTGAAACAGAGGGGCTGAATCAGAGGGGCTGAATAAGAGGCGCTGAAACAGAGGGGCTGAAACAGAGGGCGAGAAACAGAGGGGCTGAAACAGAGGGCGAGAAACTGAGGGGCTGAAATAGAGGGCGAGAAACAGCGGGCGAGAAACAGAGGGACTGAAACAGAGGGGCTGAAACAGAGGGGCTGAAACAGAAGGGCTGAAAAGTGGGTCTGAAACAGAGGGCGAGAAACAGAGGGGCTGAAACAGAAGGCGAGAAACAGAGGGCGCGAAACAGAGGGGCTTAAACAGAGGGGTTGAAACAGAGGGGATGAAACAGAGGGCGAGAAACAGAGGGGCTGAAACAGAGGGTGAGAAAAAGAGGGACTGAAACAGAGGGGCTGAAACAGAGGGGCTGAAACAGATGTGCTGAAACAGAGGGCGAGAAACAGAGGGGCTGAAACAGAGGGCGAGAAACAGAGGGGCTGAAACAGAGGGCGAGAAACAGAGGGGCTGAAACAGAGGCGCTGAAATAGAGGGGCAGAAACAGAGGGGCTGAAACAGAGGGCGAGAAACAGAGGGGCTGAATCATAGGGGCTGAATCAGAGGTGCTGAATCAGAGGGGCTGAAACAGAGGGGCTGAAACAGAGGGCGAGAAACAGAGGGGCTGAAACAGAGGGCAAGAAACAGAGGGGCTGAAACAGAGTGGCTGAAATAGAGGGCGCGAAACAGAGGGGCTGAAACAGAGGGCGATAAACAGAGGGGCTGAAACAGAGGGCGAGAAACAGAGTGCGAGAAACAGAGGGGCTGAAACAGATGGGCTGAAACAGAGGGGCTGAATCAGAGGGGCTGAATCAGAGGGGCTGAAACAGTGGGCGAGAAACAGAGTGGCTGAAACAGAGGGGCTGAAACAGAGGGCAAGAAACAGAGGGGCTGAAACAGAGGGCGAGAAACAGAGGGCATGAAACAGAGGGGCTGAAACAGAGGGCGAGAAACAGAGGGGCTGAAACAAATGGGCTGAAACAGAGGGGCTGAATCAGAGGGACTGAATCAGAGGGGCTGAATCAGAGGGGCTGAAACAGAGGGCGAGAAACAGAGGGGCTGAAACAGAGGGCGAGAAACAGAGGGGCTGAAACAGAGGGGCTGAAACAGAGGGCAAGAAACAGAGGGGCTGAAACAGAGGGCGAGAAACAGAGGGCAAGAAACAGAGGGGCTGAAACAGAGGGCGAGAAACAGAGGGGCGGAAACAGAGGGGCTGAAACAGAGGGGCTGAAACAGAGGGGCTGAAACAGAGGGCAAGAAACAGAGGGGCTGAAACAGAGGGCGAGAAACTGAGTGGCTGAAACAGAGGGCGAGAAACAGAGGGCGTGTAACAGAGGGACTGAAACAGAGGGGCTGAAACAGAGGGGCTGAAACAGAGGGTGAGAAACAGAGGGGCTGAAACAGAGGGCCAGAAACAGAGGGGCTGAAACAGAGGGCGAGAAACAGAGGGCAAGAAACAGAGGGGCTGAAACAGTGGGCGAGAAACAGAGGGGCTGAAACAGAGGGGCTGAAACAGAGGGGCTGAAACAGAAGGGCTGAAACAGAGGGCGAGAACCAGTGGGGCTGAAACAGAGGGGCTGAAACAGAGGGGCTGAAACAGAGGGGCTGAAACAGAGGGAGTGAAACACAGGGGCTGAAACAGAGGGCGAGACACAGAGGGGCTGAAACAGAGGGTGAGAAACAGAGGGACTGAAACAGAGGGGCTGAAACAGAGGGGCTGAAACTGAGGGCGAGAAACAGAGGGGCTGAAACAGAGGGGCTGAAACAGAGGGGCTGAAACAGAGGGAGTGAAACACAGGGGCTGACACAGAGGGCGAGAAACAGAGGGCGAGAAATATAGGGACTGAAACAGAGGGGCTGAAACAGAGGGGCTGAAACAGAGGGCGAGAAACAGAGGGGCTGAAACAGAGGGCCAGAAACAGAGGGGCTGAAACAGTGGGCGAGAAACAGAGGGGCTGAAACAGAGGGGCTGAAACAGAGGGGCTGAAACAGAGGGCGAGATACAGTGGGGCTGAAACAGAGGGGCTGAAACAGACGGGCTAAAACAGAGGGGCTGAAACAGAGGGCTAGAAACAGAGGGGCTGAAACAGAGGGCGAGAAACAGAGAGGCTGAAACAGAGGGGCTGAAACAGAGGGCGAGAAACAGAGGGGCTGAAACAGAGGGCGAGAAACAGAGGGGCTGAAACAGAGGGGCTGAAACAGAGGGCGAGAAATAGAGGGGCTGAAACAGAGAGCGAGAAACAGAGGGGCTGAAACAGAGGGCGAGAAACAGAGGGGCTGAAACAGAGGCGCTGAAAACGAGGGTGAGAAACAGTGGGGCTGAAAGAGAGGGCGAGAAACAGAGGGGCTGAAACAGAGGGCGAGAAACAGAGAAGCTGAAACAGAGGCGCTGAAACAGAGGGGCTGAAACAGAGGGGCTGAATCAGAGGGGCTGAATCAGAGGCGCTGAAACAGAGGGGCTGAAACAGAGGGCGAGAAACAGAGGGGCTGAAACAGAGGGCGAGAAACAGAGGGGCTGAAACAGAGGGCGAGAAACAGAGGGGCTGAAACAGAGGGGCTGAAACAGAGGGCCTGAAACAGAGGGCGAGAAACAGAGGGGCTGAAACAGAGGGCGAGAAACAGTGGGGCTGAAACAGAGGGCGAGAAACAGAGGGGCTGAAACAGAGGGGCTGAAACAGAGGGGCTGAAACAGAGGGGCTGAATCAGAGGGGCTGAATAAGGGGCGCTGAAACAGAGGGGCTGAAACAGAGGGCGAGAAACAGAGGGCGAGAAACTGAGGGGCTGAAATAGCGGGCGAGAAACAGCGGGCGACAAACAGAGGGACTGAAACAGAGGGGCTGAAACAGAGGGGCTGAAACAGAAGGGCTGAAAAGCGGGGCTGAAACAGAGGGCGAGAAACAGAGGGGCTGAAACAGAAGGCGAGAAACAGAGGGTCTGAAACAGAGGGCGAGAAACAGAGGGCAAGAAACAGAGGGGCTGAAACAGTGGGCGAGAAACAGAGGGGCTGAAACAGAGGGGCTGAAACAGAGGCGCTGAAACAGAGGGGCTGAAACAGAGTGCGAGAATCAGTGGGGCTGTAACAGAGGGGCTGAAACAGAGGGGCTGAAACAGAGGGGCTGAAACAGAGGGAGTGAAACACAGGGGCTGAAACAGAGGATGAGAAACAGCGGGGCTGAAACAGAGGGCGAGAAACAGAGGGGCTGAAACAGTGGGCGAGAAACAGATGGGCTGAAACAGAGGGCGAGAAACAGAGGGGCTGAAACAGAGGGGCTGAATCAGAGGGGCTGAATAAGAGGCGCTGAAACAGAGGGGCTGAAACAGAGGGCGAGAAACAGAGGGGCTGAAACAGAGGGCGAGAAACTGAGGGGCTGAAATAGAGGGCGAGAAAAAGCGGGCGAGAAACAGAGGGACTGAAACAGAGGGGCTGAAACAGAGGGGCTGAAACAGAGGGGCTTAAAAGAGGGGCTGAAACAGAGGGCGAGAAACAGAGGGGCTGAAACAGACGGCGAGAAACAGAGGGGCTGAAACAGAGGGCGCGAAACAGAGGGGCTTAAACAGAGGGGTTGAAACAGACGGGATGAAACACAGGGCGAGAAACAGAGGGGCTTAAACAGAGGGCGAGAAACAGAGGGGCTGAAACAGAGGGGCTGAAACAGAGGGGCTGAAACAGTTGTGCTGAAACTGAGGGCGAGAAACAGAGGGGCTGAAACAGAGGGCGAGAAACAGAGGGGCTGAAACAGAGGGCGAGAAACAGAGGGGCTGAAACAGAGAGACTGAAACAGAGGGGCTGAAACAGAGGGGCTGAAACAGAGGGCGAGAAACAGAGGGGCTGAATCTGAGGGGCTGAATCAGAGGGGCTGAATCAGAGGGGCTGAAACAGAGGGGCTGAAACAGAGGGGCTGAAACAGAGGGCGAGAAACAGAGGGGCTGAAACAGAGGGCGAGAAACAGAGGGGCTGAAACAGAGGGACTGAAACAGAGGGCAAGAAACAGAGGGGCTGAAACAGAGGGCGAGAAACAGAGGGGCTGAAACAGAGGGCGAGAAACAGAGGGCGAGAAACAGAGGGGCTGAAAGAGATGGGCTGAAACAGAGGGGCTGAATCAGAGGGGCTGAATCAGAGGGGCTGAATCAGAGGGGCTGAAACAGAGGGCGAGAAACAGAGGGGCTGAAACAGAGGGCAAGAAACAGAGGGGCTGAAACAGAGGGCGAGAAACAGAGGGTAAGAAACAGAGGGGCTGAAACAGAGGGCGAGAAACAGAGGGGCTGAAACAGATGGGCTGAAACAGAGGGGCTGAATCAGAGGGGCTGAATCAGAGGGGCTGAAACAGAGGGCGAGAAACAGAGGGGCTGAAACAGAGGGGCTGAAACAGAGGGCAAGAAACAGAGGGGCTGAAACAGAGGGCGAGAAACAGTGGGTAAGAAACAGAGGGGCTGAAACAGAGGGCGAGAAACAGAGGGGCTGAGACAGATGGGCTGAAACAGAGGGGCTGAATCAGAGGGACTGAATCAGAGGTGCTGAATCAGTGGGGCTGAAACAGAGGGCGAGAAACAGAGGGGCTGAAACAGAGGGCGAGAAACAGAGCGGCTGAAACAGAGGGGCTGAATCAGAGGGCAAGAAACAGGGGGGCTGAAACAGAGGGCGAGAAACTGAGTGGCGGAAACAGAGGGGCTGAAACAGAGGGGCTGAAACAGAGGGGCTGAAACAGAGGACGTGAAACACAGGGGCTGAAACAGAGGGCGAGAAACAGAGGGGCTGAAACAGAGGGCGAGAAACAGAGGGCGAGAAACAGAGGGACTGAAACAGAGGGGCTGAAACAGAGGGGCTGAAACAGAGGGCGAGAAGGAGAGGGGCTGAAACAGAGGGCCAGAAACAGAGGGTCTGAAACAGAGGGCGAGAAACAGAGGGCAAGAAACAGAGGGGCTGAAACAGTGGGCGAGAAACAGAGGGGCTAAAACAGAGGGGCTGAAACAGAGGGGCTGAAACAGAGGGGCTGAAACAGAGGGCGAGAATCAGAGGGGCTGAAACAGAGGGGCTGAAACAGAGGGGCTGAAACAGAGGGAGTGAAACACAGGGGCTGAAACAGAGGGCGAGAAACAGAGGGGCTGAAACAGAGGGCGAGAAACAGAGGGTGAGAAACAGAGGGACTGAAAGAAAGGGGCTGAAACAGAGGGGCTGAAACAGAGGGCGAGAAACAGAGGGGCTGAAACAGAGGGGCTGAAACAGAGGGGCTGAAACAGAGGGGCTGAAACAGAGGGGCTGAATCAGAGGGGCTGAATAAGAGGCGCTGAAACAGAGGGGCTGAAACAGAGGGCGAGAAACAGAGGGGCTGAAACAGAGGGGCTGAAACAGAGGGGCTGAACAGAGGGCGAGATACAGTGGGGCTGAAACAGAGGGGCTGAAACAGACGGGCTAAAACAGAGGGGCTGAAACAGAGGGCTAGAAACAGAGGGGCTGAAACAGAGGGCGAGAAACAGAGAGGCTGAAACAGAGGGGCTGAAACAGAGGGCGAGAAACAGAGGGGCTGAAACAGAGGGCGAGAAACAGAGGGGCTGAAACAGAGGGCGAGAAACAGAGGGGCTGAAACAGAGGGGCTGAAACAGAGGGCGAGAAATAGAGGGGCTGAAACAGAGAGCGAGAAACAGAGGGGCTGAAACAGAGGGCGAGAAACAGAGGGGCTGAAACAGAGGCGCTGAAAACGAGGGTGAGAAACAGTGGGGCTGAAAGACAGGGCGAGAAACAGAGGGGCTGAAACAGAGGGCGAGAAACAGAGAAGCTGAAACAGAGGCGCTGAAACAGAGGGGCTGAAACAGAGGGGCTGAATCAGAGGGGCTGAATCAGAGGCGCTGAAACAGAGGGGCTGAAACAGAGGGCGAGAAACAGAGGGGCTGAAACAGAGGGCGAGAAACAGAGGGGCTGAAACAGAGGGTGAGAAACAGAGGGGCTGAAACAGAGGGGCTGAAACAGAGGGCCTGAAACAGAGGGCGAGAAACAGAGGGGCTGAAACAGAGGGCGAGAAACAGAGGGGCTGAAACAGACGGCGAGAAACAGAGGGGCTGAAACAGAGGGGCTGAAACAGAGGGGCTGAATCAGAGGGGCTGAATAAGAGGCGCTGAAACAGAGGGGCTGAAACAGAGGGTGAGAAACAGAGGGCGAGAAACTGAGAGGCTGAAATCGAGGGCGAGAAACAGCGGGCGAGAAACAGAGGGACTGAAACAGAGGGGCTGAAACAGAGGGGCTGAAACAGAAGGGCTGAAAAGAGGGGCTGAAACAGAGGGCGAGAAACAGAGGGGCTGAAACAGAAGGCGAGAAACAGAGGGTCTGAAACAGAGGGCGAGAAACAGAGGGCAAGAAACAGAGGGGCTGAAACAGTGGGCGAGAAACAGAGGGGCTGAAACAGAGGGGCTGAAAAAGAGGCGCTGAAACAGAGGGGCTGAAACAGAGGGCGAGAATCAGAGGGGCTGAAACAGAGGGGCTGAAACAGAGGGGCTGAAACAGAGGGAGTGAAACACAGGGGCTGAAACAGAGGACGAGAAACAGAGGGGATGAAACAGAGGGCGAGAAAAAGAGGGTGAGAAACAGAGGGACTGAAACAGAGGGATCTGAAACAGAGGGGCTGAAACAGAGAGCGAGAAACAGAGGGGCTGAAACAGAGGGGCTGAAACAGAGGGGCTGAAACTGAGGGCGAGAAACAGAGGGGCTGAAACAGAGGGGCTGAAACAGAGGGGCTGAAACAGAGGGCGAGAAACAGAGGGGCTGAAACAGAGTGCGTGAAACACAGGGTCTGAAACAGAGGGCGAGAAACAGAGGGCGAGAAATAGAGGGACTGAAACAGAGGGGCTGAAACAGAGGGGCTGAAACAGAGGGCGAGAAACAGAGGGGCTGAAACAGAGGGCCAGAAACAGAGGGGCTGAAACAGAGGGCGAGAAACAGAGGGGCTGAAACAGAGGGGCTGAAACAGAGGGGCTGAAACAGAGGGCGAGATACAGTGGGGCTGAAACAGAGGGGCTGAAACAGACGGGCTAAAACAGAGGGGCTGAAACAGAGGGCTAGAAACAGAGGGGCTGAAACAGAGGGCGAGAAACAGAGAGGCTGAAACAGAGGAGCTGAAACAGAGGGCGAGAAACAGAGGGGCTGAAACAGAGGGCGAGAAACAGTGGGGCTGAAACAGAGGGCGAGAAACAGAGGGGCTGAAACAGAGGGCGAGAAATAGAGGGGCTGAAACAGAGGGCGAGAAACAGAGGGGCTGAAACAGAGGGCCAGAAACAGAGGGGCTGAAACAGAGGGCGAGAAACAGAGGGGCTGAAACAGAGGGGCTGAAACAGAGGGGCTGAAACAGAGGGCGAGATACAGTGGGGCTGAAACAGAGGGGCTGAAACAGACGGGCTAAAACAGAGGGGCTGAAACAGAGGGCCAGAAACAGAGGGGCTGAAACAGAGGGCGAGAAACAGAGGGGCTGAAACAGAGGGGCTGAAACAGAGGGGCTGAAACAGAGGGCGAGATACAGTGGGGCTGAAACAGAGGGGCTGAAACAGACGGGCTAAAACAGAGGGGCTGAAACAGAGGGCTAGAAACAGAGGGGCTGAAACAGAGGGCGAGAAACAGAGAGGCTGAAACAGAGGAGCTGAAACAGAGGGCGAGAAACAGAGGGGCTGAAACAGAGGGCGAGAAACAGTGGGGCTGAAACAGAGGGCGAGAAACAGAGGGGCTGAAACAGAGGGCGAGAAATAGAGGGGCTGAATCAGAGAGCGAGAAACAGAGGGGCTGAAACAGAGGCGCTGAAAACGAGGGTGAGAAACAGTGGGGCTGAAAGAGAGGGCGAGAAACAGAGAAGCTGAAACAGAGGGGCTGAAACAGAGGAGCTGAAACAGAGGGGCTGAATCAGAGGGGCTGAATCAGAGGCGCTGAAACAGAGGGGCTGAAACAGAGGGCGAGAAACAGAGGGGCTGAAACAGAGGGCGAGAAACAGAGCGGCTGAAACAGAGGGCGAGAAACAGAGGGGCTGAAACAGAGGGGCTGAAACAGAGGGGCTGAAACAGAGGGCCTGAAACAGAGGGCGAGAAACAGAGGGGCTGAGACAGAGGGCGAGAAACAGAGGGGCTGAAACAGAGGGGCTGAAACAGAGGGGCTGAATCAGTGGGGCTGAATAAGAGGCGCTGAAACAGAGGGGCTGAAACAGAGGGCGAGAAACAGAGGGGCTGAAACAGAGGGCGAGAAACTGAGGGGCTGAAATAGAGGGCGAGAAACAGCGGGCGAGAAACAGAGGGACTGAAACAGAGGGGCTGAAACAGAGGGGCTGAAACAGAAGGCGAGAAACAGAGGGCGCGAAACAGAGGGGCTTAAACAGAGGGGTTGAAACAGAGGGGATGAAACAGAGGGCGAGAAACAGAGGGGCTGAAACAGAGGGTGAGAAAAAGAGGGACTGAAACAGAGGGGCTGAAACAGAGGGGCTGAAACAGATGTGCTGAAACAGAGGGCGAGAAACAGAGGGGCTGAAACAGAGGGCGATAAACAGAGGGGCTGAAACAGAGGGCGAGAAACAGAGGGGCTGAAACAGAGGCGCTGAAACAGAGGGGCTGAAACAGAGAGGCTGAAACAGAGGGCGAGAAACAGAGGGGCTGAATCATAGGGGCTGAATCAGAGGTGCTGAATCAGAGGGGCTGAAACAGAGGGGCTGAAACAGAGGGCGAGAAACAGAGGGGCTGAAACAGAGGGCAAGAAACAGAGGGGCTGAAACAGAGTGGCTGAAATAGAGAGCGCGAAACAGAGGGGCTGAAACAGAGGGCGATAAACAGAGGGGCTGAAACAGAGGGCGAGAAACAGAGTGCGAGAAACAGAGGGGCTGAAACAGATGGGCTGAAACAGAGGGGCTGAATCAGAGGGGCTGAATCAGAGGGGCTGAAACAGTGGGCGAGAAACAGAGGGTCTGAAACAGAGGGGCTGAAACAGAGGGCAAGAAACAGAGGGGCTGAAACAGAGGGCGAGAAACAGAGGGCATGAAACAGAGGGGCTGAAACAGAGGGCGAGAAACAGAGGGGCTGAAACAGATGGGCTGAAACAGAGGGGCTGAATCAGAGGGACTGAATCAGAGGGGCTGAATCAGAGGGGCTGAAACAGAGGGCGAGAAACAGAGGGGCTGAAACAGAGGGCGAGAAACAGAGGGGCTGAAACAGAGGGGCTGAAACAGAGGGCAAGAAACAGAGGGGCTGAAACAGAGGGCGAGAAACAGAGGGCAAGAAACAGAGGGGCTGAAACAGAGGGCGAGAAACAGAGGGGCGGAAACAGAGGGGCTGAAACAGAGGGGCTGAAACAGAGGGGCTGAAACAGAGGGCGTGAAACAGAGGGGCTGAAACAGAGGGCGAGAAACTGAGTGGCTGAAACAGAGGGCGAGAAACAGAGGGCGAGAAACAGAGGGACTGAAACAGAGGGGCTGAAACAGAGGGGCTGAAACAGAGGGCGAGAAACAGAGGGGCTGAAACAGTGGGCCAGAAACAGAGGGGCTGAAACAGAGGGCGAGAAACAGAGGGCAAGAAACAGAGGGGCTGAAACAGTGGGCGAGAAACAGAGGGGCTGAAACAGAGGGGCTGAAACAGAGGGGCTGAAACAGAGGGGCTGAAACAGAGGGCGAGAACCAGTGGGGCTGAAACAGAGGGGCTGAAACAGAGGGGCTGAAACAGAGGGGCTGAAACAGAGGGAGTGAAACACAGGGGCTGAAACAGAGGGCGAGAAACAGAGGGGCTGAAACAGAGGGCGAGAAACAGAGGGACTGAAACAGAGGGGCTGAAACAGAGGGGCTGAAACAGAGGGGCTGAAACTGAGGGCGAGAAACAGAGGGGCTGAAACAGAGGGGCTGAAACAGAGGGAGTGAAACACAGGGGCTGACACAGAGGGCGAGAAACAGAGGGCGAGAAATAGAGGGACTGAAACAGAGGGGCTGAAACAGAGGGGCTGAAACAGAGGGCGAGAAACAGATGGGCTGAAACAGAGGGCCAGAAACAGAGGGGCTGAAACAGAGGGCGAGAAACAGAGGGGCTGAAACAGAGGGGCTGAAACAGAGGGGCTGAAACAGAGGGCGAGATACAGTGGGGCTGAAACAGAGGGGCTGAAACAGACGGGCTAAAACAGAGGGGCTGAAACAGAGGGCTAGAAACAGAGGGGCTGAAACAGAGGGCGAGAAACAGAGAGGCTGAAACAGAGGGGTTTAAACAGAGGGCGAGAAACAGAGGGGCTGAAACAGAGGGCGAGAAACAGAGGGGCTGAAACAGAGGGGGAGAAACAGAGGGTCTGAAACAGAGGGGCTGAAACAGAGGGCGAGAAATAGAGGGGCTGAAACAGAGAGCGAGAAACAGAGGGGCTGAAACAGAGGGCGAGAAACAGAGGGGCTGAAACAGAGGCGCTGAAAACGAGGGTGAGAAACAGTGGGGCTGAAAGAGAGGGCGAGAAACAGAGGGGCTGAAACAGAGGGCGAGAAACAGAGAAGCTGAAACAGAGGCGCTGAAACAGAGGGGCTGAAACAGAGGGGCTGAATCAGAGGGGCTGAATCAGAGGCGCTGAAACAGAGGGGCTGAAACAGAGGGCGAGAAACAGAGGGGCTGAAACAGAGGGCGAGAAACAGAGGGGCTGAAACAGAGGGCGAGAAACAGAGGGGCTGAAACAGAGGGGCTGAAACAGAGGGCCTGAAACAGAGGGCGAGAAACAGAGGGGCTGAAACAGAGGGCGAGAAACAGTGGGGCTGAAACAGAGGGCGAGAAACAGAGGGGCTGAAACAGAGGGGGTGAAACAGAGTGGCTGAAACAGAGGGGCTGAATCAGAGGGGCTGAATAAGAGGCGCTGAAACAGAGGGGCTGAAACAGAGGGCGAGAAACAGAGGGCGAGAAACTGAGGGGCTGAAATAGAGGGCGAGAAACAGCGGGCGAGAAACAGAGGGACTGAAACAGAGGGGCTGAAACAGAGGGGCTGAAACAGAAGGGCTGAAAAGAGGGGCTGAAACAGAAGGCGAGAAACAGAGGGTCTGAAACAGAGGGCGAGAAACAGAGGGCAAGAAACAGAGGGGCTGAAACAGTGGGCGAGAAACAGAGGGGCTGAAACAGAGGGGCTGAAACAGAGGCGCTGAAACAGAGGGGCTGAAACAGAGGGCGAGAATCAGAGGGGCTGAAACAGAGGGGCTGAAACAGAGGGGCTGAAACAGAGGGGCTGAAACAGAGGGAGTGAAACACAGGGGCTGAAACAGAGGATGAGAAACAGAGGGGCTGAAACAGAGGGCGAGAAACAGAGGGTGAGAAACAGAGGGACTGAAACAGAGGGATCTGAAACAGAGGGGCTGAAACAGAGGGCGAGAAACAGAGGGCAAGAAACAGAGGGGCTGAAACAGTGGGCGAGAAACAGAGGGACTGAAACAGAGGGGCTGAAACAGAGGGGCTGAAACAGAGGGGCTGAAATAGAGGGCGAGAACCAGTGGGGCTGAAACAGAGGGGCTGAAACAGAGGGGCTGAAACAGAGGGGCTGAAACAGAGGGAGTGAAACACAGGGGCTGAAACAGAGGGCGAGAAACAGAGGGGCTGAAACAGAGGGCGAGAAATAGAGGGACTGAAACAGAGGGGCTGAAACAGAGGGGCTGAAACAGAGGGGCTGAATCTGAGGGCGAGTAACAGAGGGGCTGAAACAGAGGGGCTGAAACAGAGGGGCTGAAACAGAGGGAGTGAAACACAGGGGCTGACACAGAGGGCGAGAAACAGAGGGCGAGAAATAGAGGGACTGAAACAGAGGGGCTGAAACAGAGGGGCTGAAACAGAGGGCGAGAAACAGAGGCGCTGAAACAGAGGGCCAGAAACAGAGGGGCTGAAACAGAGGGCGAGAAACAGAGGGGCTGAAACAGAGGGGCTGAAACAGAGGGGCTGAAACAGAGGGCGAGATACAGTGGGGCTGAAACAGAGGGGCTGAAACAGACGGGCTAAAACAGAGGGGCTGAAACAGAGGGCTAGAAACAGAGGGGCTGAAACAGAGGGCGAGAAACAGAGAGGCTGAAACAGAGAGGCTGAAACAGAGGGCGAGAAACAGAGGGGCTGAAACAGAGGGCGAGAAACAGAGGGACTGAAACAGAGGGCGAGAAACAGAGGGGCTGAAACAGAGGGGCTGAAACAGAGGGCGAGAAATAGAGGGGCTGAAACAGGGAGCGAGAAACAGAGGGGCTGAAACAGAGGGCGAGAAACAGAGGGGCTGAAACAGAGGCGCTGAAAACGAGGGTGAAAAACAGTGGGGCTGAAAGAGAGGGCGAGAAACAGAGGGGCTGAAACAGAGGGCGAGAAACAGAGAAGCTGAAACAGAGGCGCTGAAACAGAGGGGCTGAAACAGAGGGGCTGAATCAGAGGGGCTGAATCAGAGGCGCTGAAACAGAGGGGCTGAAACAGAGGGCGAGAAACAGAGGGGCTGAAACAGAGGGCGAGAAACAGAGGGGCTGAAACAGAGGGGCTGAAACAGAGGGCCTGAAACAGAGGGCGAGAAACAGAGGGGCTGAAACAGAGGGCGAGAAACAGTGGGGCTGAAACAGAGGGCGAGAAACAGAGGGGCTGAAACAGAGGGGGTGAAACAGAGGGGCTGAAACAGAGGGGCTGAATCAGAGGGGCTGAATAAGAGGCGCTGAAACAGAGGGGCTGAAACAGAGGGCGAGAAACAGAGGGCGAGAAACTGAGGGGCTGAAATAGAGGGCGAGAAACAGCGGGCGAGAAACAGAGGGACTGAAACAGAGGGGCTGAAACAGAGGGGCTGAAACAGAAGGGCTGAAAAGAGGGGCTGCAACAGAAGGCGAGAAACAGAGGGTCTGAAACAGAGGGCGAGAAACAGAGGGCAAGAAACAGAGGGGCTGAAACAGTGGGCGAGAAACAGAGGGGCTGAAACAGAGGGGCTGAAACAGAGGCGCTGAAACAGAGGGGCTGAAACAGAGGGCGAGAATCAGAGGGGCTGAAACAGAGGGGCTGAAACAGAGGGGCTGAAACAGAGGGGCTGAAACAGAGGGAGTGAAACACAGGGGCTGAAACAGAGGATGAGAAACAGAGGGGCTGAAACAGAGGGCGAGAAACAGAGGGTGAGAAACAGAGGGACTGAAACAGAGGGATCTGAAACAGAGGGGCTGAAACAGAGGGCGAGAAACAGAGGGCAAGAAACAGAGGGGCTGAAACAGTGGGCGAGAAACAGAGGGACTGAAACAGAGGGGCTGAAACAGAGGGGCTGAAACAGAGGGGCTGAAACAGAGGGGCTGAAACAGAGGGCGAGAACCAGTGGGGCTGAAACAGAGGGGCTGAAACAGAGGGGCTGAAACAGAGGGGCTGAAACAGAGGGAGTGAAACACAGGGGCTGAAACAGAGGGCGAGAAACAGAGGGGCTGAAACAGAGGGCGAGAAATAGAGGGACTGAAACAGAGGGGCTGAAACAGAGGGGCTGAAACAGAGGGGCTGAAACTGAGGGCGAGTAACAGAGGGGCTGAAACAGAGGGGCTGAAACAGAGGGGCTGAAACAGAGGGAGTGAAACACAGGGGCTGACACAGAGGGCGAGAAACAGAGGGCGAGAAATAGAGGGACTGAAACAGAGGGGCTGAAACAGAGGGGCTGAAACAGAGGGCGAGAAACAGAGGCGCTGAAACAGAGGGCCAGAAACAGAGGGGCTGAAACAGAGGGCGAGAAACAGAGGGGCTGAAACAGAGGGGCTGAAACAGAGGGGCTGAAACAGAGGGCGAGATACAGTGGGGCTGAAACAGAGGGGCTGAAACAGACGGGCTAAAACAGAGGGGCTGAAACAGAGGGCTAGAAACAGAGGGGCTGAAACAGAGGGCGAGAAACAGAGAGGCTGAAACAGAGGGGCTGAAACAGAGGGCGAGAAACAGAGGGGCTGAAACAGAGGGCGAGAAACAGAGGGACTGAAACAGAGTGCGAGAAACAGAGGGGCTGAACAGAGGGGCTGAAACAGAGGGCGAGAAATAGAGCGGCTGAAACAGAGAGCGAGAAACAGAGGGGCTGAAACAGAGGGCGAGAAACAGAGGGGCTGAAACAGAGGCGCTGAAAACGAGGGTGAGAAACAGTGGGGCTGAAAGAGAGGGCGAGAAACAGAGGGGCTGAAACAGAGGGCGAGAAACAGAGAAGCTGAAACAGAGGCGCTGAAACAGAGGGGCTGAAACAGAGGGGCTGAATCAGAGGGGCTGAATCAGAGGCGCTGAAACAGAGGGGCTGAAACAGAGGGCGAGAAACAGAGGGGCTGAAACAGAGGGCGAGAAACAGAGGGGCTGAAACAGAGGGCGAGAAACAGAGGGGCTGAAACAGAGGGGCTGAAACAGAGGGCCTGAAACAGAGGGCGAGAAACAGAGGGGCTGAAACAGAGGGCGAGAAACAGAGGGGCTGAAACAGAGGGGCTGAAACAGAGGGGCTGAAACAGAGGGGCTGAATCAGAGGGGCTGAATAAGAGGCGCTGAAACAGAGGGGCTGAAACAGAGGGCAAGAAACAGTGGGCGAGAAACTGAGGGGCTGAAATAGAGGGCGAGAAACAGCGGGCGAGAAACAGAGGGACTGAAACAGAGGGGCTGAAACAGAGGGGCTGAAACAGAAGGGCTGAAAAGAGGGGCTGAAACAGAGGGCGAGAAACAGAGGGGCTGAAACAGAAGGCGAGAAACAGAGGGTCTGAAACAGTGGGCGAGAAACAGAGGGGCTGAAACAGTGGGCGAGAAACAGAGGGGCTGAAACAGAGGGGCTGAAACAGAGGCGCTGAAACAGAGGGGCTGAAACAGAGGGCGAGAATCAGAGGGGCTGAAACAGAGGGGCTGAAACAGAGGGGCTGAAACAGAGGGGCTGAAACAGAGGGAGTGAAACACAGGGGATGAAACAGAGGATGAGAAACAGAGGGGCTGAAACAGAGGGCGAGAAACAGAGGGTGAGAAACAGAGGGACTGAAACAGAGGGATCTGAAACAGAGGGGCTGAAACAGAGGGCGAGATACAGTGGGGCTGAAACAGAGGGGCTGAAACAGACGGGCTAAAACAGAGGGGCTGAAACAGAGGGCTAGAAACAGAGGGGCTGAAACAGAGGGCGAGAAACAGAGAGGCTGAAACAGAGGGGCTGAAACAGAGGGCGAGAAACAGAGGGGCTGAAACAGAGGGCGAGAAACAGAGGGACTGAAACAGAGTGCGAGAAACAGAGGGGCTGAACAGAGGGGCTGAAACAGAGGGCGAGAAATAGAGCGGCTGAAACAGAGAGCGAGAAACAGAGGGGCTGAAACAGAGGGCGAGAAACAGAGGGGCTGAAACAGAGGCGCTGAAAACGAGGGTGAGAAACAGTGGGGCTGAAAGAGAGGGCGAGAAACAGAGGGGCTGAAACAGAGGGCGAGAAACAGAGAAGCTGAAACAGAGGCGCTGAAACAGAGGGGCTGAAACAGAGGGGCTGAATCAGAGGGGCTGAATCAGAGGCGCTGAAACAGAGGGGCTGAAACAGAGGGCGAGAAACAGAGGGGCTGAAACAGAGGGCGAGAAACAGAGGGGCTGAAACAGAGGGCGAGAAACAGAGGGGCTGAAACAGAGGGGCTGAAACAGAGGGCCTGAAACAGAGGGCGAGAAACAGAGGGGCTGAAACAGAGGGCGAGAAACAGAGGGGCTGAAACAGAGGGGCTGAAACAGAGGGGCTGAAACAGAGGGGCTGAATCAGAGGGGCTGAATAAGAGGCGCTGAAACAGAGGGGCTGAAACAGAGGGCAAGAAACAGTGGGCGAGAAACTGAGGGGCTGAAATAGAGGGCGAGAAACAGCGGGCGAGAAACAGAGGGACTGAAACAGAGGGGCTGAAACAGAGGGGCTGAAACAGAAGGGCTGAAAAGAGGGGCTGAAACAGAGGGCGAGAAACAGAGGGGCTGAAACAGAAGGCGAGAAACAGAGGGTCTGAAACAGTGGGCGAGAAACAGAGGGGCTGAAACAGTGGGCGAGAAACAGAGGGGCTGAAACAGAGGGGCTGAAACAGAGGCGCTGAAACAGAGGGGCTGAAACAGAGGGCGAGAATCAGAGGGGCTGAAACAGAGGGGCTGAAACAGAGGGGCTGAAACAGAGGGGCTGAAACAGAGGGAGTGAAACACAGGGGATGAAACAGAGGATGAGAAACAGAGGGGCTGAAACAGAGGGCGAGAAACAGAGGGTGAGAAACAGAGGGACTGAAACAGAGGGATCTGAAACAGAGGGGCTGAAACAGAGAGAGGGAAACAGAGGGGCTGAAACAGAGGGGCTGAAACAGAGGGGCTGAAACTGAGTGCGAGAAACAGAGGGGCTGAAACAGAGGGGCTGAAACAGAGGGGCTGAAACAGAGGGCGAGAACCAGTGGGGCTGAAACAGAGGGGCTGAAACAGAGGGGCTGAAACAGAGGGGCTGAAACAGAGGGAGTGAAACACAGGGGCTGAAACAGAGTGCGAGAAACAGAGGGGCTGAAACAGAGGGCGAGAAACAGAGGGACTGAAACAGAGGGGCTGAAACAGAGGGGCTGAAACAGAGGGGCTGAAACTGAGGGCGAGAAACAGAGGGGCTGAAACAGAGGGGCTGAAACAGAGGGGCTGAAACAGAGGGAGTGAAACACAGGGGCTGACTCAGAGGGCGAGAAACAGAGGGCGAGAAATAGAGGGACTGAAACAGAGGGGCTGAAACAGAGGGGCTGAAACAGAGGGCGAGAAACAGAGGGGCTGAAACAGAGGGCCAGAAACAGAGGGGCTGAAACAGAGGGCGAGAAACAGAGGGGCTGAAACAGAGGGGCTGAAACAGAGGGGCTGAAACAGAGGGCGAGATACAGTGGGGCTGAAACAGAGGGGCTGAAACAGACAGGCTAAAACAGAGGGGCTGAAACAGAGGGCTAGAAACAGAGGGGCTGAAACAGAGGGCGAGAAACAAAGAGGCTGAAACAGAGGGGCTGAAACAGAGGGCGAGAAACAGAGGGGCTGAAACAGAGGGCGAGAAACAGTGGGGCTGAAACAGAGGGCGAGAAACAGAGGGGCTGAAACAGAGGGGCTGAAACAGAGGGCGAGAAATAGAGTGGCTGAAACAGAGAGCGAGAAACAGAGAGGCTGAAACAGAGGGCGAGAAACAGAGGGGCTGAAACAGAGGCGCTGAAAACGAGGGTGAGAAACAGTGGGGCTGAAAGAGAGGGCGAGAAACAGAGGGGCTGAAACAGAGGGCGAGAAACAGAGAAGCTGAAACAGAGGCGCTGAAACAGAGGGGCTGAAAAAGAGGGGCTGAATCAGAGGGGCTGAATCAGAGGCGCTGAAACAGAGGGGCTGAAACAGAGGGCGAGAAACAGAGGGGCTGAAACAGAGGGCGAGAAACAGAGGGGCTGAAACAGAGGGGCTGAAACAGAGGGCCTGAAACAGAGGGCGAGAAACAGAGGGGCTGAAACAGAGGGCGAGAAACAGAGGGGCTGAAACAGACGGCGAGAAACAGAGGGGCTGAAACTGAGGGGCTGAAACAGAGGGGCTGAAACAGAGGGGCTGAATCAGAGGGGCTGAATAAGAGGCGCTGAAACAGAGGGGCTGAAACAGAGGGCGAAAAACAGAGGGCGAGAAACTGAGGGGCTGAAATAGAGGGCGAGAAACAGCGAGCGAGAAACAGAGGGACTGAAACAGAGGGGCTGAAACAGAGGGGCTGAAACAGAAGGGCTGAAAAGAGGGGCTGAAACAGAGGGCGAGAAACAGAGGGGCTGAAACAGAAGGCGAGAAACAGAGGGTCTGAAACAGAGGGCGAGAAACAGAGGGCAAGAAACAGAGGGGCTGAAACAGTGGGCGAGAAACAGAGGGGCTGAAACAGAGGGGCTGAAACAGAGGCGCTGAAACAGAGGGGCTGAAACAGAGGGCGAGAATCAGAGGGGCTGAATCAGAGGGGCTGAAACAGAGGGGCTGAAACAGAGGGGCTGAAACAGAGGGAGTGAAACACAGGGGCTGAAACAGAGGACGAGAAACAGAGGGGCTGAAACAGAGGGCGAGAAACAGAGGGTGAGAAACAGAGGGACTGAATCAGAGGGATCTGAAACAGAGGGGCTGAAACAGAGAGAGGGAAACAGAGGGGCTGAAACAGAGGGGCTGAAACAGAGGGGCTGAAACTGAGGGCGAGAAACAGAGGGGCTGAAACAGAGGGGCTGAAACAGAGGGGCTGAAACAGAGGGCGAGAAACAGAGGGGCTGAACCAGAGGGCGTGAAACACAGGGTCTGAAACAGAGGGCGAGAAACAGAGGGCGAGAAATAGAGGGACTGAAACAGAGGGGCTGAAACAGAGGGGCTGAAACAGAGGGCGAGAAACAGAGGGGCTGAAACAGAGGTCCAGAAACAGAGGGGCTGAAACAGAGGGTGAGAAACAGAGGGGCTGAAACAGAGGGGCTGAAACAGAGGGGCTGAAACAGAGGGCGAGATACAGTGGGCCTGAAACAGAGGGGCTGAAACAGACGGGCTAAAACAGAGGGGCTGAAACAGAGGGCTAGAAACAGAGGGGCTGAAACAGAGGGCGAGAAACAGAGAGGCTGAAACAGAGGGGCTGAAACAGAGGGCGAGAAACAGAGGGGCTGAAACAGAGGGCGAGAAACAGTGGGGCTGAAACAGAGGGCGAGAAACAGAGCGGCTGAAACAGAGGGCGAGAAATAGAGCGGCTGAAACAGAGAGCGAGAAACACAGGGGCTGAAACAGAGGGCGAGAAACAGAGGGGCTGAAACAGAGGCGCTGAAAACGAGGGTGAGAAACAGTGGGGCTGAAAGAGAGGGCGAGAAACAGAGAAGCTGAAACAGAGGCGCTGAAACAGAGGGGCTGAAACAGAGGGGCTGAATCAGAGGGGCTGAATCAGAGGCGCTGAAACAGAGGGGCTGAAACAGAGGGCGAGAAACAGAGGGGCTGAAACAGAGGGCGAGAAACAGAGGGGCTGAAACAGAGGGCGAGAAACAGAGGGGCTGAAACAGAGGGGCTGAAACAGAGGGGCTGAAACAGAGGGCCTGAAACAGAGGGCGAGAAACAGAGGGGCTGAGACAGAGGGCGAGAAACAGAGGGGCGAGAAACAGAGGGGCTGAAACAGAGGGGCTGAATCAGAGGGGCTGAATAAGAGGCGCTGAAACAGAGGGGCTGAAACAGAGGGCGAGAAACAGAGGGGCTGAGACAGAGGGCGAGAAACTGAGGGGCTGAAATAGAGGGCGAGAAACAGCGGGCGAGAAACAGAGGGACTGAAACAGAGGGGCTGAAACAGAGGGGCTGAAACAGAAGGGCTGAAAAGTGGGGCTGAAACAGAGGGCGAGAAACAGAGGGGCTGAAACAGAGGGCGAGAAACAGAGGGCGCGAAACAGAGGGGCTTAAACAGAGGGGTTGAAACAGAGGGGATGAAACAGAGGGCGAGAAACAGAGGGGCTGAAACAGAGGGCGAGAAAAAGAGGGACTGAAACAGAGGGGCTGAAACAGAGGGGCTGAAACAGAGGTGCTGAAACAGAGGGCGAGAAACAGAGGGGCTGAAACAGAGGGCGAGAAACAGAGGGGCTGAAACAGAGGGCGAGAAACAGAGGGGCTGAAACAGAGGCGCTGAAACAGAGGGGCTGAAACAGAGGGGCTGAAACAGAGGGCGAGAAACAGAGGGGCTGAATCATAGGGGCTGAATCAGAGGTGCTGAATCAGAGGGGCTGAAACAGAGGGGCTGAAACAGAGGGCGAGAAACAGAGGGGCTGAAACAGAGGGCAAAAAACAGAGGGGCTGAAACAGAGTGGCTGAAATAGAGGGCGAGAAACAGAGGGGCTGAAACAGAGGGCGATAAACAGAGGGGCTGAAACAGAGGGCGAGAAACAGAGTGCGAGAAACAGAGGGGCTGAAACAGATGGGCTGAAACAGAGGGGCTGAATCAGAGGGGCTGAATCAGAGGGGCTGAAACAGTGGGCGAGAAACAGAGGGGCTGAAACAGAGGGGCTGAAACAGAGGGCAAGAAACAGAGGGGCTGAAACAGAGGGCGAGAAACAGAGGGCATGAAACAGAGGGGCTGAAACAGAGGGCGAGAAACAGAGGGGCTGAAACAGATGGGCTGAAACAGAGGGGCTGAATCAGAGGGACTGAATCAGAGGGGCTGAATCAGAGGGGCTGAAACAGAGGGCGAGAAACAGAGGGGCTGAAACAGAGGGCGAGAAACAGAGGGGCTGAAACAGAGGGGCTGAAACAGAGGGCAAGAAACAGAGGGGCTGAAACAGAGGGCGAGAAACAGAGGGCAAGAAACAGAGGGGCTGAAACAGAGGGCGAGAAACAGAGGGGCGGAAACAGAGGGGCTGAAACAGAGGGGCTGAAACAGAGGGGCTGAAACAGAGGGCGTGAAACAGAGGGGCTGAAACAGAGGGCGAGAAACAGAGGGCGAGAAACAGAGGGACTGAAACAGAGGGGCTGAAACAGAGGGGCTGAAACAGAGGGCGAGAAACAGAGGGGCTGAAACAGAGGGCCAGAAACAGAGGGGCTGAAACAGAGGGCGAGAAACAGAGGGCAAGAAACAGGGGGGCTGAAACAGTGGGCGAGAAACAGAGGGGCTGAAACAGAGGGGCTGAAACAGAGGGGCTGAAACAGAGGGGCTGAAACAGAGGGCGAGAACCAGTGGGGCTGAAACAGAGGGGCTGAAACAGAGGGGCTGAAACAGAGGGGCTGAAACAGAGGGAGTGAAACACAGGGGCTGAAACAGAGGGCGAGAAACAGAGGGGCTGAAACAGAGGGCGAGAAACAGAGGGACTGAAACAGAGGGGCTGAAACAGAGGGGCTGAAACAGAGGGGCTGAAACTGAGGGCGAGAAACAGAGGGGCTGAAACAGAGGGGCTGAAACAGAGGGGCTGAAACAGAGGGCGTGAAGCACAGGGGCTGAAACAGAGGGCGAGAAACAGAGGGCGAGAAATAGAGGGACTGAAACAGAGGGGCTGAAACAGAGGGGCTGAAACAGAGGGCGAGAAACAGAGGGGCTGAAACAGAGGGCCAGAAACAGAGGGGCTGAAACAGAGGGCGAGAAACAGAGGGGCTGAAACAGAGGGGCTGAAACAGAGGGGCTGAAACAGAGGGCGAGATACAGTGGGGCTGAAACAGAGGGGCTGTAACAGACGGGCTAAAACAGAGGGGCTGAAACAGAGGGCTAGAAACAGAGGGGCTGAAACAGAGGGCGAGAAACAGAGAGGCTGAAACAGAGGGGCTGAAACAGAGGGCGAGAAACAGAGGGGCTGAAACAGAGGGCGAGAAACAGAGGGGCTGAAACAGAGGGCGAGAAACAGAGGGGCTGAAACAGAGGGGCTGAATCAGAGGGCGAGAAATAGAGGGGCTGAAACAGAGAGCGAGAAACAGAGGGGCTGAAACAGAGGGCGAGAAACAGAGGGGCTGAAACAGAGGCGCTGAAAACGAGGGTGAGAAACAGTGGGGCTGAAAGAGAGGGCGAGAAACAGAGGGGCTGAAACAGAGGGCGAGAAACAGAGAAGCTGAAACAGAGGCGCTGAAACAGAGGGGCTGAAACAGAGCGGCTGAATCAGAGGGGCTGAATCAGAGGCGCTGAAACAGAGGGGCTGAAACAGAGGGCGAGAAACAGAGGGGCTGAAACAGAGGGCGAGAAACAGAGGGGCTGAAACAGAGGGCGAGAAACAGAGGGGCTGAAACAGAGGGGCTGAAACAGAGGGCCTGAAACAGAGGGCGAGAAACAGAGGGGCTGAAACAGAGGGCGAGAAACAGTGGGGCTGAAACAGAGGGCGAGAAACAGAGGGGCTGAAACAGAGGGGCTGAAACAGAGGGGCTGAAACAGAGGGGCTGAATCAGAGGGGCTGAATAAGAGGCGCTGAAACAGAGGGGCTGAAACAGAGGGCAAGAAACAGAGGGCGAGAAACTGAGGGGCTGAAATAGAGGGCGAGAAACAGCGGGCGAGAAACAGAGGGACTGAAACAGAGGGGCTGAAACAGAGGGGCTGAAACAGAAGGGCTGAAAAGAGGGGCTGAAACAGAGGGCGAGAAACAGAGGGGCTGAAACAGAAGGCGAGAAACAGAGGGTCTGAAACAGAGGGCGAGAAACAGAGGGCAAGAAACAGAGGGGCTGAAACAGAGGGGCTGAAACAGAGGCGCTGAAACAGAGGGGCTGAAACAGAGGGCGAGAATCAGAGGGGCTGAAACAGAGGGGCTGAAACAGAGGGGCTGAAACAGAGGGGCTGAAACAGAGGGAGTGAAACACAGGGGCTGAAACAGAGGACGAGAAACAGCGGGGCTGAAACAGAGGGATCTGAAACAGAGGGGCTGAAACAGAGAACGAGAAACAGAGGGGCTGAAACAGAGGGGCTGATACAGAAGGGCTGAAAAGTGGGGCTGAAACAGAGGGCGAGAAACAGAGGGGCTGAAACAGAGGGCGAGAATCAGAGGGCGCGAAACAGAGGGGCTTAAACAGAGGGGTTGAAACAGAGGGGATGAAACAGAGGGCGAGAAACAGAGGGGCTGAAACAGAGGGCGAGAAAAAGAGGGACTGAAACAGAGGGGCTGAAACAGAGGGGCTGAAACAGATGTGCTGAAACAGAGGGCGAGAAACAGAGGGGCTGAAACAGAGGGCGAGAAACAGAGGGGCTGAAACAGAGGGCGAGAAACAGAGGGGCTGAAACAGAGGCGCTGAAACAGAGGGGCTGAAACAGAGGGGCTGAAACAGAGGGCGAGAAACAGAGGGGCTGAATCATAGAGGGCTGAATCAGAGGTGCTGTATCAGAGGGGCTGAAACAGAGGGGCTGAAACAGAGGGGCTGAAACAGAGGGGCTGAAACAGATGTGCTGAAACAGAGGGCGAGAAACAGAGTGGCTGAAATAGAGGGCGAGAAACAGAGGGGCTGAAACAGAGGGCGAGAAACAGAGGGGCTGAATCATAGGGGCTGAATCAGAGGTGCTGAATCAGAGGGGCTGAAACAGAGGGGCTGAAACAGAGGGCGAGAAACAGAGGGGCTGAAACAGAGGGCAAGAAACAGAGGGGCTGAAACAGAGTGGCTGAAATAGAGGGCGAGAAACAGAGGGGCTGAAACAGAGGGCGATAAACAGAGGGGCTGAAACAGAGGGCGAGAAACAGAGTGCGAGAAACAGAGGGGCTGAAACAGATGGGCTGAAACAGAGGGGCTGAATCAGAGGGGCTGAATCAGAGGGGCTGAAACAGTGGGCGAGAAACAGAGGGGCTGAAACAGAGGGGCTGAAACAGAGGGCAAGAAACAGAGGGGCTGAAACAGTGGGCGAGAAACAGAGGGCGAGAAACAGAGGGGCTGAATCATAGAGGGCTGAATCAGAGGTGCTGTATCAGAGGGGCTGAAACAGAGGGGCTGAAACAGAGGGGCTGAAACAGAGGGGCTGAAACAGATGTGCTGAAACAGAGGGCGAGAAACAGAGTGGCTGAAATAGAGGGCGAGAAACAGAGGGGCTGAAACAGAGGGCGAGGAACAGAGGGGCTGAATCATAGGGGCTGAATCAGAGGTGCTGAATCAGAGGGGCTGAAACAGAGGGGCTGAAACAGAGGGCGAGAAACAGAGGGGCTGAAACAGAGGGCAAGAAACAGAGGGGCTGAAACAGAGTGGCTGAAATAGAGGGCGAGAAACAGAGGGGCTGAAACAGAGGGCGATAAACAGAGGGGCTGAAAAAGAGGGCGAGAAACAGAGTGCGAGAAACAGAGGGGCTGAAACAGATGGGCTGAAACAGAGGGGCTGAATCAGAGGGGCTGAATCAGAGGGGCTGAAACAGTGGGCGAGAAACAGAGGGGCTGAAACAGAGGGGCTGAAACAGAGGGCAAGAAACAGAGGGGCTGAAACAGTGGGCGAGAAACAGAGGGCATGAAACAGAGGGGCTGAAACAGAGGGCGAGAAACTGAGTGGCTGAAACAGAGGGCGAGAAACAGAGGGCGAGAAACAGAGGGACTGAAACAGAGGGGCTGAAACAGAGGGCGTGAAACAGAGGGGCTGAAACAGAGGGCGAGAAACTGAGTGGCTGAAACAGAGGGCGAGAAACAGAGGGCGAGAAACAGAGGGACTGAAACAGAGGGGCTGAAACAGAGGGGCTGAAACAGAGGGCGAGAAACAGAGGGGCTGAAACAGAGGGCCAGAAACAGAGGGGCTGAAACAGAGGGCGAGAAACAGAGGGCAAGAAACAGAGGGGCTGAAACAGTGGGCGAGAAACAGAGGGGCTGAAACAGAGGGGCTGAAACAGAGGGGCTGAAACAGAGGGGCTGAAACAGAGGGCGAGAACCAGTGGGGCTGAAACAGAGGGGCTGAAACAGAGGGGCTGAAACAGAGGGGCTGAAACAGAGGGTGTGAAACACAGGGGCTGAAACAGAGGGCGAGAAACAGAGGGGCTGAAACAGAGGGCGAGAAACAGAGGGACTGAAACAGAGGGGCTGAAACAGAGGGGCTGAAACAGAGGGCGAGAAACAGAGGGACTGAAACAGAGGGGCTGAAACAGAGGGGCTGAAACAGAGGGGCTGAAACTGAGGGCGAGAAACAGAGGGGCTGAAACAGAGGGGCTGAAACAGAGGGGCTGAAACAGAGGGCGTGAAACACAGGGGCTGAAACAGAGGGCGAGAAACAGAGGGCGAGAAATAGAGGGACTGAAACAGAGGGGCTGAAACAGAGGGGCTGAAACAGAGGGGCTGAAACTGAGGGCGAGAAACAGAGGGGCTGAATCATAGAGGGCTGAATCAGAGGTGCTGTATCAGAGGGGCTGAAACAGAGGGGCTGAAACAGAGGGGCTGAAACAGAGGGGCTGAAACAGATGTGCTGAAACAGAGGGCGAGAAACAGAGTGGCTGAAATAGAGGGCGAGAAACAGAGGGGCTGAAACAGAGGGCGAGGAACAGAGGGGCTGAATCATAGGGGCTGAATCAGAGGTGCTGAATCAGAGGGGCTGAAACAGAGGGGCTGAAACAGAGGGCGAGAAACAGAGGGGCTGAAACAGAGGGCAAGAAACAGAGGGGCTGAAACAGAGTGGCTGAAATAGAGGGCGAGAAACAGAGGGGCTGAAACAGAGGGCGATAAACAGAGGGGCTGAAAAAGAGGGCGAGAAACAGAGTGCGAGAAACAGAGGGGCTGAAACAGATGGGCTGAAACAGAGGGGCTGAATCAGAGGGGCTGAATCAGAGGGGCTGAAACAGTGGGCGAGAAACAGAGGGGCTGAAACAGAGGGGCTGAAACAGAGGGCAAGAAACAGAGGGGCTGAAACAGTGGGCGAGAAACAGAGGGCATGAAACAGAGGGGCTGAAACAGAGGGCGAGAAACTGAGTGGCTGAAACAGAGGGCGAGAAACAGAGGGCGAGAAACAGAGGGACTGAAACAGAGGGGCTGAAACAGAGGGCGTGAAACAGAGGGGCTGAAACAGAGGGCGAGAAACTGAGTGGCTGAAACAGAGGGCGAGAAACAGAGGGCGAGAAACAGAGGGACTGAAACAGAGGGGCTGAAACAGAGGGGCTGAAACAGAGGGCGAGAAACAGAGGGGCTGAAACAGAGGGCCAGAAACAGAGGGGCTGAAACAGAGGGCGAGAAACAGAGGGCAAGAAACAGAGGGGCTGAAACAGTGGGCGAGAAACAGAGGGGCTGAAACAGAGGGGCTGAAACAGAGGGGCTGAAACAGAGGGGCTGAAACAGAGGGCGAGAACCAGTGGGGCTGAAACAGAGGGGCTGAAACAGAGGGGCTGAAACAGAGGGGCTGAAACAGAGGGTGTGAAACACAGGGGCTGAAACAGAGGGCGAGAAACAGAGGGGCTGAAACAGAGGGCGAGAAACAGAGGGACTGAAACAGAGGGGCTGAAACAGAGGGGCTGAAACAGAGGGCGAGAAACAGAGGGACTGAAACAGAGGGGCTGAAACAGAGGGGCTGAAACAGAGGGGCTGAAACTGAGGGCGAGAAACAGAGGGGCTGAAACAGAGGGGCTGAAACAGAGGGGCTGAAACAGAGGGCGTGAAACACAGGGGCTGAAACAGAGGGCGAGAAACAGAGGGCGAGAAATAGAGGGACTGAAACAGAGGGGCTGAAACAGAGGGGCTGAAACAGAGGGCGAGAAACAGAGGGGCTGAAACAGAGGGTCTGAAACAGAGGGGCTGAAACAGAGGGCGAGATACAGTGGGGCTGAAACAGAGGGGCTGTAACAGACGGGCTAAAACAGAGGGGCTGAAACAGAGGGCTAGAAACAGAGGGGCTGAAACAGAGGGCGAGAAACAGAGAGGCTGAAACAGAGGGGCTGAAACAGAGGGCGAGAAACAGAGGGGCTGAAACAGAGGGTGAGAAACAGAGGGGCTGGAACAGAGGGCGAGAAACAGAGGGGCTGAAACAGAGGGGCTGAATCAGAGGGCGAGATATAGAGGGGCTGAAACAGAGAGCGAGAAACAGAGGGGCTGAAACAGAGGGCGAGAAACAGAGGGGCTGAAACAGAGGCGCTGAAAACGAGGGTGAGAAACAGTGGGGCTGAAAGAGAGGGCGAGAAACAGAGGGGCTGAAACAGAGGGCGAGAAACAGAGAAGCTGAAACAGAGGCGCTGAAACAGAGGGGCTGAAACAGAGCGGCTGAATCAGAGGGGCTGAATCAGAGGCGCTGAAACAGAGGGGCTGAAACAGAGGGCGAGAAACAGAGGCGCTGAAACAGAGGGCGAGAAACAGAGGGGCTGAAACAGAGGGCGAGAAACAGAGGGGCTGAAACAGATGGGCTGAAACAGAGGGCCTGAAACAGAGGGCGAGAAACAGAGGGGCTGAAACAGAGGGCGAGAAACAGTGGGGCTGAAACAGAGGGCGAGAAACAGAGGGGCTGAAACAGAGGGGCTGAAACAGAGGGGCTGAAACAGAGGGGCTGAATCAGAGGGGCTGAATAAGAGGCGCTGAAACAGAGGGGCTGAAACAGAGGGCAAGAAAAAGAGGGCGAGAAACTGAGGGGCTGAAATAGAGGGCGAGAAACAGCGGGCAAGAAACAGAGACTGAAACAGAGGGGCTGAAACAGAGGGGCTGAAACAGAAGGGCTGAAAAGAGGGGCTGAAACAGAGGGCGAGAAACAGAGGGGCTGAAACAGAAGGCGAGAAACAGAGGGGCTGAAACAGAGGGCGAGAAACAGAGGGGCTGAAACAGAGGGTGTGAAACACAGGGGCTGAAACAGAGGGCGAGAAACAGAGGGGCTGAAACAGAGGGCGAGAAACAGAGGGACTGAAACAGAGGGGCTGAAACAGAGGGGCTGAAACAGAGGGGCTGAAACTGAGGGCGAGAAACAGAGGGGCTGAAACAGAGGGGCTGAAACAGAGGGGCTGAAACAGAGGGCGTGAAACACAGGGGCTGAAACAGAGGGCGAGAAACAGAGGGCGAGAAATAGAGGGACTGAAACAGAGGGGCTGAAACAGAGGGGCTGAAACAGAGGGCGAGAAACAGAGGGGCTGAAACAGAGGGTCTGAAACAGAGGGGCTGAAACAGAGGGCGAGATACAGTGGGGCTGAAACAGAGGGGCTGAAACAGAGGGGCTGAAACTGAGGGCGAGAAACAGAGGGGCTGAAACAGAGGGGCTGAAACAGAGGGGCTGAAACAGAGGGCGTGAAACACAGGGGCTGAAACAGAGGGCGAGAAACAGAGGGCGAGAAATAGAGGGACTGAAACAGAGGGGCTGAAACAGAGGGGCTGAAACAGAGGGCGAGAAACAGAGGGGCTGAAACAGAGGGCCAGAAACAGAGGGGCTGAAACAGAGGGCGAGAAACAGAGGGGCTGAAACAGAGGGCGAGAAACTCAGTGGCTGAAACAGAGGGCGAGAAACAGAGGGCGAGAAACAGAGGGACTGAAACAGAGGGGCTGAAACAGAGGGGCTGAAACAGAGGGCGAGAAACAGAGGGGCTGAAACAGAGGGGCTGAAACAGAGGGCGAGAAACAGAGGGGCTGAAACAGAGGGCGAGAAACAGAGGGGCTGAAACAGAGGGGCTGAAACAGAGGGCAAGAAACAGAGGGGCTGAAACAGAGGGCGAGAAACAGAGGGCAAGAAACAGAGGAGCTGAAACAGAGGGCGAGAAACAGAGGGGCGGAAACAGAGGGGCTGAAACAGAGGGGCTGAAACAGAGGGGCTGAAACAGAGGGCGTGAAACAGAGGGGCTGAAACAGAGGGCGAGAAACAGAGGGCGAGAAACAGAGGGACTGAAACAGAGGGGCTGAAACAGAGGGGCTGAAACAGAGGGCGAGAAACAGAGGGGCTGAAACAGAGGGCCAGAAACAGAGGGGCTGAAACAGAGGGCGAGAAACAGAGGGCAAGAAACAGAGGGGCTGAAACAGTGGGCGAGAAACAGAGGGGCTGAAACAGAGGGGCTGAAACAGAGGGGCTGAAACAGAGGGGCTGAAACAGAGGGCGAGAACCAGTGGGGCTGAAACAGAGGGGCTGAAACAGAGGGGCTGAAACAGAGGGGCTGAAACAGAGGGTGTGAAACACAGGGGCTGAAACAGAGGGCGAGAAACAGAGGGGCTGAAACAGAGGGCGAGAAACAGAGGGACTGAAACAGAGGGGCTGAAACAGAGGGGCTGAAACAGAGGGGCTGAAACTGAGGGCGAGAAACAGAGGGGCTGAAACAGAGGGGCTGAAACAGAGGGGCTGAAACAGAGGGCGTGAAACACAGGGGCTGAAACAGAGGGCGAGAAACAGAGGGCGAGAAATAGAGGGACTGAAACAGAGGGGCTGAAACAGAGGGGCTGAAACAGAGGGCGAGAAACAGAGGGGCTGAAACAGAGGGCCAGAAACAGAGGGGCTGAAACAGAGGGCGAGAAACAGAGGGGCTGAAACAGAGGGTCTGAAACAGAGGGGCTGAAACAGAGGGCGAGATACAGTGGGGCTGAAACAGAGGGGCTGTAACAGACGGGCTAAAACAGAGGGGCTGAAACAGAGGGCTAGAAACAGAGGGGCTGAAACAGAGGGCGAGAAACAGAGAGGCTGAAACAGAGGGGCTGAAACAGAGGGCGAGAAACAGAGGGGCTGAAACAGAGGGTGAGAAACAGAGGGGCTGAAACAGAGGGCGAGAAACAGAGGGGCTGAAACAGAGGGGCTGAATCAGAGGGCGAGATATAGAGGGGCTGAAACAGAGAGCGAGAAACAGAGGGGCTGAAACAGAGGGCGAGAAACAGAGGGGCTGAAACAGAGGCGCTGAAAACGAGGGTGAGAAACAGTGGGGCTGAAAGAGAGGGCGAGAAACAGAGGGGCTGAAACAGAGGGCGAGAAACAGAGAAGCTGAAACAGAGGCGCTGAAACAGAGGGGCTGAAACAGAGCGGCTGAATCAGAGGGGCTGAATCAGAGGCGCTGAAACAGAGGGGCTGAAACAGAGGGCGAGAAACAGAGGGGCTGAAACAGAGGGCGAGAAACAGAGGGGCTGAAACAGAGGGCGAGAAACAGAGGGGCTGAAACAGAGGGGCTGAAACAGAGGGCCTGAAACAGAGGGCGAGAAACAGAGGGGCTGAAACAGAGGGCGAGAAACAGTGGGGCTGAAACAGAGGGCGAGAAACAGAGGGGCTGAAACAGAGGGGCTGAAACAGAGGGGCTGAAACAGAGGGGCTGAATCAGAGGGGCTGAATAAGAGGCGCTGAAACAGAGGGGCTGAAACAGAGGGCAAGAAAAAGAGGGCGAGAAACTGAGGGGCTGAAATAGAGGGCGAGAAACAGCGGGCAAGAAACAGAGACTGAAACAGAGGGGCTGAAACAGAGGGGCTGAAACAGAAGGGCTGAAAAGAGGGGCTGAAACAGAGGGCGAGAAACAGAGGGGCTGAAACAGAAGGCGAGAAACAGAGGGTCTGAAACAGAGGGCGAGAAACAGAGGGCAAGAAACAGAGGGGCTGAAACAGTGGGCGAGAAACAGAGGGGCTGAAACAGAGGGGCTGAAACAGAGGCGCTGAAACAGAGGGGCTGAAACAGAGGGCGAGAATCAGAGGGGCTGAAACAGAGGGGCTGAAACAGAGGGAGTGAAACACAGGGGCTGAAACAGAGGACGAGAAACAGAGGGGCTGAAACAGAGGGCGAGAAACAGAGGGTGAGAAACAGAGGGACTGAAACAGAGGGATCTGAAACAGAGGGGCTGAAACAGAGAACGAGAAACAGAGGGGCTGAAACAGAGGGGCTGAAACAGAAGGGCTGAAAAGTGGGGCTGAAACAGGGGGCGAGAAACAGAGGGGCTGAAACAGAGGGCGAGAAACTGAGGGCGCGAAACAGAGGGGCTTAAACAGAGGGCGAGAATCAGAGGGGCTGAAACAGAGGGCGAGAAAAAGAGGGACTGAAACAGAGGGGCTGAAACAGAGGGGCTGAAACAGATGTGCTGAAACAGAGGGCGAAAAACAGAGGGGCTGAAACAGAGGGCGAGAAACAGAGGGGCTGAAACAGAGGGCGAGAAACAGAGGGGCTGAAACAGAGGCGCTGAAACAGAGGGGCTGAAACAGAGGGGCTGAAACAGAGGGCGAGAAACAGAGGGGCTGAATCATAGAGGGCTGAATCAGAGGTGCTGTATCAGAGGGGCTGAAACAGAGGGGCTGAAACAGAGGGCGAGAAACAGAGGGGCTGAAACAGAGGGCAAGAAACAGAGGGGCTGAAACAGAGTGGCTGAAATAGAGGGCGAGAAACAGAGGGGCTGAAACAGAGGGCGAGAAACAGAGGGGCTGAAACAGAGGGCGAGAAACAGAGGGCGCGAAACAGAGGGGATTAAACAGAGGGCGAGAAACAGAGGGGCTGAAACAGAGGGCGAGAAAAAGAGGGACTGAAACAGAGGGGCTGAAACAGAGGGGCTGAAACAGATGTGCTGAAACAGAGGGCGAAAAACAGAGGGGCTGAAACAGAGGGCGAGAAACAGAGGGGCTGAAACAGAGGGCGAGAAACAGAGGGGCTGAAACAGAGGCGCTGAAACAGAGGGGCTGAAACAGAGGGGCTGAAACAGAGGGCGAGAAACAGAGGGGCTGAATCATAGAGGGCTGAATCAGAGGTGCTGTATCAGAGGGGCTGAAACAGAGGGGCTGAAACAGAGGGCGAGAAACAGAGGGGCTGAAACAGAGGGCAAGAAACAGAGGGGCTGAAACAGAGTGGCTGAAATAGAGGGCGAGAAACAGAGGGGCTGAAACAGAGGGCGATAAACAGAGGGGCTGAAACAGAGGGCGAGAAACAGAGGGCGAGAAACAGAGGGGCTGAAACAGATGGGCTGAAACAGAGGGGCTGAATCAGAGGGGCTGAATCAGAAGGGCTGAAACAGTGGGCGAGAAACAGAGAGGCTGAAACAGAGGGGCTGAAACAGAGGGCAAGAAACAGAGGGGCTGAAACAGAGGGCGAGAAACAGAGGGCATGAAACAGAGGGGCTGAAACAGAGGGCGAGAAACAGAGGGGCAGAAACAGATGGGCTGAAACAGAGGGGCTGAATCAGAGGGACTGAATCAGAGGGGCTGAATCAGAGGGGCTGAAACAGAAGGCGAGAAACAGAGGGGCTGAAACAGAGGGCGAGAAACAGAGGGGCTGAAACAGAGGGGCTGAAACAGAGGGCAAGAAACAGAGGGGCTGAAACAGAGTGCGAGAAACAGAGGGCAAGAAACAGAGGGGCTGAAACAGAGGGCGAGAAACAGACGGGCGGAAACAGAGGGGCTGAAACAGAGGGGCTGAAACAGAGGGGCTGAAACAGAGGGCGTGAAACAGAGGGGCTGAAACAGAGGGCGAGAAACAGAGGGGCTGAAACAGAGGGCGAGAAACAGAGGGCGAGAAACAGAGGGACTGAAACAGAGGGGCTGAAACAGAGGGGCTGAAACAGAGGGCGAGAAACAGAGGGGCTGAAACAGAGAGCCAGAAACAGAGGGGCTGAAACAGAGGGCGAGAAACAGAGGGCAAGAAACAGAGGGGCTGAAACAGTGGGCGAGAAACAGAGGGGCTGAAACAGAGGGGCTGAAACAGAGGGGCTGAAACAGAGGGGCTGAAACAGAGGGCGAGAACCAGTGGGGCTGAAACAGAGGGGCTGAAACAGAGGGGCTGAAACAGAGGGAGTGAAACACAGGGGCTGAAACAGAGGGCGAGAAACAGAGGGGCTGAAACAGATGGCGAGAAACAGAGGGACTGAAACACAGGGGCTGAAACAGAGGGGCTGAAACAGAGGGGCTGAAACTGAGGGCGAGAAACAGAGGGGCTGAAACAGAGGGGCTGAAACAGAGGGGCTGAAACAGAGGGCGTGAAACAGAGGGGCTGAAACAGAGGGCGAGAAACAGAGGGCGAGAAATAGAGGGACTGAAACAGAGGGGCTGAAACAGAGGGGCTGAAACAGAGGGCGAGAAACAGAGGGGCTGAAACAGAGGGCCAGAAACAGAGGGGCTGAAACAGAGGGCGAGAAATAGAGGGGCTGAAACAGAGGGGCTGAAACAGAGGGGCTGAAACAGAGGGCGAGATACAGTGGGGCTGAAACAGAGGGGCTGTAACAGACGGGCTAAAACAGAGGGGCTGAAACAGAGGGCTAGAAACAGAGGGGCTGAAACAGAGGGCGAGAAACAGAGAGGCTGAAACAGAGGGGCTGAAACAGAGGGCGAGAAACAGAGGGGCTGAAACAGAGGGCGAGAAACAGAGGGGCTGAAACAGAGGGGCTGAAACAGAGGGCGAGAAATAGAGGGGCTGAAACAGAGAGCGAGAAACAGAGGGGCTGAAACAGAGGGCGAGAAACAGAGGGGCTGAAACAGAGGCGCTGAAAACGAGGGTGAGAAACAGTGGGGCTGAAAGAGAGGGCGAGAAACAGAGGGGCTGAAACAGAGGGCGAGAAACAGAGAAGCTGAAACAGAGGGGCTGAAACAGAGGGGCTGAAACAGAGGGGCTGAATCAGAGGGGCTGCAACAGAGGGCGAGAAACAGAGGGGCTGAAACAGAGGGCGAGAAACAGAGGGGCTGAAACAGAGGGGCTGAAACAGAGGGCCTGAAACAGAGGGCGAGAAACAGAGGCGCTGAACCAGAGGGCGAGAAACAGTGGGGCTGAAACAGAGGGCGAGAAACAGAGGGGCTGAAACAGAGGGGCTGAAACAGAGGGGCTGAAACAGAGGGGCTGAATCAGAGGGGCTGAATAAGAGGCGCTGAAACAGAGGGGCTGAAACAGAGGGCAAGAAACAGAGGGCGAGAAACTGAGGGGCTGAAATAGAGGGCGAGAAACAGCGGGCGAGAAACAGAGGGATTGAAACAGAGGGGCTGAAACAGAGGGGCTGAAACAGAAGGGCTGAAAAGAGGGGCTGAAACAGAGGGCGAGAAACAGAGGGGCTGAAACAGAAGGCGAGAAACAGAGGGTCTGAAACAGAGGGCGAGAAACAGAGGGCAAGAAACAGAGGGGCTGAAACAGTGGGCGAGAAACAGAGGGGCTGAAACAGAGGGGCTGAAACAGAGGGGCTGAAACAGAGGGGCTGAAACAGTGGGGCTGAAACAGAGGGGCTGAAACAGAGGGAGTGAAACACAGGGGCTGAAACAGAGGACGAGAAACAGAGGGGCTGAAACAGAGGGCGAGAAACAGAGGGTGAGAAACAGAGGGACTGAAACAGAGGGATCTGAAACAGAGGGGCTGAAACAGAGAGCGAGAAACAGAGGGGCTGAAACAGAGGGGCTGAAACAGAGGGGCTGAAACTGAGGGCGAGAAACAGAGGGGCTGAAACAGAGGGGCTGAAACAGACGGGCTGAAACAGAGGGCGAGAAACAGAGGGGCTGAAACAGAGGGCGTGAAACACAGGGTCTGAAACAGAGGGCGAGAAACAGAGGGCGAGAAATAGAGGGACTGAAACAGAGGGGCTGAAACAGAGGGGCTGAAACAGAGGGCGAGAAACAGAGGGGCTGAAACAGAGGGCCAGAAACAGAGGGGCTGAAACAGAGGGCGAGAAACAGAGGGGCTGAAACAGAGGGGCTGAAACAGAGGGGCTGAAACAGAGGGCGAGATACAGTGGGGCTGAAACAGAGGGGCTGAAACAGACGGGCTAAAACAGAGGGGCTGAAACAGAGGGCTAGAAACAGAGGGGCTGAAACAGAGGGCGAGAAACAGAGAGGCTGAAACAGAGGGGCTGAAACAGAGGGCGAGAAACAGAGGGGCTGAAACAGAGGGCGAGAAACAGTGGGGCTGAAACAGAGGGCGAGAAACAGAGGGGCTGAAACAGAGGGCGAGAAATAGAGGGGCTGAAACAGAGAGCGAGAAACAGAGGGGCTGAAACAGAGGGCGAGAAACAGAGGGGCTGAAACAGAGGCGCTGAAAACGAGGGTGAGAAACAGTGGGGCTGAAAGAGAGGGCGAGAAACAGAGAAGCTGAAACAGAGGCGCTGAAACAGAGGGGCTGAAACAGAGGGCGAGAAACAGAGGGGCTGACACAGAGGGCGAGAAACAGAGGGGCTGAAACAGAGGGGCTGAAACAGAGGGGCTGAAACAGAGGGCCTGAAACAGAGGGACTGAAACAGAGGGATCTGAAACAGAGGGGCTGAAACAGAGAGCGAGAAACAGAGGGGCTGAAACAGAGGGGCTGAAACTGAGGGCGAGAAACAGAGGGGCTGAAACAGAGGGGCTGAAACAGACGGGCTGAAACAGAGGGCGAGAAACAGAGGGGCTGAAACAGAGGGCGTGAAACACAGGGTCTGAAACAGAGGGCGAGAAACAGAGGGCGAGAAATAGAGGGACTGAAACAGAGGGGCTGAAACAGAGGGGCTGAAACAGAGGGCGAGAAACCGAGGGGCTGAAACAGAGGGCCAGAAACAGAGGGGCTGAAACAGAGGGCGAGAAACAGAGGGGCTGAAACAGAGGGGCTGAAACAGAGGGGCTGAAACAGAGGGCGAGATACAGTGGGGCTGAAACAGAGGGGCTGAAACAGACGGGCTAAAACAGAGGGGCTGAAACAGAGGGCTAGAAACAGAGGGGCTGAAACAGAGGGCGAGAAACAGAGAGGCTGAAAGAGAGGGGCTGAAACAGAGGGCGAAAAACAGAGGGGCTGAATCAGAGGGCGAGAAACAGTGGGGCTGAAACAGAGGGCGAGAAACAGAGGGGCTGAAACAGAGGGCGAGAAATAGAGGGGCTGAAACAGAGAGCGAGAAACAGAGGGGCTGAAACAGAGGGCGAGAAACAGAGGGGCTGAAACAGAGGCGCTGAAAACGAGGGTGAGAAACAGTGGGGCTGAAAGAGAGGGCGAGAAACAGAGAAGCTGAAACAGAGGGCGAAAAACAGAGGGGCTGAAACAGAGGGGCTGAATCAGAGGGGCTGAATCAGAGGCGCTGAAACAGAGGGGCTGAAACAGAGGGCGAGAAACAGAGGGGCTGAAACAGAGGGCGAGAAACAGAGGGGCTGAAACAGAGGGCGAGAAACAGAGGGGCTGAAACAGAGTGGCTGAAACAGAGGGGCTGAAACAGAGGGCCTGAAACAGAGGGGCTGAATCAGAGGGGCTGAATAAGAGGCGCTGAAACAGAGGGGCTGAAACAGAGGGCGAGAAACAGAGGGGCTGAAATAGAGGGCGAGAAACAGCGGGCGAGAAACAGAGGGACTAAAACAGAGGGGCTGAAACAGAGGGGCTGAAACAGAAGGGCTGAAAAGTGGGGCTGAAACAGAGGGCGAGAAACAGAGGGGCTGAAACAGAGGCGCTGAAAACGAGTGTGAGAAAAAGTGGGGCTGAAAGAGAGGGCGAGAAACAGAGAAGCTGAAACAGAGGCGCTGAAACAGAGGGGCTGAAACAGAGGGGCTGAATCAGAGGGGCTGAATCAGAGGCGCTGAAACAGAGGGGCTGAAACAGAGGGCGAGAAACAGAGGGGCTGAAACAGAGGGCGAGAAACAGAGGGGCTGAAACAGAGGGCGAGAAACAGAGGGGCTGAAACAGAGGGGCTGAAACAGAGGGGCTGAAACAGAGGGCCTGAAACAGAAGGCGAGAAACAGAGGGGCTGAGACAGAGGGCGAGAAACAGAGAGGCTGAAACAGAGGGGCTGAAACAGAGGGGCTGAAACAGAGGGGCTGAATCAGAGGGGCTGAATAAGAGGCGCTGAAACAGAGGGGCTGAAACAGAGGAGCTGAAACAGATGTGCTGAAACAGAGGAGCTGAAACAGAGGGCCTGAAACAGAAGGCGAGAAACAGAGGGGCTGAGACAGAGGGCGAGAAACAGAGGGCGCGAAACAGAGGGGCTTAAACAGAGGGGTTGAAACAGAGGGGATGAAACAGAGGTCGAGAAACAGAGGGGCTGAAACAGAGGGCGAGAAAAAGAGGGACTGAAACAGAGGGGCTGAAACAGAGGAGCTGAAACAGATGTGCTGAAACAGAGGACGAGAAACAGAGGGGCTGAAACAGAGGGCGAGAAACAGAGGGGCTGAAACAGAGGGCGAGAAACAGAGGGGCTGAAACAGAGGGGCTGAATCATAGGGGCTGAATCAGAGGTGTTGAATCAGAGGGGCTGAAACAGAGGGGCTGAAACAGAGGGCGAGAAACAGAGGGGCTGAAACAGAGGGGCTGAAACAGAGGGCAAGAAACAGAGGGGATGAAACAGAGGGCGAGAAACAGAGGGCAAGAAACAGAGGGGCTGAAACAGAGGGCGAGAAACAGACGGGCGGAAACAGAGGGGCTGAAACAGAGGGGCTGAAACAGAGGGGCTGAAACAGAGGGCGTGAAACAGAGGGGCTGAAACAGAGGGCGAGAAACTGAGTGGCTGAAACGGAGGGTGAGAAACAGAGGGCGAGAAACAGAGGGACTGAAACAGAGGGGCTGAAACAGAGGGGCTGAAACAGAGGGCGAGAAACAGAGGGGCTGAAACAGAGGGCCAGAAACAGAGGGGCTGAAACAGAGGGCGAGAAACAGAGGGCAAGAAACAGAGGGGCTGAAACAGTGGGCGAGAAACAGAGGGGCTGAAACAGAGGGGCTGAAACAGAGGGGCTGAAACAGAGGGGCTGAAACAGAGGGCGAGAACCAGTGGGGCTGAAACAGCGGGGCTGAAACAGAGGGGCTGAAACAGAGGGGCTGAAACAGAGGGAGTGAAACACAGGGGCTGAAACAGAGGGCGAGAAACAGAGGGGCTGAAACAGAGGGCGAGAAACAGAGGCACTGAAACAGAGGGCGTGAAACACAGGGGCTGAAACAGAGGGCGAGAAACAGAGGGCGAGAAATAGAGGGACTGAAACAGAGGGGCTGAAACAGAGGGGCTGAAACAGAGGGCGAGAAACAGAGGGGCTGAAACAGAGGGCCAGAAACAGAGGGGCTGAAACAGAGGGCGAGAAACAGAGGGGCTGAAACAGAGGGGCTGAAACAGAGGGGCTGAAACAGAGGGCGAGATACAGTGGGGCTGAAACAGAGGGGCTGTAACAGACGGGCTAAAACAGAGGGGCTGAAACAGAGGGGCTGAAACAGAGGGGCTGAAACAGAGGGCGAGAAACAGAGAGGCTGAAACAGAGGGGCTGAAACAGAGGGCGAGAAACAGAGGGGCTGAAACAGAGGGCGAGAAACAGAGGGGCTGAAACAGAGGGCGAGAAACAGAGGAGCTGAAACAGAGGGGCTGAAACAGAGGGCGAGAAATAGAGGGGCTGAAACAGAGAGCGAGAAACAGAGGGGCTGAAACAGAGGGCGAGAAACAGAGGGGCTGAAACAGAGGCGCTGAAAATGAGGGTGAGAAACAGTGGGGCTGAAAGAGAGGGCGAGAAACAGAGGGGCTGAAACAGAGGGCGAGAAACAGAGAAGCTGAAACAGAGGCGCTGAAACAGAGGGGCTGAAACAGAGGGGCTGAATCAGAGGGGCTGAAACAGAGGGCGAGAAACAGAGGGGCTGAAACAGAGGGCGAGAAACAGAGGGGCTGAAACAGAGGGGCTGAAACAGAGGGCCTGAAACAGAGGGCGAGAAACAGAGGGGCTGAAACAGAGGGCGAGAAACAGTGGGGCTGAAACAGAGGGCGAGAAACAGAGGGGCTGAAACAGAGGGGCTGAAACAGAGGGGCTGAAACAGAGGGGCTGAATCAGAGGGGCTGAATAAGAGGCGCTGAAACTGAGGGGCTGAAACAGAGGGCAAGAAACAGAGGGCGAGAAACTGAGGGGCTGAAATAGAGGGCGAGAAACAGCGGGCGAGAAACAGAGGGACTGAAACAGAGGGGCTGAAACAGAGGGGCTGAAACAGAAGGGCTGAAAAGAGGGGCTGAAACAGAGGGCGAGAAACAGAGGGGCTGAAACAGAAGGCGAGAAACAGAGGGTCTGAAACAGAGGGCGAGAAACAGAGGGCAAGAAACAGAGGGGCTGAAACAGTGGGCGAGAAACAGAGGGGCTGAAACAGAGGGGCTGAAACAGAGGCGCTGAAACAGAGGGGCTGAAACAGAGGGCGAGAATCAGAGGGGCTGAAACAGAGGGGCTGAAACAGTGGGGCTGAAACAGAGGGGCTGAAACAGAGGGAGTGAAACACAGGGGCTGAAACAGAGGACGAGAAACAGAGGGGCTGAAACAGAGGGCGAGAAACAGAGGGTGAGAAACAGAGGGACTGAAACAGAGGGATCTGAAACAGAGGGGCTGAAACAGAGAGCGAGAAACAGAGGGGCTGAAACAGAGGGGCTGAAACAGAGGGGCTGAAACTGAGGGCGAGAAACAGAGGGGCTGAAACAGAGGGGCTGAAACAGACGGGCTGAGACAGAGGGCGAGAAACAGAGGGGCTGAAACAGAGGGCGTGAAACACAGGGTCTGAAACAGAGGGCGAGAAACAGAGGGCGAGAAATAGAGGGACTGAAACAGAGGGGCTGAAACAGAGGGGCTGAAACAGAGGGCGAGAAACCGAGGGGCTGAAACAGAGGGCCAGAAACAGAGGGGCTGAAACAGAGGGCGAGAAACAGAGGGGCTGAAACAGAGGGGCTGAAACAGAGGGGCTGAAACAGAGGGCGAGATACAGTGGGGCTGAAACAGAGGGGCTGAAACAGACGGGCTAAAACAGAGGGGCTGAAACAGAGGGCTAGAAACAGAGGGGCTGAAACAGAGGGCGAGAAACAGAGAGGCTGAAACAGAGGGGCTGAAACAGAGGGCGAGAAACAGAGGGGCTGAAACAGAGGGCGAGAAACAGTGGGGCTGAAACAGAGGGCGAGAAACAGAGGGGCTGAAACAGAGGGCGAGAAATAGAGGGGCTGAAACAGAGAGCGAGAAACAGAGGGGCTGAAACAGAGGGCGAGAAACAGAGGGGCTGAAACAGAGGCGCTGAAAACGAGGGTGAGAAACAGTGGGGCTGAAAGAGAGGGCGAGAAACAGAGAAGCTGAAACAGAGGCGCTGAAACAGAGGGGCTGAAACAGAGGGCGAGAAACAGAGGGGCTGAAACAGAGGACGAGAAACAGAGGGGCTGAAACAGAGGGGCTGAAACAGAGGGGCTGAAACAGAGGGCCTGAAACAGAGGGACTGAAACAGAGGGATCTGAAACAGAGGGGCTGAAACAGAGAGCGAGAAACAGAGGGGCTGAAACAGAGGGGCAGAAACAGAGGGGCTGAAACTGAGGGCGAGAAACAGAGGGGCTGAAACAGAGGGGCGGAAACAGACGGGCTGAAACAGAGGGCGAGAAACAGTGGGGCTGAAACAGAGGGCGTGAAACACAGGGTCTGAAACAGAGGGCGAGAAACAGAGGGCGAGAAATAGAGGGACTTAAACAGAGGGGCTGAAACAGAGGGGCTGAAACAGAGGGCGAGAAACCGAGGGGCTGAAACAGAGGGCCAGAAACAGAGGGGCTGAAACAGAGGGCGAGAAACAGAGGGGCTGAAACAGAGGGGCTGAAACAGAGGGGCTGAAACAGAGAGGCTGAAACAGAGGGGCTGAAACAGAGGGCGAAAAACAGAGGGGCAGAATCAGAGGGCGAGAAACAGTGGGGCTGAAACAGAGGGCGAGAAACAGAGGGGCTGAAACAGAGGGCGAGAAACAGAGGGGCTGAAACAGAGGCGCTGAAAACGAGGGTGAGAAACAGTGGGGCTGAAAGAGAGGGCGAGAAACAGAGAAGCTGAAACAGAGGCGCTGAAACAGAGGGGCTGAAACAGAGGGGCTGAATCAGAGGGGCTGAATCAGAGGGGCTGAAACAGTGGGCGAGAAACCGAGGGGCTGAAACAGAGGGCCAGAAACAGAGGGGCTGAAACAGAGGGCGAGAAACAGAGAGGCTGAAACAGAGGGGCTGAAACAGAGGGCGAGAAACAGAGGGGCTGAAACAGAGGGCGAGAAATAGAGGGGCTGAAACAGAGGGCGAGAAACAGAGGGGCTGAAACAGAGGGCGAGAAATAGAGGGGCTGAAACAGAGGGCGAGAAACAGAGGGGCTGAAACAGAGGGGCTGAAACAGAGGGGCTGAAACAGAGGCGCTGAAAACGAGGGTGAGAAACATTGGGGCTGAAAGAGAGGGCGAGAAACAGAGAAGCTGAAACAGAGGCGCTGAAACAGAGGGGCTGAAACAGAGGGGCTGAATCAGAGGGGCTGAATCAGAGGCGCTGAAACAGAGGGGCTGAAACAGAGGGCGAGAAACAGAGGGGCTGAAACAGAGGGCGAGAAACAGAGGGGCTGAAACAGAGGGCGAGAAACAGAGGGGCTGAAACAGAGGGGCTGAAACAGAGGGGCTGAAACAGAGGGCCTGAAACAGAGGGCGAGAAACAGAGGGCGAGAAACAGAGGGGCTGAAACAGAGGGGCTGGAACAGAGGGGCTGAAACTGAGGGGCTGAAACAGAGGGGCTGAAACAGAGGGGCTGAATCAGAGGGGCTGAATAAGAGGCGCTGAAACAGAGGGGCTGAAACAGAGGGCGAGAAACAGAGGGGCTGAAATAGAGGGCGAGAAACAGCGGGCGAGAAACAGAGGGACTGAAACAGAGGGGCTGAAACAGAGGGGCTGAAACAGAAGGGCTGAAAAGTGGGGCTGAAACAGAGGGCGAGAAACAGAGGGGCTGAAACAGAGGCGCTGAAAACGAGGGTAAGAAAAAGTGGGGCTGAAAGAGAGGGCGAGAAACAGAGAAGCTGAAACAGAGGCGCTGAAACAGAGGGGCTGAAACAGAGGGGCTGAATCAGAGGGGCTGAATCAGAGGCGCTGAAACAGAGGGGCTGAAACAGAGGGCGAGAAACAGAGGGGCTGAAACAGAGGGCGAGAAACAGAGGGGCTGAAACAGAGGGCGAGAAACAGAGGGGCTGAAACAGAGGGGCTGAAACAGAGGGGCTGAAACAGAGGGCCTGAAACAGAGGGCGAGAAACAGAGGGGCTGAGACAGAGGGCGAGAAACAGAGGGGCTGGAACAGAGGGGCTGAAACAGAGGGGCTGAAACAGAGGGGCTGAAACAGAGGGGCTGAATCAGAGGGGCTGAATAAGAGGCGCTGAAACAGAGGGGCTGAAACAGAGGGCGAGAAACAGAGGGGCTGAAACAGAGGGCGAGAAACTGAGGGGCTGAAATAGAGGGCGAGAAACAGCGGGCGAGAAACAGAGGGACTGAAACAGAGGGGCTGAAACAGAGGGGCTGAAACAGAAGGGCTGAAAAGTGGGGCTGAAACAGAGGGCGAGAAACAGAGGGGCTGAAACAGAAGGCGAGAAACAGAGGGCGCGAAACAGAGGGGCTTAAACAGAGGGGTTGAAACAGAGGGGATGAAACAGAGGTCGAGAAACAGAGGGGCTGAAACAGAGGGCGAGAAAAAGAGGGACTGAAACAGAGGGGCTGAAACAGAGGAGCTGAAACAGATGTGCTGAAACAGAGGGCGAGAAACAGAGGGGCTGAAACAGAGGGCGAGAAACAGAGGGGCTGAAACAGAGGGCGAGAAACAGAGGGGCTGAAACAGAGGCGCTGAAACAGAGGGGCTGAAACAGAGGGGCTGAAACAGAGGGCGAGAAACAGAGGGGCTGAATCATAGGGGCTGAATCAGAGGTGTTGAATCAGAGGGGCTGAAACAGAGGGGCTGAAACAGAGGGCGAGAAACAGAGGGGCTGAAACAGAGGCGCTGAAACAGAGGGGCTGAAACAGAGGGGCTGAGTCAGAGGGGCTGAAACAGAGGGGCTGAAACAGAGGGCGAGAAACAGAGGGGCTGAAACAGAGGGCGAGAAACAGAGGGGCTGAAACAGAGGGGCTGAAACAGAGGGGCTGAAACAGAGGGCCTGAAACAGAGGGACTGAAACAGAGGGATCTGAAACAGAGGGGCTGAAACAGAGAGCGAGAAACAGAGGGGCTGAAACAGAGGGGCTGAAACAGAGGGGCTGAAACTGAGGGCGAGAAACAGAGGGGCTGAAACAGAGGGGCTGAAACAGACGGGCTTAAACAGAGGGCGAGAAACAGAGGGGCTGAAACAGAGGGCGTGAAACACAGGGTCTGAAACAGAGGGCGAGAAACAGAGGGGCTGAAACAGAGGGGCTGAAACAGAGGGGCTGTAACAGAGGGCGAGATACAGTGGGGCTGAAACAGAGGGGCTGAAACAGACGGGCTGAAACAGAGGGGCTGAAACAGAGGGCGAGAAACCGAGGGGCTGAAACAGAGGGCCAGAAACAGAGGGGCTGAAACAGAGGGCGAGAAACAGAGGGGCTGAAACAGAGGGGCTGAAACAGAGGGGCTGTAACAGAGGGCGAGATACAGTGGGGCTGAAACAGAGGGGCTGAAACAGACGGGCTAAAACAGAGGGGCTGAAACAGAGGGCTAGAAACAGAGGGGCTGAAACAGAGGGCGAGAAACAGAGAGGCTGAAACAGAGGGTCTGAAACAGAGGGCGAAAAACAGAGGGGCTGAATCAGAGGGCGAGAAACAGTGGGGCTGAAACAGAGGGCGAGAAACAGAGGGGCTGAAACAGAGGGCGAGAAATAGAGGGGCTGAAACAGAGAGCGAGAAACAGAGGGGCTGAAACAGAGGGCGAGAAACAGAGGGGCTGAAACAGAGGCGCTGAAAACGAGGGCGAGAAACAGAGGGGCTGAAACAGAGGGCGAGAAACAGAGGGGCTGAAACAGAGGGGCTGAAACAGAGGGGCTGAAACAGAGGGCCTGAAACAGAGGGCGAGAAACAGAGGGGCTGAGACAGAGGCGCTGAAAACGAGGGTGAGAAACAGTGGGGCTGAAAGAGAGGGCGAGAAACAGAGAAGCTGAAACAGAGGCGCTGAAACAGAGGGGCTGAAACAGAGGGGCTGAATCAGAGGGGCTGAATAAGAGGCGCTGAAACAGAGGGGCTGAAACAGAGGGCGAGAAACAGAGGGGCTGAAATAGAGGGCGAGAAACAGCGGGCGAGAAACAGAGGGACTGAAACAGAGGGGCTGAAACAGAGGGGCTGAAACAGAAGGGCTGAAAAGTGGGGCTGAAACAGAGGGCGAGAAACAGAGGGGCTGAAACAGAGGCGCTGAAAACGAGGGTGAGAAAAAGTGGGGCTGAAAGAGAGGGCGAGAAACAGAGAAGCTGAAACAGAGGCGCTGAAACAGAGGGGCTGAAACAGAGGGGCTGAATCAGAGGGGCTGAATCAGAGGCGCTGAAACAGAGGGGCTGAAACAGAGGGCGAGAAACAGAGGGGCTGAAACAGAGGGCGAGAAACAGAGGGGCTGAAACAGAGGGCGAGAAACAGAGGGGCTGAAACAGAGGGGCTGAAACAGAGGGGCTGAAACAGAGGGCCTGAAACAGAGGGCGAGAAACAGAGGGGCTGAGACAGAGGGCGAGAAACAGAGGGGCTGGAACAGAGGGGCTGAAACAGAGGGGCTGAAACAGAGGGGCTGAAACAGAGGGGCTGAATCAGAGGGGCTGAATAAGAGGCGCTGAAACAGAGGGGCTGAAACAGAGGGCGAGAAACAGAGGGGCTGAAACAGAGGGCGAGAAACTGAGGGGCTGAAATAGAGGGCGAGAAACAGCGGGCGAGAAACAGAGGGACTGAAACAGAGGGGCTGAAACAGAGGGGCTGAAACAGAAGGGCTGAAAAGTGGGGCTGAAACAGAGGGCGAGAAACAGAGGGGCTGAAACAGAAGGCGAGAAACAGAGGGCGCGAAACAGAGGGGCTTAAACAGAGGGGTTGAAACAGAGGGGATGAAACAGAGGTCGAGAAACAGAGGGGCTGAAACAGAGGGCGAGAAAAAGAGGGACTGAAACAGAGGGGCTGAAACAGAGGAGCTGAAACAGATGTGCTGAAACAGAGGGTGAGAAACAGAGGGGCTGAAACAGAGGGCGAGAAACAGAGGGGCTGAAACAGAGGGCGAGAAACAGAGGGGCTGAAACAGAGGCGCTGAAACAGAGGGGCTGAAACAGAGGGCGAGAAACAGAGGGGCTGAATCATAGGGGCTGAATCAGAGGTGTTGAATCAGAGGGGCTGAAACAGAGGGGCTGAAACAGAGGGCGAGAAACAGAGGGGCTGAAACAGAGGCGCTGAAACAGAGGGGCTGAAACAGAGGGGCTGAGTCAGAGGGGCTGAAACAGAGGGGCTGAAACAGAGGGCGAGAAACAGAGGGGCTGAAACAGAGGGCGAGAAACAGAGGGGCTGAAACAGAGGGGCTGAAACAGAGGGGCTGAAACAGAGGGCCTGAAACAGAGGGACTGAAACAGAGGGATCTGAAACAGAGGGGCTGAAACAGAGAGCGAGAAACAGAGGGGCTGAAACAGAGGGGCTGAAACAGAGGGGCTGAAACTGAGGGCGAGAAACAGAGGGGCTGAAACAGAGGGGCTGAAACAGACGGGCTGAAACAGAGGGCGAGAAACAGAGGGGCTGAAACAGAGGGCGTGAAACACAGGGTCTGAAACAGAGGGCGAGAAACAGAGGGGCTGAAACAGAGGGGCTGAAACAGAGGGGCTGTAACAGAGGGCGAGATACAGTGGGGCTGAAACAGAGGGGCTGAAACAGACGGGCTGAAACAGAGGGGCTGAAACAGAGGGCGAGAAACCGAGGGGCTGAAACAGAGGGCCAGAAACAGAGGGGCTGAAACAGAGGGCGAGAAACAGAGGGGCTGAAACAGAGGGGCTGAAACAGAGGGGCTGTAACAGAGGGCGAGATACAGTGGGGCTGAAACAGAGGGGCTGAAACAGACGGGCTAAAACAGAGGGGCTGAAACAGAGGGCTAGAAACAGAGGGGCTGAAACAGAGGGCGAGAAACAGAGAGGCTGAAACAGAGGGGCTGAAACAGAGGGCGAAAAACAGAGGGGCTGAATCAGAGGGCGAGAAACAGTGGGGCTGAAACAGAGGGCGAGAAACAGAGGGGCTGAAACAGAGGGCGAGAAATAGAGGGGCTGAAACAGAGAGCGAGAAACAGAGGGGCTGAAACAGAGGGCGAGAAACAGAGGGGCTGAAACAGAGGCGCTGAAAACGAGGGTGAGAAACAGTGGGGCTGAAAGAGAGGGCGAGAAACAGAGAAGCTGAAACAGAGGCGCTGAAACAGAGGGGCTGAAACAGAGGGGCTGAATCAGAGGGGCTGAATCAGAGGCGCTGAAACAGAGGGGCTGAAACAGAGGGCGAGAAACAGAGGGGCTGAAACAGAGGGCGAGAAACAGAGGGGCTGAAACAGAGGGCGAGAAACAGAGGGGCTGAAACAGAGGGGCTGAAACAGAGGGGCTGAAACAGAGGGCCTGAAACAGAGGGCGAGAAACAGAGGGGCTGAGACAGAGGGCGAGAAACAGAGGGGCTGAAACAATGGGGCTGAAACAGAGGGGCTGAAACAGAGGGGCTGAAACAGAGGGGCTGAATCAGAGGGGCTGAATAAGAGGCGCTGAAACAGAGGGGCTGAAACAGAGGGCGAGAAACAGAGGGGCTGAAATAGAGGGCGAGAAACAGCGGGCGAGAAACAGAGGGACTGAAACAGAGGGGCTGAAACAGAGGGGCTGAAACAGAAGGGCTGAAAAGTGGGGCTGAAACAGAGGGCGAGAAACAGAGGGGCTGAAACAGAGGCGCTGAAAACGAGGGTGAGAAAAAGTGGGGCTGAAAGAGAGGGCGAGAAACAGAGAAGCTGAAACAGAGCCGCTGAAACAGAGGGGCTGAAACAGAGGGGCTGAATCAGAGGGGCTGAATCAGAGGCGCTGAAACAGAGGGGCTGAAACAGAGGGCGAGAAACAGAGGGGCTGAAACAGAGGGCGAGAAACAGAGGGGCTGAAACAGAGGGCGAGAAACAGAGGGGCTGAAACAGAGGGGCTGAAACAGAGGGGCTGAAACAGAGGGCCTGAAACAGAGGGCGAGAAACAGAGGGGCTGAGACAGAGGGCGAGAAACAGAGGGGCTGAAACAGAGGGGCTGAAACAGAGGGGCTGAAACAGAGGGGCTGAAACAGAGGGGCTGAATCAGAGGGGCTGAATAAGAGGCGCTGAAACAGAGGGGCTGAAACAGAGGGCGAGAAACAGAGGGGCTGAAACAGAGGGCGAGAAACTGAGGGGCTGAAATAGAGGGCGAGAAACAGCGGGCGAGAAACAGAGGGACTGAAACAGAGGGGCTGAAACAGAGTGGCTGAAACAGAAGGGCTGAAAAGTGGGGCTGAAACAGAGGGCGAGAAACAGAGGGGCTGAAACAGAAGGCGAGAAACAGAGGGCGCGAAACAGAGGTGCTTAAACAGAGGGGTTGAAACAGAGGGGATGAAACAGAGGTCGAGAAACAGAGGGGCTGAAACAGAGGGCGAGAAAAAGAGGGACTGAAACAGAGGGGCTGAAACAGAGGAGCTGAAACAGATGTGCTGAAACAGAGGGCGAGAAACAGAGGGGCTGAAACAGAGGGCGAGAAACAGAGGGGCTGAAACAGAGGGCGAGAAACAGAGGGGCTGAAACAGAGGCGCTGAAACAGAGGGGCTGAAACAGAGGGGCTGAAACAGAGGGCGAGAAACAGAGGGGCTGAATCATAGGGGCTGAATCAGAGGTGTTGAATCAGAGGGGCTGAAACAGAGGGGCTGAAACAGAGGGCGAGAAACAGAGGGGCTGAAACAGAGGCGCTGAAACAGAGGGGCTGAAACAGAGGGGCTGAGTCAGAGGGGCTGAAACAGAGGGGCTGAAACAGAGGGCGAGAAACAGAGGGGCTGACACAGAGGGCGAGAAACAGAGGGGCTGAAACAGAGGGGCTGAAACAGAGGGGCTGAAACAGAGGGCCTGAAACAGAGGGACTGAAACAGAGGGATCTGAAACAGAGGGGCTGAAACAGAGAGCGAGAAACAGAGGGGCTGAAACAGAGGGGCTGAAACAGAGGGGCTGAAACTGAGGGCGAGAAACAGAGGGGCTGAAACAGAGGGGCTGAAACAGACGGGCTGAAACAGAGGGCGAGAAACAGAGGGGCTGAAACAGAGGGCGTGAAACACAGGTTCTGAAACAGAGGGCGAGAAACAATGGGCGAGAAATAGAGGGACTGAAACAGAGGTGCTGAAACAGAGGAGCTGAAACAGAGGGCGAGAAACCGAGGGGCTGAAACAGAGGGCCAGAAACAGAGGGGCTGAAACAGAGGGCGAGAAACAGAGGGGCTGAAACAGAGGGGCTGAAACAGAGGGGCTGAAACAGAGGGCGAGATACAGTGGGGCTGAAACAGAGGGGCTGAAACAGACGGGCTAAAACAGAGGGGCTGAAACAGAGGGCTAGAAACAGAGGGGCTGAAACAGAGGGCGAGAAACAGAGAGGCTGAAACAGAGGGGCTGAATCAGAGGGCGAAAAACAGAGGGGCTGAATCAGAGGCCGAGAAACAGTGGGGCTGAAACAGAGGGCGAGAAACAGAGGTGCTGAAACAGAGGGCGAGAAATAGAGGGGCTGAAACAGAGAGCGAGAAACAGAGGGGCTGAAACAGAGGGCGAGAAACAGAGGGGCTGAAACAGAGGCGCTGAAAACGAGGGTGAGAAACAGTGGGGCTGAAAGAGAGGGCGAGAAAAAGAGAAGCTGAAACAGAGGCGCTGAAACAGAGGGGCTGAAACAGAGGGGCTGAATCAGAGGGGCTGAATCAGAGGCGCTGAAACAGAGGGGCTGAAACAGAGGGCGAGAAACAGAGGGGCTGAAACAGAGGGTGAGAAACAGAGGGGCTGAAACAGAGGGCGAGAAACAGAGGGGCTGAAACAGAGGGGCTGAAACAGAGGGGCTGAAACAGAGGGCCTGAAACAGAGGGCGAGAAACAGAGGGGCTGAGACAGAGGGCGAGAAACAGAGGGGCTGAAACAGAGGGGCTGAAACAGAGGGGCTGAAACAGAGGGGCTGAATCAGAGGGGCTGAATAAGAGGCGCTGAAACAGAGGGGCTGAAACAGAGGGCGAGAAACAGAGGGGCTGAAATAGAGGGCGAGAAACAGCGGGCGAGAAACAGAGGGACTGAAACAGAGGGGCTGAAACAGAGGGGCTGAAACAGAAGGGCTGAAAAGTGGGGCTGAAACAGAGGGCGAGAAACAGAGGGGCTGAAACAGAGGGCGAGAAACAGAGGTGCTGAAACAGAGGGCGAGAAACAGAGGGGCTGAAACAGAGGGCGAGAAACAGAGGGGCTGAAACAGAGGGCGAGAAACAGAGGTGCTGAAACAGAGGGGCTGAAACAGAGGGGCTGAAACAGAGGGCCTGAAACAGAGGGCGAGAAACAGAGGGGCTGAGACAGAGGGCGAGAAACAGAGGGGCTGAAACAGAGGGGCTGAAACAGAGGGGCTGAAACAGAGGGGCTGAATCAGAGGGGCTGAATAAGAGGCGCTGAAACAGAGGGGCTGAAACAGAGGGCGAGAAACAGAGGGGCTGAAATAGAGGGCGAGAAACAGCGGGCGAGAAACAGAGGGACTGAAACAGAGGGGCTGAAACAGAGGGGCTGAAACAGAAGGGCTGAAAAGTGGGGCTGAAACAGAGGGCGAGAAACAGAGGGGCTGAAACAGAGGGCGAGAAACAGAGGGGCTGAAACAGAGGGCGAGAAACAGAGGGGCTGAAACAGAGGGCGAGAAACAGAGGGGCTGAAACAGAGGGGCTGAAACAGAGGGGCTGAAACAGAGGGCGAGAAACAGAGGGGCTGAAACAGAGGGGCTGAAACAGAGGGGCTGAAACAGAGGGCCTGAAACAGAGGGCGAGAAACAGAGGGGCTGAGACAGAGGGCGAGAAACAGAGGGGCTGAAACAGAGGGGCTGAAACAGAGGGGCTGAAACAGATGTTCTGAATCAGAGGGGCTGAATAAGAGGCGCTGAAACAGAGGGGCTGAAACAGAGGGCGAGAAACAGAGGGGCTGAAATAGAGGGCGAGAAACAGCGGGCGAGAAACAGAGGGACTGAAACAGAGGGGCTGAAACAGAGGGGCTGAAACAGAAGGGCTGAAAAGTGGGGCTGAAACAGAGGGCGAGAAACAGAGGGGCTGAAACAGAGGGCGAGAAACAGACGGGCTGAAACAGAGGCGCTGAAAACGAGGGTGAGAAACAGTGGGGCTGAAAGAGAGGGCGAGAAACAGAGAAGCTGAAACAGAGGCGCTGAAACAGAGGGGCTGAAACAGAGGGGCTGAATCAGAGGGGCTGAATCAGAGGCACTGAAACAGAGGGGCTGAAACAGAGGGCGAGAAACAGAGGGGCTGAAACAGAGGGCGAGAAACAGAGGGGCTGAAACAGAGGGCGAGAAACAGAGGGGCTGAAACAGAGGGGCTGAAACAGAGGGGCTGAAACAGAGGGCCTGAAACAGAGGTCGAGAAACAGAGGGGCTGAGACAGAGGGCGAGAAAAAGAGGGGCTGAAACATAGGGGCTGAAACAGAGGGGCTGAAACAGAGGGGCTGAAACAGAGGGGCTGAATCAGCGGGGCTGAATAAGAGGCGCTGAAACAGAGGGGCTGAAACAGAGGGCGAGAAACAGAGGGGCTGAAACAGAGGGCGAGAAACTGAGGGGCTGAAATAGAGGGCGAGAAACAGCGGGCGAGAAACAGAGGGACTGAAACAGAGGGGCTGAAACAGAGGGGCTGAAACAGAAGGGCTGAAAAGTGGGGCTGAAACAGAGGGCGAGAAACAGAGGGGCTGAAACAGAAGGCGAGAAACAGAGGGGCTGAAACAGAGGGCGAGAAAAAGAGGGACTGAAACAGAGGGGCTGAAACAGAGGAGCTGAAACAGATGTGCTGAAACAGAGGGCGAGAAACAGAGGGGCTGAAACAGAGGGCGAGAAACAGAGGGGCTGAAACAGAGGGCGTGAAACACAGGGGCTGAAACAGAGGCGCTGAAACAGAGGGGCTGAAACAGAGGGGCTGAAACAGAGGGCGAGAAACAGAGGGGCTGAATCATAGGGGCTGAATCAGAGGTGCTGAATCAGAGGGGCTGAAACAGATAGGCTGAAACAGAGGGCGAGAAACAGAGGGGCTGAAACAGAGGGCAAGAAACAGAGGGGCTGAAACAGAGTGGCTGAAATAGAGGGCGAGAAACAGAGGGGCTGAAACATAGGGCGATAAACAGAGGGGCTGAAACAGAGGGCGAGAAACAGAGGGCGAGAAACAGAGGGGCTGAAACAGATGGGCTGAAACAGAGGGGCTGAATCAGAGGGGCTGAATCAGAGGGGCTGAAACAGTGGGCGAGAAACAGAGGGGCTGAAACAGAGGGGCTGAAACAGAGGGCAAGAAACAGAGGGGCTGAAACAGACGGCGACAAACAGAGGGCATGAAACAGAGGGGCTGAAACAGAGGGCGAGAAACAGAGGGGCTGAAACAGATGGGCTGAAACAGAGGGGCTGAATCAGAGGGACTGAATCAGAGGGGCTGAATCAATGGGGCTGAAACAGAGGGCGAGAAACAGAGGGGCTGAAACAGAGGGCGAGAAACAGAGGGGCTGAAACAGAGGGGCTGAAACAGAGGGCAAGAAACAGAGTGGCTGAAACAGAGGGCGAGAAACAGATGGCAAGAAACAGAGGGGCTGAAACAGAGGGCGAGAAACAGAGGGGCGGAAACAGAGGGGCTGAAACAGAGGGGCTGAAACAGAGGGGCTGATACAGAGGGCGTGAAACAGAGGGGCTGAAACAGAGGGCGAGAAACTGAGTGGCTGAAACAGAGGGCGAGAAACAGAGGGCGAGAAACAGAGGGACTGAAACAGAGGGGCTGAAACCGAGGGGCTGAAACAGAGGGCGAGAAACAGAGGGGCTGAAACAGAGGGCCAGAAACAGAGGGGCTGAAACAGAGGGCGAGAAACAGAGGGCAAGAAACAGAGGGGCTGAAACAGTGGGCGAGAAACTGAGGGGCTGAAACAGAGGGGCTGAAACAGAGGGGCTGAAACAGAGGGGCTGAAACAGAGGGCGAGAACCAGTGGGGCTGAAAGAGAGGGGCTGAAACAGAGGGGCTGAAACAGAGGGGCTGAAACAGAGGGAGTGAAACACAGGGGCTGAAACAGAGGGCGAGAAACAGAGGGGCTGAAACAGAGGGCGAGAAACAGAGGGACTGAAACAGAGGGGCTGAAACAGAGGTGCTGAAACAGAGGGGCTGAAACTGAGGGCTGAAACTGAGGGCGAGAAACAGAGGGGCTGAAACAGAGGGGCTGAAACAGAGGGGCTGAAATAGAGGGCGTGAAACACAGGGGCTGAAACAGAGGGCGAGAAACAGAGGGCGAGAAATAGAGGGACTGAAACAGAGGGGCTGAAACAGAGGGGCTGAAACAGAGGGCGAGAAACAGAGGGGCTGAAACAGAGGGGCTGAAACAGAGGGGCTGAAACAGAGGGCGAGATACAGTGGGGCTGAAACAGAGGGGCTGAAACAGACGGGCTAAAACAGAGGGGCTGAAACAGAGGGGCTGAAACAGAAGGGCTGAAAAGTGGGGCTGAAACAGAGGGCGAGAAACAGAGGGGCTGAAACAGAGGGCGAGAAACAGAGGGGCTGAAACAGAGGGCGAGAAACAGAGGGGCTGAAACAGAGGGGCTGAAACAGAGGGGCTGAAACAGAGGGCGAGAAACAGAGGGGCTGAAACAGAGGGGCTGAAACAGAGGGGCTGAAACAGAGGGCCTGAAACAGAGGGCAAGAAACAGAGGGGCTGAGACAGAGGGCGAGAAACAGAGGGGCTGAAACAGAGGGGCTGAAACAGAGGGGCTGAAACAGATGTTCTGAATCAGAGGGGCTGAATAAGAGGCGCTGAAACAGAGGGGCTGAAACAGAGGGCGAGAAACAGAGGGGCTGAAATAGAGGGCGAGAAACAGCGGGCGAGAAACAGAGGGACTGAAACAGAGGGGCTGAAACAGAGGGGCTGAAACAGAAGGGCTGAAAAGTGGGGCTGAAACAGAGGGCGAGAAACAGAGGGGCTGAAACAGAGGGCGAGAAACAGAGGGGCTGAAACAGAGGCGCTGAAAACGAGGGTGAGAAACAGTGGGGCTGAAAGAGAGGGCGAGAAACAGAGAAGCTGAAACAGAGGCGCTGAAACAGAGGGGCTGAAACAGAGGGGCTGAATCAGAGGGGCTGAATCAGACGCACTGAAACAGAGGGGCTGAAACAGAGGGCGAGAAACAGAGGGGCTGAAACAGAGGGCGAGAAACAGAGGGGCTGAAACAGAGGGCGAGAAACAGAGGGGCTGAAACAGAGGGGCTGAAACAGAGGGGCTGAAACAGAGGGCCTGAAACAGAGGTCGAGAAACAGAGGGGCTGAAACATAGGGGCTGAAACAGAGGGGCTGAAACAGAGGGGCTGAATCAGAGGGGCTGAATAAGAGGCGCTGAAACAGAGGGGCTGAAACAGAGGGCGAGAAACAGAGGGGCTGAAACAGAGGGCGAGAAACTGAGGGGCTGAAATAGAGGGCGAGAAACAGCGGGCGAGAAACAGAGGGACTGAAACAGAGGGGCTGAAACAGAGGGGCTGAAACAGAAGGGCTGAAAAGTGGGGCTGAAACAGAGGGCGAGAAACAGAGGGGCTGAAACAGAAGGCGAGAAACAGAGGGGCTGAAACAGAGGGCGAGAAAAAGAGGGACTGAAACAGAGGGGCTGAAACAGAGGAGCTGAAACAGATGTGCTGAAACAGAGGGCGAGAAACAGAGGGGCTGAAACAGAGGGCGAGAAACAGAGGGGCTGAAACAGAGGGCGAGAAACAGAGGGGCTGAAACAGAGGCGCTGAAACAGAGGGGCTGAAACAGAGGGGCTGAAACAGAGGGCGAGAAACAGAGGGGCTGAATCATAGGGGCTGAATCAGAGGTGCTGAATCAGAGGGGCTGAAACAGATAGGCTGAAACAGAGGGCGAGAAACAGAGGGGCTGAAACAGAGGGCAAGAAACAGAGGGGCTGAAACAGAGTGGCTGAAATAGAGGGCGAGAAACAGAGGGGCTGAAACATAGGGCGATAAACAGAGGGGCTGAAACAGAGGGCGAGAAACAGAGGGCGAGAAACAGAGGGGCTGAAACAGATGGGCTGAAACAGAGGGGCTGAATCAGAGGGGCTGAATCAGAGGGGCTGAAACAGTGGGCGAGAAACAGAGGGGCTGAAACAGAGGGGCTGAAACAGAGGGCAAGAAACAGAGGGGCTGAAACAGACGGCGACAAACAGAGGGCATGAAACAGAGGGGCTGAAACAGAGGGCGAGAAACGGAGGGGCTGAAACAGATGGGCTGAAACAGAGGGGCTGAATCAGAGGGACTGAATCAGAGGGGCTGAATCAATGGGGCTGAAACAGAGGGCGAGAAACAGAGGGGCTGAAACAGAGGGCGAGAAACAGAGGGGCTGAAACAGAGGGGCTGAAACAGAGGGCAAGAAACAGAGTGGCTGAAACAGAGGGCGAGAAACAGATGGCAAGAAACAGAGGGGCTGAAACAGAGGGCGAGAAACAGAGGGGCGGAAACAGAGGGGCTGAAACAGAGGGGCTGAAACAGAGGGGCTGATACAGAGGGCGTGAAACAGAGGGGCTGAAACAGAGGGCGAGAAACTGAGTGGCTGAAACAGAGGGCGAGAAACAGAGGGCGAGAAACAGAGGGACTGAAACAGAGGGGCTGAAACCGAGGGGCTGAAACAGAGGGCGAGAAACAGAGGGGCTGAAACAGAGGGCCAGAAACAGAGGGGCTGAAACAGAGGGCGAGAAACAGAGGGCAAGAAACAGAGGGGCTGAAACAGTGGGCGAGAAACTGAGGGGCTGAAACAGAGGGGCTGAAACAGAGGGGCTGAAACAGAGGGGCTGAAACAGAGGGCGAGAACCAGTGGGGCTGAAAGAGAGGGGCTGAAACAGAGGGGCTGAAACAGAGGGGCTGAAACAGAGGGAGTGAAACACAGGGGCTGAAACAGAGGGCGAGAAACAGAGGGGCTGAAACAGAGGGCGAGAAACAGAGGGACTGAAACAGAGGGGCTGAAACAGAGGTGCTGAAACAGAGGGGCTGAAACTGAGGGCTGAAACTGAGGGCGAGAAACACAGGGGCTGAAACAGAGGGGCTGAAACAGAGGGGCTGAAATAGAGGGCGTGAAACACAGGGGCTGAAACAGAGGGCGAGAAACAGAGGGCGAGAAATAGAGGGACTGAAACAGAGGGGCTGAAACAGAGGGGCTGAAACAGAGGGCGAGAAACAGAGGGGCTGAAACAGAGGGGCTGAAACAGAGGGGCTGAAACAGAGGGCGAGATACAGTGGGGCTGAAACAGAGGGGCTGAAACAGACGGGCTAAAACAGAGGGGCTGAAACAGAGGGCTAGAAACAGAGGGGCTGAAACAGAGGAGCTGAAACAGATGTGCTGAAACAGAGGGCGAGAAACAGAGGGGCTGAAACAGAGGGCGAGAAACAGAGGGGCTGAAACAGAGGGCGAGAAACAGAGGGGCTGAAACAGAGGCGCTGAAACAGAGGGGCTGAAACAGAGGGGCTGAAACAGAGGGCGAGAAACAGAGGGGCTGAATCATAGGGGCTGAATCAGAGGTGCTGAATCAGAGGGGCTGAAACAGATAGGCTGAAACAGAGGGCGAGAAACAGAGGGGCTGAAACAGAGGGCAAGAAACAGAGGGGCTGAAACAGAGTGGCTGAAATAGAGGGCGAGAAACAGAGGGGCTGAAACATAGGGCGATAAACAGAGGGGCTGAAACAGAGGGCGAGAAACAGAGGGCGAGAAACAGAGGGGCTGAAACAGATGGGCTGAAACAGAGGGGCTGAATCAGAGGGGCTGAATCAGAGGGGCTGAAACAGTGGGCGAGAAACAGAGGGGCTGAAACAGAGGGGCTGAAACAGAGGGCAAGAAACAGAGGGGCTGAAACAGACGGCGACAAACAGAGGGCATGAAACAGAGGGGCTGAAACAGAGGGCGAGAAACAGAGGGGCTGAAACAGATGGGCTGAAACAGAGGGGCTGAATCAGAGGGACTGAATCAGAGGGGCTGAATCAATGGGGCTGAAACAGAGGGCGAGAAACAGAGGGGCTGAAACAGAGGGCGAGAAACAGAGGGGCTGAAACAGAGGGGCTGAAACAGAGGGCAAGAAACAGAGTGGCTGAAACAGAGGGCGAGAAACAGATGGCAAGAAACAGAGGGGCTGAAACAGAGGGCGAGAAACAGAGGGGCGGAAACAGAGGGGCTGAAACAGAGGGGCTGAAACAGAGGGGCTGATACAGAGGGCGTGAAACAGAGGGGCTGAAACAGAGGGCGAGAAACTGAGTGGCTGAAACAGAGGGCGAGAAACAGAGGGCGAGAAACAGAGGGACTGAAACAGATGGGGCTGAAACCGAGGGGCTGAAACAGAGGGCGAGAAACAGAGGGGCTGAAACAGAGGGCCAGAAACAGAGGGGCTGAAACAGAGGGCGAGAAACAGAGGGCAAGAAACAGAGGGGCTGAAACAGTGGGCGAGAAACTGAGGGGCTGAAACAGAGGGGCTGAAACAGAGGGGCTGAAACAGAGGGGCTGAAACAGAGGGCGAGAACCAGTGGGGCTGAAAGAGAGGGGCTGAAACAGAGGGGCTGAAACAGAGGGGCTGAAACAGAGGGAGTGAAACACAGGGGCTGAAACAGAGGGCGAGAAACAGAGGGGCTGAAACAGAGGGCGAGAAACAGAGGGACTGAAACAGAGGGGCTGAAACAGAGGTGCTGAAACAGAGGGGCTGAAACTGAGGGCTGAAACTGAGGGCGAGAAACAGAGGGGCTGAAACAGAGGGGCTGAAACAGAGGGGCTGAAATAGAGGGCGTGAAACACAGGGGCTGAAACAGAGGGCGAGAAACAGAGGGCGAGAAATAGAGGGACTGAAACAGAGGGGCTGAAACAGAGGGGCTGAAACAGAGGGCGAGAAACAGAGGGGCTGAAACAGAGGGGCTGAAACAGAGGGGCTGAAACAGAGGGCGAGATACAGTGGGGCTGAAACAGAGGGGCTGAAACAGACGGGCTAAAACAGAGGGGCTGAAACAGAGGGGCTGAAACAGAAGGGCTGAAAAGTGGGGCTGAAACAGAGGGCGAGAAACAGAGGGGCTGAAACAGAGGGCGAGAAACAGAGGGGCTGAAACAGAGGGCGAGAAACAGAGGGGCTGAAACAGAGGGGCTGAAACAGAGGGGCTGAAACAGAGGGCGAGAAACAGAGGGGCTGAAACAGAGGGGCTGAAACAGAGGGGCTGAAACAGAGGGCCTGAAACAGAGGGCGAGAAACAGAGGGGCTGAGACAGAGGGCGAGAAACAGAGGGGCTGAAACAGAGGGGCTGAAACAGAGGGGCTGAAACAGAGGGGCTGAAACAGATGTTCTGAATCAGAGGGGCTGAATAAGAGGCGCTGAAACAGAGGGGCTGAAACAGAGGGCGAGAAACAGAGGGGCTGAAATAGAGGGCGAGAAACAGCGGGCGAGAAACAGAGGGACTGAAACAGAGGGGCTGAAACAGAGGGGCTGAAACAGAAGGGCTGAAAAGTGGGGCTGAAACAGAGGGCGAGAAACAGAGGGGCTGAAACAGAGGGCGAGAAACAGAGGGGCTGAAACAGAGGCGCTGAAAACGAGGGTGAGAAACAGTGGGGCTGAAAGAGAGGGCGAGAAACAGAGAAGCTGAAACAGAGGCGCTGAAACAGAGGGGCTGAAACAGAGGGGCTGAATCAGAGGGGCTGAATCAGAGGCACTGAAACAGAGGGGCTGAAACAGAGGGCGAGAAACAGAGGGGCTGAAACAGAGGGCGAGAAACAGAGGGGCTGAAACAGAGGGCGAGAAACAGAGGGGCTGAAACAGAGGGGCTGAAACAGAGGGGCTGAAACAGAGGGCCTGAAACAGAGGTCGAGAAACAGAGGGGCTGAGACAGAGGGCGAGAAAAAGAGGGGCTGAAACATAGGGGCTGAAACAGAGGGGCTGAAACAGAGGGGCTGAATCAGAGGGGCTGAATAAGAGGCGCTGAAACAGAGGGGCTGAAACAGAGGGCGAGAAACAGAGGGGCTGAAACAGAGGGCGAGAAACTGAGGGGCTGAAATAGAGGGCGAGAAACAGCGGGCGAGAAACAGAGGGACTGAAACAGAGGGGCTGAAACAGAGGGGCTGAAACAGAAGGGCTGAAAAGTGGGGCTGAAACAGAGGGCGAGAAACAGAGGGGCTGAAACAGAAGGCGAGAAACAGAGGGGCTGAAACAGAGGGCGAGAAAAAGAGGGACTGAAACAGAGGGGCTGAAACAGAGGAGCTGAAACAGATGTGCTGAAACAGAGGGCGAGAAACAGAGGGGCTGAAACAGAGGGCGAGAAACAGAGGGGCTGAAACAGAGGGCGAGAAACAGAGGGGCTGAAACAGAGGCGCTGAAACAGAGGGGCTGAAACAGAGGGGCTGAAACAGAGGGCGAGAAACAGAGGGGCTGAATCATAGGGGCTGAATCAGAGGTGCTGAATCAGAGGGGCTGAAACAGATAGGCTGAAACAGAGGGCGAGAAACAGAGGGGCTGAAACAGAGGGCAAGAAACAGAGGGGCTGAAACAGAGTGGCTGAAATAGAGGGCGAGAAACAGAGGGGCTGAAACATAGGGCGATAAACAGAGGGGCTGAAACAGAGGGCGAGAAACAGAGGGCGAGAAACAGAGGGGCTGAAACAGATGGGCTGAAACAGAGGGGCTGAATCAGAGGGGCTGAATCAGAGGGGCTGAAACAGTGGGCGAGAAACAGAGGGGCTGAAACAGAGGGGCTGAAACAGAGGGCAAGAAACAGAGGGGCTGAAACAGACGGCGACAAACAGAGGGCATGAAACAGAGGGGCTGAAACAGAGGGCGAGAAACAGAGGGGCTGAAACAGATGGGCTGAAACAGAGGGGCTGAATCAGAGGGACTGAATCAGAGGGGCTGAATCAATGGGGCTGAAACAGAGGGCGAGAAACAGAGGGGCTGAAACAGAGGGCGAGAAACAGAGGGGCTGAAACAGAGGGGCTGAAACAGAGGGCAAGAAACAGAGTGGCTGAAACAGAGGGCGAGAAACAGATGGCAAGAAACAGAGGGGCTGAAACAGAGGGCGAGAAACAGAGGGGCGGAAACAGAGGGGCTGAAACAGAGGGGCTGAAACAGAGGGGCTGATACAGAGGGCGTGAAACAGAGGGGCTGAAACAGAGGGCGAGAAACTGAGTGGCTGAAACAGAGGGCGAGAAACAGAGGGCGAGAAACAGAGGGACTGAAACAGAGGGGCTGAAACCGAGGGGCTGAAACAGAGGGCGAGAAACAGAGGGGCTGAAACAGAGGGCCAGAAACAGAGGGGCTGAAACAGAGGGCGAGAAACAGAGGGCAAGAAACAGAGGGGCTGAAACAGTGGGCGAGAAACTGAGGGGCTGAAACAGAGGGGCTGAAACAGAGGGGCTGAAACAGAGGGGCTGAAACAGAGGGCGAGAACCAGTGGGGCTGAAAGAGAGGGGCTGAAACAGAGGGGCTGAAACAGAGGGGCTGAAACAGAGGGAGTGAAACACAGGGGCTGAAACAGAGGGCGAGAAACAGAGGGGCTGAAACAGAGGGCGAGAAACAGAGGGACTGAAACAGAGGGGCTGAAACAGAGGTGCTGAAACAGAGGGGCTGAAACTGAGGGCTGAAACTGAGGGCGAGAAACACAGGGGCTGAAACAGAGGGGCTGAAACAGAGGGGCTGAAATAGAGGGCGTGAAACACAGGGGCTGAAACAGAGGGCGAGAAACAGAGGGCGAGAAATAGAGGGACTGAAACAGAGGGGCTGAAACAGAGGGGCTGAAACAGAGGGCGAGAAACAGAGGGGCTGAAACAGAGGGGCTGAAACAGAGGGGCTGAAACAGAGGGCGAGATACAGTGGGGCTGAAACAGAGGGGCTGAAACAGACGGGCTAAAACAGAGGGGCTGAAACAGAGGGCTAGAAACAGAGGGGCTGAAACAGAGGGCGAGAAACAGAGAGGCTGAAACAGAGGTGCTGAAACAGAGGGCGAGAAACAGAGGGGCTGAAACAGAGGGCGAGAAACAGAGGGGCTGAAACAGAGGGCGAGAAACAGAGGTGCTGAAACAGAGGGGCTGAAACAGAGGGCGAGAAATAGAGGGGCTGAAACAGAGAGCGAGAAACAGAGGGGCTGAAACAAAGGGCGAGAAACAGAGGGGCTGAAACAGAGGCGCTGAAAAAGAGGGTGAGATACAGAGGGGCTGAAACAGAGGGCGAGAAACAGAGTGGCTGAAACAGACGGGCTGAAACAGAGGGGCTGAAACAGAGGGTGAGAAACAGAGGGGCTGGAACAGAGGGTGAGAAACAGAGGGTCTGAAACAGAGGGCGAGAAACAGAGGGGCTGAAACAGAGGGCGAGAAACAGAGGGGCTGAAACAGACGGGCTGGAACAGTGGGCGAGAAACAGAGGGGCTGAAACAGACGGGCTGGAACAGACGGCGAGAAACAGAGGGGCTGAAACAGAGCGAGTGAAACACAGGGGCTGAAACAGAGGACGAGAAACAGAGGGGCTGAAACAGAGGGGCTGAAACAGAGGAGCTGAAACAGATGTGCTGAAACAGAGGGCGAGAAACAGAGGGGCTGAAACAGAGGGCGAGAAACAGAGGGGCTGAAACAGAGGGCGAGAAACAGAGGGGCTGAAACAGAGGTGCTGAAACAGAGGGGCTGAAACAGAGGGGCTGAAACAGAGGGCGAGAAACAGAGGGGCTGAATCATAGGGGCTGAATCAGAGGTGCTGAATCAGAGGGGCTGAAACAGATAGGCTGAAACAGAGGGCGAGAAACAGAGGGGCTGAAACAGAGGGCAAGAAACAGAGGGGCTGAAACAGAGTGGCTGAAATAGAGGGCGAGAAACAGAGGGGCTGAAACATAGGGCGATAAACAGAGGGGCTGAAACAGAGGGCGAGAAACAGAGGGCGAGAAACAGAGGGGCTGAAACAGATGGGCTGAAACAGAGTGGCTGAATCAGAGGGGCTGAATCAGAGGGGCTGAAACAGTGGGCGAGAAACAGAGGGGCTGAAACAGAGGGGCTGAAACAGAGGGCAAGAAACAGAGGGGCTGAAACAGACGGCGACAAACAGAGGGCATGAAACAGAGGGGCTGAAACAGAGGGCGAGAAACAGAGGGGCTGAAACAGATGGGCTGAAACAGAGGGGCTGAATCAGAGGGACTGAATCAGAGGGGCTGAATCAATGGGGCTGAAACAGAGGGCGAGAAACAGAGGGGCTGAAACAGAGGGCGAGAAACAGAGGGGCTGAAACAGAGGGGCTGAAACAGAGGGCAAGAAACAGAGTGGCTGAAACAGAGGGCGAGAAACAGATGGCAAGAAACAGAGGGGCTGAAACAGAGGGCGAGAAACAGAGGGGCGGAAACAGAGGGGCTGAAACAGAGGGGCTGAAACAGAGGGGCTGATACAGAGGGCGTGAAACAGAGGGGCTGAAACAGAGGGCGAGAAACTGAGTGGCTGAAACAGAGGGCGAGAAACAGAGGGCGAGAAACAGAGGGACTGAAACAGAGGGGCTGAAACCGAGGGGCTGAAACAGAGGGCGAGAAACAGAGGGGCTGAAACAGAGGGCCAGAAACAGAGGGGCTGAAACAGAGGGCGAGAAACAGAGGGCAAGAAACAGAGGGGCTGAAACAGTGGGCGAGAAACTGAGGGGCTGAAACAGAGGGGCTGAAACAGAGGGGCTGAAACAGAGGGGCTGAAACAGAGGGCGAGAACCAGTGGGGCTGAAAGAGAGGGGCTGAAACAGAGGGGCTGAAACAGAGGGGCTGAAACAGAGGGAGTGAAACACAGGGGCTGAAACAGAGGGCGAGAAACAGAGGGGCTGAAACAGAGGGCGAGAAACAGAGGGACTGAAACAGAGGGGCTGAAACAGAGGTGCTGAAACAGAGGGGCTGAAACTGAGGGCTGAAACTGAGGGCGAGAAACACAGGGGCTGAAACAGAGGGGCTGAAACAGAGGGGCTGAAATAGAGGGCGTGAAACACAGGGGCTGAAACAGAGGGCGAGAAACAGAGGGCGAGAAATAGAGGGACTGAAACAGAGGGGCTGAAACAGAGGGGCTGAAACAGAGGGCGAGAAACAGAGGGGCTGAAACAGAGGGGCTGAAACAGAGGGGCTGAAACAGAGGGCGAGATACAGTGGGGCTGAAACAGAGGGGCTGAAACAGACGGGCTAAAACAGAGGGGCTGAAACAGAGGGCTAGAAACAGAGGGGCTGAAACAGAGGGCGAGAAACAGAGAGGCTGAAACAGAGGTGCTGAAACAGAGGGCGAGAAACAGAGGGGCTGAAACAGATGGGCTGAAACAGAGGGGCTGAATCAGAGGGGCTGAATCAGAGGGGCTGAAACAGTGGGCGAGAAACAGAGGGGCTGAAACAGAGGGGCTGAAACAGAGGGCAAGAAACAGAGGGGCTGAAACAGACGGCGACAAGCAGAGGGCATGAAACAGAGGGGCTGAAACAGAGGGCGAGAAACAGAGGGGCTGAAACAGATGGGCTGAAACAGAGGGGCTGAATCAGAGGGACTGAATCAGAGGGGCTGAATCAATGGGGCTGAAACAGAGGGCGAGAAACAGAGGGGCTGAAACAGAGGGCGAGAAACAGAGGGGCTGAAACAGAGGGGCTGAAACAGAGGGCAAGAAACAGAGTGGCTGAAACAGAGGGCGAGAAACAGATGGCAAGAAACAGAGGGGCTGAAACAGAGGGCGAGAAACAGAGGGGCGGAAACAGAGGGGCTGAAACAGAGGGGCTGAAACAGAGGGGCTGATACAGAGGGCGTGAAACAGAGGGGCTGAAACAGAGGGCGAGAAACTGAGTGGCTGAAACAGAGGGCGAGAAACAGAGGGCGAGAAACAGAGGGACTGAAACAGAGGGGCTGAAACCGAGGGGCTGAAACAGAGGGCGAGAAACAGAGGGGCTGAAACAGAGGGCCAGAAACAGAGGGGCTGAAACAGAGGGCGAGAAACAGAGGGCAAGAAACAGAGGGGCTGAAACAGTGGGCGAGAAACTGAGGGGCTGAAACAGAGGGGCTGAAACAGAGGGGCTGAAACAGAGGGGCTGAAACAGAGGGCGAGAACCAGTGGGGCTGAAAGAGAGGGGCTGAAACAGAGGGGCTGAAACAGAGGGGCTGAAACAGAGGGAGTGAAACACAGGGGCTGAAACAGAGGGCGAGAAACAGAGGGGCTGAAACAGAGGGCGAGAAACAGAGGGACTGAAACAGAGGGGCTGAAACAGAGGTGCTGAAACAGAGGGGCTGAAACTGAGGGCTGAAACTGAGGGCGAGAAACACAGGGGCTGAAACAGAGGGGCTGAAACAGAGGGGCTGAAATAGAGGGCGTGAAACACAGGGGCTGAAACAGAGGGCGAGAAACAGAGGGCGAGAAATAGAGGGACTGAAACAGAGGGGCTGAAACAGAGGGGCTGAAACAGAGGGCGAGAAACAGAGGGGCTGAAACAGAGGGGCTGAAACAGAGGGGCTGAAACAGAGGGCGAGATACAGTGGGGCTGAAACAGAGGGGCTGAAACAGACGGGCTAAAACAGAGGGGCTGAAACAGAGGGCTAGAAACAGAGGGGCTGAAACAGAGGAGCTGAAACAGATGTGCTGAAACAGAGGGCGAGAAACAGAGGGGCTGAAACAGAGGGCGAGAAACAGAGGGGCTGAAACAGAGGGCGAGAAACAGAGGGGCTGAAACAGAGGCGCTGAAACAGAGGGGCTGAAACAGAGGGGCTGAAACAGAGGGCGAGAAACAGAGGGGCTGAATCATAGGGGCTGAATCAGAGGTGCTGAATCAGAGGGGCTGAAACAGATAGGCTGAAACAGAGGGCGAGAAACAGAGGGGCTGAAACAGAGGGCAAGAAACAGAGGGGCTGAAACAGAGTGGCTGAAATAGAGGGCGAGAAACAGAGGGGCTGAAACATAGGGCGATAAACAGAGGGGCTGAAACAGAGGGCGAGAAACAGAGGGCGAGAAACAGAGGGGCTGAAACAGATGGGCTGAAACAGAGGGGCTGAATCAGAGGGGCTGAATCAGAGGGGCTGAAACAGTGGGCGAGAAACAGAGGGGCTGAAACAGAGGGGCTGAAACAGAGGGCAAGAAACAGAGGGGCTGAAACAGACGGCGACAAACAGAGGGCATGAAACAGAGGGGCTGAAACAGAGGGCGAGAAACAGAGGGGCTGAAACAGATGGGCTGAAACAGAGGGGCTGAATCAGAGGGACTGAATCAGAGGGGCTGAATCAATGGGGCTGAAACAGAGGGCGAGAAACAGAGGGGCTGAAACAGAGGGCGAGAAACAGAGGGGCTGAAACAGAGGGGCTGAAACAGAGGGCAAGAAACAGAGTGGCTGAAACAGAGGGCGAGAAACAGATGGCAAGAAACAGAGGGGCTGAAACAGAGGGCGAGAAACAGAGGGGCGGAAACAGAGGGGCTGAAACAGAGGGGCTGAAACAGAGGGGCTGATACAGAGGGCGTGAAACAGAGGGGCTGAAACAGAGGGCGAGAAACTGAGTGGCTGAAACAGAGGGCGAGAAACAGAGGGCGAGAAACAGAGGGACTGAAACAGAGGGGCTGAAACCGAGGGGCTGAAACAGAGGGCGAGAAACAGAGGGGCTGAAACAGAGGGCCAGAAACAGAGGGGCTGAAACAGAGGGCGAGAAACAGAGGGCAAGAAACAGAGGGGCTGAAACAGTGGGCGAGAAACTGAGGGGCTGAAACAGAGGGGCTGAAACAGAGGGGCTGAAACAGAGGGGCTGAAACAGAGGGCGAGAACCAGTGGGGCTGAAAGAGAGGGGCTGAAACAGAGGGGCTGAAACAGAGGGGCTGAAACAGAGGGAGTGAAACACAGGGGCTGAAACAGAGGGCGAGAAACAGAGGGGCTGAAACAGAGGGCGAGAAACAGAGGGACTGAAACAGAGGGGCTGAAACAGAGGTGCTGAAACAGAGGGGCTGAAACTGAGGGCTGAAACTGAGGGCGAGAAACAGAGGGGCTGAAACAGAGGGGCTGAAACAGAGGGGCTGAAATAGAGGGCGTGAAACACAGGGGCTGAAACAGAGGGCGAGAAACAGAGGGCGAGAAATAGAGGGACTGAAACAGAGGGGCTGAAACAGAGGGGCTGAAACAGAGGGCGAGAAACAGAGGGGCTGAAACAGAGGGGCTGAAACAGAGGGGCTGAAACAGAGGGCGAGATACAGTGGGGCTGAAACAGAGGGGCTGAAACAGACGGGCTAAAACAGAGGGGCTGAAACAGAGGGGCTGAAACAGAAGGGCTGAAAAGTGGGGCTGAAACAGAGGGCGAGAAACAGAGGGGCTGAAACAGAGGGCGAGAAACAGAGGGGCTGAAACAGAGGGCGAGAAACAGAGGGGCTGAAACAGAGGGGCTGAAACAGAGGGGCTGAAACAGAGGGCGAGAAACAGAGGGGCTGAAACAGAGGGGCTGAAACAGAGGGGCTGAAACAGAGGGCCTGAAACAGAGGGCGAGAAACAGAGGGGCTGAGACAGAGGGCGAGAAACAGAGGGGCTGAAACAGAGGGGCTGAAACAGAGGGGCTGAAACAGAGGGGCTGAAACAGATGTTCTGAATCAGAGGGGCTGAATAAGAGGCGCTGAAACAGAGGGGCTGAAACAGAGGGCGAGAAACAGAGGGGCTGAAATAGAGGGCGAGAAACAGCGGGCGAGAAACAGAGGGACTGAAACAGAGGGGCTGAAACAGAGGGGCTGAAACAGAAGGGCTGAAAAGTGGGGCTGAAACAGAGGGCGAGAAACAGAGGGGCTGAAACAGAGGGCGAGAAACAGAGGGGCTGAAACAGAGGCGCTGAAAACGAGGGTGAGAAACAGTGGGGCTGAAAGAGAGGGCGAGAAACAGAGAAGCTGAAACAGAGGCGCTGAAACAGAGGGGCTGAAACAGAGGGGCTGAATCAGAGGGGCTGAATCAGAGGCACTGAAACAGAGGGGCTGAAACAGAGGGCGAGAAACAGAGGGGCTGAAACAGAGGGCGAGAAACAGAGGGGCTGAAACAGAGGGCGAGAAACAGAGGGGCTGAAACAGAGGGGCTGAAACAGAGGGGCTGAAACAGAGGGCCTGAAACAGAGGTCGAGAAACAGAGGGGCTGAGACAGAGGGCGAGAAAAAGAGGGGCTGAAACATAGGGGCTGAAACAGAGGGGCTGAAACAGAGGGGCTGAATCAGAGGGGCTGAATAAGAGGCGCTGAAACAGAGGGGCTGAAACAGAGGGCGAGAAACAGAGGGGCTGAAACAGAGGGCGAGAAACTGAGGGGCTGAAATAGAGGGCGAGAAACAGCGGGCGAGAAACAGAGGGACTGAAACAGAGGGGCTGAAACAGAGGGGCTGAAACAGAAGGGCTGAAAAGTGGGGCTGAAACAGAGGGCGAGAAACAGAGGGGCTGAAACAGAAGGCGAGAAACAGAGGGGCTGAAACAGAGGGCGAGAAAAAGAGGGACTGAAACAGAGGGGCTGAAACAGAGGAGCTGAAACAGATGTGCTGAAACAGAGGGCGAGAAACAGAGGGGCTGAAACAGAGGGCGAGAAACAGAGGGGCTGAAACAGAGGGCGAGAAACAGAGGGGCTGAAACAGAGGCGCTGAAACAGAGGGGCTGAAACAGAGGGGCTGAAACAGAGGGCGAGAAACAGAGGGGCTGAATCATAGGGGCTGAATCAGAGGTGCTGAATCAGAGGGGCTGAAACAGATAGGCTGAAACAGAGGGCGAGAAACAGAGGGGCTGAAACAGAGGGCAAGAAACAGAGGGGCTGAAACAGAGTGGCTGAAATAGAGGGCGAGAAACAGAGGGGCTGAAACATTGGGCGATAAACAGAGGGGCTGAAACAGAGGGCGAGAAACAGAGGGCGAGAAACAGAGGGGCTGAAACAGATGGGCTGAAACAGAGGGGCTGAATCAGAGGGGCTGAATCAGAGGGGCTGAAACAGTGGGCGAGAAACAGAGGGGCTGAAACAGAGGGGCTGAAACAGAGGGCAAGAAACAGAGGGGCTGAAACAGACGGCGACAAACAGAGGGCATGAAACAGAGGGGCTGAAACAGAGGGCGAGAAACAGAGGGGCTGAAACAGATGGGCTGAAACAGAGGGGCTGAATCAGAGGGACTGAATCAGAGGGGCTGAATCAATGGGGCTGAAACAGAGGGCGAGAAACAGAGGGGCTGAAACAGAGGGCGAGAAACAGAGGGGCTGAAACAGAGGGGCTGAAACAGAGGGCAAGAAACAGAGTGGCTGAAACAGAGGGCGAGAAACAGATGGCAAGAAACAGAGGGGCTGAAACAGAGGGCGAGAAACAGAGGGGCGGAAACAGAGGGGCTGAAACAGAGGGGCTGAAACAGAGGGGCTGATACAGAGGGCGTGAAACAGAGGGGCTGAAACAGAGGGCGAGAAACTGAGTGGCTGAAACAGAGGGCGAGAAACAGAGGGCGAGAAACAGAGGGACTGAAACAGAGGGGCTGAAACCGAGGGGCTGAAACAGAGGGCGAGAAACAGAGGGGCTGAAACAGAGGGCCAGAAACAGAGGGGCTGAAACAGAGGGCGAGAAACAGAGGGCAAGAAACAGAGGGGCTGAAACAGAGGGGCTGAAACAGAGGGGCTGAAACAGAGGGGCTGAAACAGAGGGCGAGAACCAGTGGGGCTGAAAGAGAGGGGCTGAAACAGAGGGGCTGAAACAGAGGGGCTGAAACAGAGGGAGTGAAACACAGGGGCTGAAACAGAGGGCGAGAAACAGAGGGGCTGAAACAGAGGGCGAGAAACAGAGGGACTGAAACAGAGGGGCTGAAACAGAGGTGCTGAAACAGAGGGGCTGAAACTGAGGGCTGAAACTGAGGGCGAGAAACACAGGGGCTGAAACAGAGGGGCTGAAACAGAGGGGCTGAAATAGAGGGCGTGAAACACAGGGGCTGAAACAGAGGGCGAGAAACAGAGGGCGAGAAATAGAGGGACTGAAACAGAGGGGCTGAAACAGAGGGGCTGAAACAGAGGGCGAGAAACAGAGGGGCTGAAACAGAGGGGCTGAAACAGAGGGGCTGAAACAGAGGGCGAGATACAGTGGGGCTGAAACAGAGGGGCTGAAACAGACGGGCTAAAACAGAGGGGCTGAAACAGAGGGCTAGAAACAGAGGGGCTGAAACAGAGGGCGAGAAACAGAGAGGCTGAAACAGAGGTGCTGAAACAGAGGGCGAGAAACAGAGGGGCTGAAACAGAGGGCGAGAAACAGAGGGGCTGAAACAGAGGGCGAGAAACAGAGGTGCTGAAACAGAGGGGCTGAAACAGAGGGCGAGAAATAGAGGGGCTGAAACAGAGAGCGAGAAACAGAGGGGCTGAAACAAAGGGCGAGAAACAGAGGGGCTGAAACAGAGGCGCTGAAAAAGAGGGTGAGATACAGAGGGGCTGAAACAGAGGGCGAGAAACAGAGTGGCTGAAACAGACGGGCTGAAACAGAGGGGCTGAAACAGAGGGTGAGAAACAGAGGGGCTGGAACAGAGGGTGAGAAACAGAGGGTCTGAAACAGAGGGCGAGAAACAGAGGGGCTGAAACAGAGGGCGAGAAACAGAGGGGCTGAAACAGACGGGCTGGAACAGTGGGCGAGAAACAGAGGGGCTGAAACAGACGGGCTGGAACAGACGGCGAGAAACAGAGGGGCTGAAACAGAGCGAGTGAAACACAGGGGCTGAAACAGAGGACGAGAAACAGAGGGGCTGAAACAGAGGGGCTGAAACAGAGGAGCTGAAACAGATGTGCTGAAACAGAGGGCGAGAAACAGAGGGGCTGAAACAGAGGGCGAGAAACAGAGGGGCTGAAACAGAGGGCGAGAAACAGAGGGGCTGAAACAGAGGTGCTGAAACAGAGGGGCTGAAACAGAGGGGCTGAAACAGAGGGCGAGAAACAGAGGGGCTGAATCATAGGGGCTGAATCAGAGGTGCTGAATCAGAGGGGCTGAAACAGATAGGCTGAAACAGAGGGCGAGAAACAGAGGGGCTGAAACAGAGGGCAAGAAACAGAGGGGCTGAAACAGAGTGGCTGAAATAGAGGGCGAGAAACAGAGGGGCTGAAACATAGGGCGATAAACAGAGGGGCTGAAACAGAGGGCGAGAAACAGAGGGCGAGAAACAGAGGGGCTGAAACAGATGGGCTGAAACAGAGTGGCTGAATCAGAGGGGCTGAATCAGAGGGGCTGAAACAGTGGGCGAGAAACAGAGGGGCTGAAACAGAGGGGCTGAAACAGAGGGCAAGAAACAGAGGGGCTGAAACAGACGGCGACAAACAGAGGGCATGAAACAGAGGGGCTGAAACAGAGGGCGAGAAACAGAGGGGCTGAAACAGATGGGCTGAAACAGAGGGGCTGAATCAGAGGGACTGAATCAGAGGGGCTGAATCAATGGGGCTGAAACAGAGGGCGAGAAACAGAGGGGCTGAAACAGAGGGCGAGAAACAGAGGGGCTGAAACAGAGGGGCTGAAACAGAGGGCAAGAAACAGAGTGGCTGAAACAGAGGGCGAGAAACAGATGGCAAGAAACAGAGGGGCTGAAACAGAGGGCGAGAAACAGAGGGGCGGAAACAGAGGGGCTGAAACAGAGGGGCTGAAACAGAGGGGCTGATACAGAGGGCGTGAAACAGAGGGGCTGAAACAGAGGGCGAGAAACTGAGTGGCTGAAACAGAGGGCGAGAAACAGAGGGCGAGAAACAGAGGGACTGAAACAGAAGGGCTGAAACCGAGGGGCTGAAACAGAGGGCGAGAAACAGAGGGGCTGAAACAGAGGGCCAGAAACAGAGGGGCTGAAACAGAGGGCGAGAAACAGAGGGCAAGAAACAGAGGGGCTGAAACAGTGGGCGAGAAACTGAGGGGCTGAAACAGAGGGGCTGAAACAGAGGGGCTGAAACAGAGGGGCTGAAACAGAGGGCGAGAACCAGTGGGGCTGAAAGAGAGGGGCTGAAACAGAGGGGCTGAAACAGAGGGGCTGAAACAGAGGGAGTGAAACACAGGGGCTGAAACAGAGGGCGAGAAACAGAGGGGCTGAAACAGAGGGCGAGAAACAGAGGGACTGAAACAGAGGGGCTGAAACAGAGGTGCTGAAACAGAGGGGCTGAAACTGAGGGCTGAAACTGAGGGCGAGAAACACAGGGGCTGAAACAGAGGGGCTGAAACAGAGGGGCTGAAATAGAGGGCGTGAAACACAGGGGCTGAAACAGAGGGCGAGAAACAGAGGGCGAGAAATAGAGGGACTGAAACAGAGGGGCTGAAACAGAGGGGCTGAAACAGAGGGCGAGAAACAGAGGGGCTGAAACAGAGGGGCTGAAACAGAGGGGCTGAAACAGAGGGCGAGATACAGTGGGGCTGAAACAGAGGGGCTGAAACAGACGGGCTAAAACAGAGGGGCTGAAACAGAGGGCTAGAAACAGAGGGGCTGAAACAGAGGGCGAGAAACAGAGAGGCTGAAACAGAGGTGCTGAAACAGAGGGCGAGAAACAGAGGGGCTGAAACAGAGGGCGAGAAACAGAGGGGCTGAAACAGAGGGCGAGAAACAGAGGTGCTGAAACAGAGGGGCTGAAACAGAGGGCGAGAAATAGAGGGGCTGAAACAGAGAGCGAGAAACAGAGGGGCTGAAAGAAAGGGCGAGAAACAGAGGGGCTGAAACAGAGGCGCTGAAAAAGAGGGTGAGATACAGAGGGGCTGAAACAGAGGGCGAGAAACAGAGTGGCTGAAACAGACGGGCTGAAACAGAGGGGCTGAAACAGAGGGTGAGAAACAGAGGGGCTGGAACAGAGGGTGAGAAACAGAGGGTCTGAAACAGAGGGCGAGAAACAGAGGGGCTGAAACAGAGGGCGAGAAACAGAGGGGCTGAAACAGACGGGCTGGAAGAGTGGGCGAGAAACAGAGGGGCTGAAACAGACGGGCTGGAACAGACGGCGAGAAACAGAGGGGCTGAAACAGAGCGAGTGAAACACAGGGGCTGAAACAGAGGACGAGAAACAGAGGGGCTGAAACAGAGGGCGAGAAACAGAGGGTGAGAAACAGAGGGACTGAAACAGAGGGGCTGAAACAGAGGGGCTGAAACAGAGACCGAGAAACAGAGGGGCTGAAACAGAGGGGCTGAAACAGAGGGGCTGAAACTGAGGGCGAGAGACAGAGGGGCTGAAACAGAGGGGCTGAAACAGAGGGGCTGAAACAGAGGGCGAGAAACAGAGGGGCTGAAACAGAGGGCGTGAAACACAGGGTCTGAAACAGAGGGCGAGAAACAGAGGGCGAGAAATAGAGGGACTGAAACAGAGGGGCTGAAACAGAGGGGCTGAAACAGAGGTCGAGAAACAGAGGGGCTGAAACAGAGGGCCAGAAACAGAGGGGCTGAAACAGAGGGCGAGAAACAGAGGGGCTGAAACAGAGGGGCTGAAACAGAGGGTCTGAAACAGAGGGCGAGAAACAGAGGGGCTGAAACAGAGGGGCTGAAACAGACGGGCTAAAACAGAGGTGCTGAAACAGAGGGCTAGAAACAGAGGGGCTGAAACAGAGGGCGAGAAACAGAGAGGCTGAAACAAAGGGGCTGAAACAGAGGGCGAGAAACAGAGGGGCTGAAACAGAGGGCGAGAAACAGAGGGGTTGAAACAGAGGGCGAGAAACAGAGGGGCTGAAACAGAGGGCGAGAAACAGAGGGGCTGAAACAGAGGCGCTGAAAACGAGGGTGAGAAACAGTGGGGCTGAAAGAGAGGGCGAGAAACAGAGGGGCTGAAACAGAGGGCGAGAAACAGAGAAGCTGAAACAGAGGCGCTGAAACAGAGGGGCTGAAACAGAGGGGCTGAATCAGAGGGGCTGAATCAGAGGCGCTGAAACAGAGGGGCTGAAACAGAGGGCGAGAAACAGAGGGGCTGAAACAGAGGGCGAGAAACAGAGGGGCTGAAACAGAGGGCGAGAAAGAGAGGGGCTGAAACAGAGGGGCTGAAACAGAGGGGCTGAAACAGAGGGCCTGAAACAGAGGGCGAGAAACAGAGGGGCTGAGACAGAGGGCGAGAAACAGAGGGGCTGAAACAGAGGGGCTGAAACAGAGGGGCTGAAACAGAGGGGCTGAAACAGAGGGGCTGAATCAGAGGGGCTGAATAAGAGGCGCTGAAACAGAGGGGCTGAAACAGAGGGCGAGAAACAGAGGGGCTGAAACAGAGGGCGAGAAACTGAGGGGCTGAAATAGAGGGCGAGAAACAGCGGGTGAGAAACAGAGGGACTGAAACAGAGGGGCTGAAACAGAGGGGCTGAAACAGAAGGGCTGAAAAGTGGGGCTGAAACAGAGGGCGAGAAACAGAGGGGCTCAAACAGAAGGCGAGAAACAGAGGGCGCGAAACCGAGGGGCTTAAACAGAGGGGTTGAAACAGAGGGGATGAAACAGAGGGCGAGAAACAGAGGGGCTGAAACAGAGGGCGAGAAACAGAGGGGCTGAAACAGAGGGGCTGAAACAGAGGGGCTGAAACAGAGGGGCTGAATCAGAGGGGCTGAATAAGAGGCGCTGAAACAGAGGGGCTGAAACAGAGGGCGATAAACAGAGGGGCTGAAACAGAGGGCGAGAAACAGAGAAGCTGAAACAGAGGCGCTGAAACAGAGTGGCTGAAACAGAGGGGCTGAATCAGAGGGGCTGAATCAGAGGCGCTGAAACAGAGGGGCTGAAACAGAGGGCGAGAAACAGAGGGGCTGAAACAGAGGGCGAGAAACAGAGGGGCTGAACCAGAGGGCGAGAAACAGAGGGGCTGAAACAGAGGGGCTGAAACAGAGGGGCTGAAACAGTGAGCCTGAAACAGAGGGCGAGAAACAGAGGTGCTGAGACAGAGGGCGAGAAACAGAGGGGCTGAAACAGAGGGGCTGAAACAGAGGGGCTGAAACAGAGGGGCTGAATCAGAGGGGCTGAATAAGAGGGGCTGAAACAGAGGGGCTGAAACAGAGGGCGAGAAACAGAGGGGCTGAAACAGAGGGCGAGAAACTGAGGGGCTGAAATAGAGGGCGAGAAACAGCGGGCGAGAAACAGAGGGACTGAAACAGAGGGGCTGAAACAGAGGGGCTGAAACAGAAGGGCTGAAAAGTGGGGCTGAAACAGAGGGCGAGAAACAGAGGGGCTGAAACAGAAGGCGAGAAACAGAGGGCACGAAACAGAGGGGCTTAAACAGAGGGGTTGAAACAGAGGGGATGAAACAGAGGGCGAGAAACAGAGGGGCTGAAACAGAGGGCGAGAAGAAGAGGGACTGAAACAGAGGGGCTGAAACAGAGGAGCTGAAACAGATGTGCTGAAACAGAGGGCGAGAAACAGAGGGGCTGAAACAGAGGGCGAGAAACAGAGGGGCTGAAACAGAGGGCGAGAAACAGAGGGGCTGAAACAGAGGCGCTGAAACAGAGGGGCTGAAACAGAGGGCGAGAAACAGAGGGGCTGAATCATAGGGGCTGAATCAGAGGTGCTGAATCAGAGGGGCTGAAACAGAGGGTCTGAAACAGAGGGCGAGAAACAGAGGGGCTGAAACAGAGGGCAAGAAACAGAGGGGCTGAAACAGAGTGGCTGAAATAGAGGGCGAGAAACAGAGGGGCTGAAACATAGGGCGATAAACAGAGGGGCTGAAACAGAGGGCGAGAAACAGAGGGCGAGAAACAGAGGGGCTGAAACAGATGGGCTGAAACAGAGGGGCTGAATCAGAGGGGCTGAATCAGAGGGGCTGAAACAGTGGGCGAGAAACAGAGGGGCTGAAACAGAGGGGCTGAAACAGAGGGCAAGAAACAGAGGGGCTGAAACAGAGGGCGAGAAACAGAGGGCATGAAACAGAGGGGCTGAAACAGAGGGCGAGAAACAGAGGGGCTGAAACAGATGGGCTGAAACAGAGGGGCTGAATCAGAGGGACTGAATCAGAGGGGCTGAATCAATGGGGCTGAAACAGAGGGCGAGAAACAGAGGGGCTGAAACAGAGGGCGAGAAACAGAGGGGCTGAAACAGAGGGGCTGAAACAGAGGGCAAGAAACAGAGGGGCTGAAACAGAGGGCGAGAAACAGAGGGCAAGAAACAGAGGGGCTGAAACAGAGGGCGAGAAACAGAGGGGCGGAAACAGAGGGGCTGAAACAGAGGGGCTGAAACAGAGGGGCTGAAACAGATGGCGTGAAACAGAGGGGCTGAAACAGAGGGCGAGAAACTGAGTGGCTGAAACAGAGGGCGAGAAACAGAGGGCGAGAAACAGAGGGACTGAAACAGAGGTGCAGAAACAGAGGGGCTGAAACAGAGGGCGAGAAACAAAGGGGCTGAAACAGAGGGCCAGAAACAGAGGGGCTGAAACAGAGGGCGAGAAACAGAGGGCAAGAAACAGAGGGGCTGAAACAGTGGGCGAGAAACAGAGGGGCTGAAACAGAGGGGCTGAAACAGAGGGGCTGAAACAGAGGGGCTGAAACAGAGGGCGAGAACCAGTGGGGCTGAAACAGAGGGGCTGAAACTGAGGGGCTGAAACAGAGGGAGTGAAACACAGGGGCTGAAACAGAGGGCGAGAAACAGAGGGGCTGAAACAGAGGGCGAGAAACAGAGGGACTGAAACAGAGGGGCTGAAACAGGGGGCTGAAACAGAGGGGCTGAAACTGAGGGCGAGAAACAGAGGGGCTGAAACAGAGGGGCTGAAACAGAGGGGCTGAAACAGAGGGCGTGAAACACAGGGGCTGAAACAGAGGGCGAGAAACAGAGGGCGAGAAATAGAGGGACTGAAACAGAGGGGCTGAAACAGAGGGGCTGAAACAGAGGGCGAGAAACAGAGGGGCTGAAACAGAGGGGCTGAAACAGAGGGCGAGATACAGTGGGGCTGAAACAGAGGGGCTGAAACAGACGGGCTAAAACAGAGGGGCTGAAACAGAGGGCTAGAAACAGAGGGGCTGAAACAGAGGGCGAGAAACAGAGAGGCTGAAACAGAGGTGCTGAAACAGAGGGCGAGAAACAGAGGGGCTGAAACAGAGGGCGAGAAACAGAGGTGCTGAAACAGAGGGGCTGAAACAGAGGGCGAGAAATAGAGGGGCTGAAACAGAGAGCGAGAAACAGAGGGGCTGAAACAAAGGGCGAGAAACAGAGGGGCTGAAACAGAGGCGCTGAAAAAGAGGGTGAGATACAGAGGGGCTGAAACAGAGGGCGAGAAACAGAGTGGCTGAAACAGACGGGCTGAAACAGAGGGGCTGTAACAGAAGGTGAGAAACAGAGGGGCTGGAACAGAGGGCGAGAAACAGAGGGTCTGAAACAGAGGGCGAGAAACAGAGGGGCTGAAACAGAGGGCGAGAAACAGAGGGGCTGAAACAGACGGGCTGGAACAGTGGGCGAGAAACAGAGGGGCTGAAACAGACGGGCTGGAACAGAGGGCGAGAAACAGAGGGGCTGAATCAGAGGGGCTGAATCAGAGGCGCTGAAACAGAGCGGCTGAAACAGAGGGCGAGAAACAGAGGGGCTGAAACAGAGGGCGAGAAACAGAGGGGCTGAAACAGAGGGCGAGAAACAGAGGGGCTGAAACAGAGGGGCTGAAACAGAGGGGCTGAAACAGTGGGCCTGAAACAGAGGGCGAGAAACAGAGGTGCTGAGACAGAGGGCGAGAAACAGAGGGGCTGAAACAGAGGGGCTGAAACAGAGGGGCTGAAACAGAGGGGCTGAATCAGAGGGGCTGAATAAGAGGGGCTGAAACAGAGGGGCTGAAACAGAGGGCGAGAAACAGAGGGGCTGAAACAGAGGGCGAGAAACTGAGGGGCTGAAATAGAGGGCGAGAAACAGCGGGCGAGAAACAGAGGGACTGAAACAGAGGGGCTGAAACAGAGGGGCTGAAACAGAAGGGCTGAAAAGTGGGGCTGAAACAGAGGGCGAGAAACAGAGGGGCTGAAACAGAAGGCGAGAAACAGAGGGCGCGAAACAGAGGGGCTTAAACAGAGGGGTTGAAACAGAGGGGATGAAACAGAGGGCGAGAAACAGAGGGGCTGAAACAGAGGGCGAGAAAAAGAGGGACTGAAACAGAGGGGCTGAAACAGAGGAGCTGAAACAGATGTGCTGAAACAGAGGGTGAGAAACAGAGGGGCTGAAACAGAGGGCGAGAAACAGAGGGGCTGAAACAGAGGGCGAGAAACAGAGGGGCTGAAACAGAGGCGCTGAAACAGAGGGCCTGAAACAGAGGGACTGAAACAGAGGGCGAGAAACAGAGGGGCTGAATCATAGGGGCTGAATCAGAGGTGCTGAATCAGAGGGGCTGAAACAGAGGGTCTGAAACAGAGGGCGAGAAACAGAGGGGCTGAAACAGAGGGCAAGAAACAGAGGGGCTGAAACAGAGTGGCTGAAATAGAGGGCGAGAAACAGAGGGGCTGAAACATAGGGCGATAAACAGAGGGGCTGAAACAGAGGGCGAGAAACAGAGGGCGAGAAACAGAGGGGCTGAAACAGATGGGCTGAAACAGAGGGGCTGAATCAGAGGGGCTGAATCAGAGGGGCTGAAACAGTGGGCGAGAAACAGAGGGGCTGAAACAGAGGGGCTGAAACAGAGGGCAAGAAACAGAGGGGCTGAAACAGAGGGCGAGAAACAGAGGGCATGAAACAGAGGGGCTGAAACAGAGGGCGAGAAACAGAGGGGCTGAAACAGATGGGCTGAAACAGAGGGGCTGAATCAGAGGGACTGAATCAGAGGGGCTGAATCAATGGGGCTGAAACAGAGGGCGAGAAACAGAGGGGCTGAAACAGAGGGCGAGAAACAGAGGGGCTGAAACAGAGGGGCTGAAACAGAGGGCGAGAAACAGAGGGGCTGAAACAGAGGGCCAGAAACAGAGGGGCTGAAACAGAGGGCGAGAAACAGAGGGCAAGAAACAGAGCGGCTGAAACAGAGGGGCTGAAACAGAGGGGCTGAAACAGAGGGGCTGAAACAGAGGGCGAGAACCAGTGGGGCTGAAACAGAGGGGCTGAAACTGAGGGGCTGAAACAGAGGGGCTGAAACAGAGGGAGTGAAACACAGGGGCTGAAACAGAGGGCGAGAAACAGAGGGGCTGAAACAGAGGGCGAGAAACAGAGGGACTGAAACAGAGGGGCTGAAACAGAGGGGCTGAAACAGAGGGGCTGAAACTGAGGGCGAGAAACAGAGGGGCTGAAACAGAGGGGCTGAAACAGAGGGGCTGAAACAGAGGGCGTGAAACACAGGGGCTGAAACAGAGGGCGAGAAACAGAGGGCGAGAAATAGAGGGACTGAAACAGAGGGGCTGAAACAGAGGGGCTGAAACAGAGGGCGAGAAACAGAGGGGCTGAAACAGAGGGGCTGAAACAGAGGGGCTGAAACAGAGGGCGAGATACAGTGGGGCTGAAACAGAGGGGCTGAAACAGACGGGCTAAAACAGAGGGGCTGAAACAGAGGGCTAGAAACAGAGGGGCTGAAACAGAGGGCGAGAAACAGAGAGGCTGAAACAGAGGTGCTGAAACAGAGGGCGAGAAACAGAGGGGCTGAAACAGAGGGCGAGAAACAGAGGGGCTGAAACAGAGGGCGAGAAACAGAGGTGCTGAAACAGAGGGGCTGAAACAGAGGGCGAGAAATAGAGGGGCTGAAACAGAGAGCGAGAAACAGAGGGGCTGAAAGAAAGGGCGAGAAACAGAGGGGCTGAAACAGAGGCGCTGAAAAAGAGGGTGAGATACAGAGGGGCTGAAACAGAGGGCGAGAAACAGAGTGGCTGAAACAGACGGGCTGAAACAGAGGGGCTGTAACAGAAGGTGAGAAACAGAGGGGCTGGAACAGAGGGCGAGAAACAGAGGGTCTGAAACAGAGGGCGAGAAACAGAGGGGCTGAAACAGAGGGCGAGAAACAGAGGGGCTGAAACAGACGGGCTGGAACAGTGGGCGAGAAACAGAGGGGCTGAAACAGATGGGCTGGAACAGAGGGCGAGAAACAGAGGGGCTGAAACAGAGGGAGTGAAACACAGGGGCTGAAACAGAGGACGAGAAACAGAGGGGCTGAAACAGAGGGCGAGAAACAGAGGGTGAGAAACAGAGGGACTGAAACAGAGGGGCTGAAACAGAGGGGCTGAAACAGAGAGCGAGAAACAGATGGGCTGAAACAGAGGGGCTGAAACTGAGGGCGAGAGACAGAGGGGCTGAAACAGAGGGGCTGAAACAGAGGGGCTGAAACAGAGGGCGAGAAACAGAGGGGCTGAAACAGAGGGCGTGAAACACAGGGTCTGAAACAGAGGGCGAGAAACAGAGGGCGAGAAATAGAGGGACTGAAACAGAGGGGCTGAAACAGAGGGGCTGAAACTGAGGTCGAGAAACAGAGGGGCTGAAACAGAGGGCCAGAAACAGAGGGGCTGAAACAGAGGGCGAGAAACAGAGGGGCTGAAACAGAGGGCTAGAAACAGAGGGGCTGAAACAGAGGGCGAGAAACAGAGAGGCTGAAACAAAGGGGCTGAAACAGAGGGCGAGAAACAGAGGGGCTGAAACAGAGGGCGAGAAACAGAGGGGTTGAAACAGAGGGCGAGAAACAGAGGGGCTGAAACAGAGGGCGAGAAATAGAGGGGCTGAAACAGAGAGCGAGAAACAGAGGGGCTGAAACAGAGGGCGAGAAACAGAGGGGCTGAAACAGAGGCACTGAAACAGAGGGGCTGAAACAGAGGGCGAGAAACAGAGGGGCTGAAACAGAGGGCGTGAAACACAGGGTCTGAAACAGAGGGCGAGAAACAGAGGGCGAGAAATAGAGGGACTGAAACAGAGGGGCTGAAACAGAGGGGCTGAAACTGAGGTCGAGAAACAGAGGGGCTGAAACAGAGGGCCAGAAACAGAGGGGCTGAAACAGAGGGCGAGAAACAGAGGGGCTGAAACAGAGGGCTAGAAACAGAGGGGCTGAAACAGAGGGCGAGAAACAGAGAGGCTGAAACAAAGGGGCTGAAACAGAGGGCGAGAAACAGAGGGGCTGAAACAGAGGGCGAGAAACAGAGGGGCTGAAACAGAGGGCGAGAAACAGAGGGGCTGAAACAGACGGGCTGGAACAGTGGGCGAGAAACAGAGGGGCTGAAACAGACGGGCTGGAACAGAGGGCGAGAAACAGAGGGGCTGAAACAGAGGGAGTGAAACACAGGGGCTGAAACAGAGGACGAGAAACAGAGGGGCTGAAACAGAGGGCGAGAAACAGAGGGTGAGAAACAGAGGGACTGAAACAGAGGGGCTGAAACAGAGGGGCTGAAACAGAGAGCGAGAAACAGAGGGGCTGAAACAGAGGGGCTGAAACTGAGGGCGAGAGACAGAGGGGCTGAAACAGAGGGGCTGAAACAGAGGGGCTGAAACAGAGGGCGAGAAACAGAGGGGCTGAAACAGAGGGCGTGAAACACAGGGTCTGAAACAGAGGGCGAGAAACAGAGGGCGAGAAATAGAGGGACTGAAACAGAGGGGCTGAAACAGAGGGGCTGAAACTGAGGTCGAGAAACAGAGGGGCTGAAACAGAGGGCCAGAAACAGAGGGGCTGAAACAGAGGGCGAGAAACAGAGGGGCTGAAACAGAGGGCTAGAAACAGAGGGGCTGAAACAGAGGGCGAGAAACAGAGAGGCTGAAACAAAGGGGCTGAAACAGAGGGCGAGAAACAGAGGGGCTGAAACAGAGGGCGAGAAACAGAGGGGTTGAAACAGAGGGCGAGAAACAGAGGGGCTGAAACAGAGGGCGAGAAATAGAGGGGCTGAAACAGAGAGCGAGAAACAGAGGGGCTGAAACAGAGGGCGAGAAACAGAGGGGCTGAAACAGAGGCACTGAAAACGAGGGTGAGAAACAGTGGGGCTGAAAGAGAGGGCGAGAAACAGAGGGGCTGAAACAGAGGGCGAGAAACAGAGAAGCTGAAACAGAGGCGCTGAAACAGAGGGGCTGAAACAGAGGGGCTGAATCAGAGGGGCTGAATCAGAGGCGCTGAAACAGAGGGGCTGAAACAGAGGGCGAGAAACAGAGGGGCTGAAACAGAGGGCGAGAAACAGAGGGTCTGAAACAGAGGGCGAGAAACAGAGGGGCTGAAACAGAGGGCCTGAAACAGAGGGCGAGAAACAGAGGGGCTGAAACAGAGGGCGAGAAACAGAGGGGCTGATACAGAGGGGCTGAAACAGAGGGGCTGAAACAGAGGGGCTGAAACAGAGGGGCTGAAACAGAGGGGCTGAAACAGAGGGGCTGAATCAGAGGGGCTGAATAAGAGGCGCTGAAACAGAGGGGCTGAAACAGAGGGCGAGAAACAGAGGGGCTGAAACAGAGGGCGAGAAACTGAGGGGCTGAAATAGAGGGCGAGAAACAGCGGGCGAGAAACAGAGGGACTGAAACAGAGGGGCTGAAACAGAGGGGCTGAAACAGAAGGGTTGAAAAGTGGGGCTGAAACAGAGGGCGAGAAACAGAGGGGCTGAAACAGAAGGCGAGAAACAGAGGGGCTGAAACAGAGGGCGCGAAACAGAGGGGCTTAAACAGAGGGGTTGAAACAGAGGGGATGAAACAGAGGGCGAGAAACAGAGGGGCTGAAACAGAGGGCGAGAAACAGAGGGGCTGAAACAGAGGGGCTGAAACAGAGGGGCTGAAACAGATGTGCTGAAACAGAGGGCGAGAAACAGAGGGGCTGAAACAGAGGGCGAGAAACAGAGGGGTTGAAACAGAGGGCGAGAAACAGAGGGGCTGAAACAGAGGGGCTGAAATAGAGGGCGAGAAACAGAGGGGCTGAATCATAGGGGCTGAATCAGAGGTGCTGAATCAGAGGGGCTGAAACAGAGGGGCTGAAACAGAGGGGCTGAAACAGAGGGCGAGATACAGTGGGGCTGAAACAGAGGGGCTGAAACAGACGGGCTAAAACAGAGGGGCTGAAACAGAGGGCTAGAAACAGAGGGGCTGAAACAGAGGGCGAGAAACAGAGAGGCTGAAACAGAGGGGCTGAAACAGAGGGCGAGAAACAGAGGGGCTGAAACAGAGGGCGAGAAACAGAGGGGCTGAAACAGAGGGCGAGAAACAGAGGGGCTGAAACAGAGGGCGAGAAATAGAGGGGCTGAAACAGAGAGCGAGAAACAGAGGGGCTGAAACAGAGGGCGAGAAACAGAGGGGCTGAAACAGAGGCGCTGAAAACGAGGGTGAGAAACAGTGGGGCTGAAAGAGAGGGCGAGAAACAGAGGGGCTGAAACAGAGGGCGAGAAACAGAGAAGCTGAAACAGAGGCGCTGAAACAGAGGGGCTGAAACAGAGGGGCTGAATCAGAGGGGCTGAATCAGAGGCGCTGAAACAGAGGGGCTGAAACAGAGGGCGAGAAACAGAGGGGCTGAAACAGAGGGGCTGAAACAGAGGGGCTGAAACAGAGGGCCTGAAACAGAGGGCGAGAAACCGAGGGGCTGAAGCAGAGGGCGAGAAACAGAGGGGCTGAAACAGAGGGGCTGAAACAGAGGGGCTGAAACAGAGGGGCTGAAACAGAGGGGCTGAATCAGAGGGGCTGAATAAGAGGCGCTGAAACAGAGGGGCTGAAACAGAGGGCGAGAAACAGAGGGGCTGAAACAGAGGGCGAGAAACTGAGGGGCTGAAACAGAGGGCGAGAAACAGCGGGCGACAAACAGAGGGACTGAAACAGAGGGGCTGAAACAGAGGGGCTGAAACAGAAGGGCTGAAAAGTGGGACTGAAACAGAGGGCGAGAAACAGAGGGGCTGAAACAGAAGGCGAGAAACAGAGGGGCTGAAACAGAGGGCGCGAAACAGAGGGGCTGAAACAGAGGGGTTGAAACAGAGGGGATGAAACAGAGGGCGAGAAACAGAGGGGCTGAAACAGAGGGCGAGAAACAGAGGGGCTGAAACAGAGGGGCTGAAACAGCGGGGCTGAAACAGATGTGCTGAAACAGAGGGCGAGAAACAGAGGGGCTGAAACAGAGGGCGAGAAACAGAGGGGTTGAAACAGAGGGCGAAAAACAGAGGGGCTGAAACAGACGGGCTGAAACAGAGGGCGAGAAACAGAGGGGCTGAATCATAGGGGCTGAATCAGAGGTGCTGAATCAGAGGGGCTGAAACAGAGGGGCTGAAACAGAGGGCGAGAAACAGAGGGGCTGAAACAGAGGGAAAGAAACAGAGGGGCTGAAACAGAGTGGCTGAAATAGAGGGCGAGAAACAGAGGGGCTGAAACAGAGGGCAAGAAACAGAGGGGCTGAAACAGAGGGCGAGAAACAGAGGGCGAGAAACAGAGGGGCTGAAACAGATGGGCTGAAACAGAGGGGCTGAATCAGAGGGGCTGAATCAGAGGGGCTGAAACAGAGGGCGAGAAATAGAGGGGCTGAAACAGAGGGGCTGAAACAGAGGGCAAGAAATAGATGGGCTGAAACAGAGGGCGAGAAACAGAGGGGCTGAAACAGAGGGCGAGAAACAGAGGGGCTGAAACAGAGGGCGAGAAACAGAGGGGCTGAAACAGAGGGGCTGAAACAGAGGGGCTGAAACAGAGGGGCTGAATCAGAGGGGCTGAATAAGAGGCGCTGAAACAGAGGGGCTGAAACAGAGGGCGAGAAACAGAGGGGCTGAAACAGAGGGCGAGAAACTGAGGGGCTGAAATAGAGGGCGAGAAACAGCGGGCGAGAAACAGAGGGACTGAAACAGAGTGGCTGAAACAGAGGGGCTGAAACAGAGGGGCTTAAAAGAGGGGCTGAAACAGTGGGCGAGAAACAGAGGGGCTGAAACAGAAGGCGAGAAACAGAGGGGCTGAAACAGAGGGCGCGAAACAGAGGGGCTTAAACAGAGGGGTTGAAACAGAGGGGATGAAACAGAGGGCGAGAAACAGAGGGGCTTAAACAGAGGGCGAGAAACAGAGGGGCTGAAACAGAGGGGCTGAAACAGAGGGCTAGAAACAGAGGGGCTGAAACAGAGGGCGAGAAACAGAGAGGCTGAAACAGAGGGGCTGAAACAGAGGGCGAGAAACAGAGGGGCTGGAACAGCGGGCGAGAAACAGAGGGGCTGAAACAGAGGGCGAGAAACAGAGGGGCTGAAACAGAGGGCGAGAAATAGAGGGGCTGAAACAGAGAGCGAGAAACAGAGGGGCTGAAACAGAGGGCGAGAAACAGAGGGGCTGAAACAGAGGCGCTGAAAACGAGGGTGAGAAACAGTGGGGCTGAAAGAGAGGGCGAGAAACAGAGGGGCTGAAACAGAGGGCGAGAAACAGAGAAGCTGAAACAGAGGCGCTGAAACAGAGGGGCTGAAACAGAGGGGCTGAATCAGAGGGGCTGAATCAGAGGCGCTGAAACAGAGGGGCTGAAACAGAGGGCGAGAAACAGAGGGGCTGAAACAGAGGGCGAGAAAGAGAGGGGCTGAAACAGAGGGGCTGAAACAGAGGGGCTGAAACAGAGGGCCTGAAACAGAGGGCGAGAAACAGCGGGGCTGAAACAGAGGGCGAGAAACAGAGGGGCTGAAACAGAGGGGCTGAAACAGAGGGGCTGAAACAGAGGGGCTGAATCAGAGGGGCTGAATAAGAGGCGCTGAAACAGAGGGGCTGAAACAGAGGGCGAGAAACAGAGGGGCTGAAACAGAGGGTCTGAAACAGTGGGGCTGAAATAGAGGGCGAGAAACAGCGGGCGAGAAACAGAGGGACTGAAACAGAGGGGCTGAAACAGAGGGGCTGAAACAGAAGGGCTGAAAAGTGGGGCTGAAACAGAGGGCGAGAAACAGAGGGGCTGAAAAAGAAGGCGAGAAACAGAGGGGCTGAAACAGAGGGCGCGAAACAGAGGGGCTTAAACAGAGGGGTTGAAACAGAGGGGATGAAACAGGGGGCGAGAAACAGAGGGGCTGAAACAGAGGGCAAGAAACAGAGGGGCTGAAACAGAGGGTCTGAAACAGTGGGGCTGAAATAGAGGGCGAGAAACAGCGGGCGAGAAACAGAGGGACTGAAACAGAGGGGCTGAAACAGAGGGGCTGAAACAGAAGGGCTGAAAAGTGGGGCTGAAACAGAGGGCGAGAAACAGAGGGGCTGAAAAAGAAGGCGAGAAACAGAGGGGCTGAAACAGAGGGCGCGAAACAGAGGGGCTTAAACAGAGGGGTTGAAACAGAGGGGATGAAACAGGGGGCGAGAAACAGAGGGGCTGAAACAGAGGGCAAGAAACAGAGGGGCTGAAACAGAGGGCGAGAAACAGAGGGGTTGAAACAGAGGGCGAGAAACAGAGGGCCTGAAACAGAGGGGCTGAAACAGAGGGCGAGAAACAGAGGGGCTGAAACAGAGGCGCTGAAAACGAGGGTGAGAAACAGTGGGGCTGAAAGAGAGGGCGAGAAACAGAGGGGCTGAAACAGAGGGCGAGAAACAGAGAAGCTGAAACAGAGGCGCTGAAACAGAGGGGCTGAAACAGAGGGGCTGAATCAGAGGGGCTGAATCAGAGGGGCTGAAACAGAGGGGCTGAAACAGAGGGCGAGAAACAGAGGGGCTGAAACAGAGGGGCTGAAACAGAGGGGCTGAAACAGAGGGCGAGATACAGTGGGGCTGAAACAGAGGGGCTGAAACAGACGGGCTAAAACAGAGGGGCTGAAACAGAGGGCTAGGAACAGAGGGGCTGAAACAGAGGGCGAGAAACAGAGAGGCTGAAACAGAGGGGCTGAAACAGAGGGCGAGAATCAGAGGGGCTGACACAGAGGGCGAGAAACAGAGGGGCTGAAACAGAGGGCGAGAAACAGAGGGGCTGAAACAGAGGGCGAGAAATAGAGGGGCTGAAACAGAGAGCGAGAAACAGAGGGGCTGAAACAGAGGGCGAGAAACAGAGGGGCTGAAACAGAGGCGCTGAAAATGAGGGTGAGAAACAGTGGGGCTGAAAGAGAGGGCGAGAAACAGAGGGGCTGAAACAGAGGGCGAGAAACAGAGAAGCTGAAACAGAGGCGCTGAAACAGAGGGGCTGAAACAGAGGGGCTGAATCAGAGGGGCTGAATCAGAGGCGCTGAAACAGAGGGGCTGAAACAGAGGGCGAGAAACAGAGGGGCTGAAACAGAGGGGCTGAAACAGAGGGGCTGAAACAGAGGGGCTGAAACAGAGGGCGAGAAACCGAGGGGCTTAAGCAGAGGGCGAGAAACAGAGGGGCTGAAACAGAGGGGCTGAAACAGAGGGGCTGAAACAGAGGGGCTGAAACAGAGGGGCTGAATCAGAGGGGCTGAATAAGAGGCGCTGAAACAGAGGGGCTGAAACAGAGGGCGAGAAACAGAGGGGCTGAAACAGAGGGCGAGAATCTGAGGGGCTGAAATAGAGGGCGAGAAACAGCGGGCGAGAAACAGAGGGACTGCAACAGAGGGGCTGAAACAGAGGGGCTGAAACAGAAGGGCGGAAAAGTGGGACTGAAACAGAGGGCGAGAAACAGAGGGGCTGAAACAGAAGGCGAGAAACAGAGGGGCTGAAACAGAGGGCGCGAAACAGAGGGGCTGAAACAGAGGGGTTGAAACAGAGGGGATGAAACAGAGGGCGAGAAACAGAGGGGCTGAAACAGAGGGCGAGAAACAGAGGGGCTGAAACAGAGGGGCTGAAACAGCGGGGCTGAAACAGATGTGCTGAAACAGAGGGCGAGAAACAGAGGGCGAGAAACAGAGGGCGAAAAACAGAGGGGCTGAAACAAACGGGCTGAAACAGAGGGCGAGAAACAGAGGGGCTGAATCATAGGGGCTGAATCAGAGGTGCTGAATCAGAGGGGCTGAAACAGAGGGGCTGAAACAGAGGGCGAGAAACAGAGGGGCTGAAACAGAGGGCAAGAAACAGAGGGGCTGAAACAGAGTGGCTGAAATAGAGGGCGAGAAACAGAGGGGCTGAAACAGAGGGCAAGAAACAGAGGGGCTGATACAGAGGGCGAGAAACAGAGGGCGAGAAACAGAGGGGCTGAAACAGATGGGCTGAAACAGAGGGGCTGAATCAGAGGGGCTGAATCAGAGGGGCTGAAACAGAGGGCGAGAAATAGAGGGGCTGAAACAGAGGGGCTGAAACAGAGGGCAAGAAACAGATGGGCTGAAACAGAGGGCGAGAAACAGAGGGGCTGAAACAGAGGGCGAGAAACAGAGGGGCTGAAACAGAGGGTGAGAAACAGAGGGGCTGAAACAGAGGGGCTGAAACAGAGGGGCTGAAACAGAGGGGCTGAATCAGAGGGGCTGAATAAGAGGCGCTGAAACAGAGGGGCTGAAACAGAGGGCGAGAAACAGAGGGGCTGAAACAGAGGGCGAGAAACTGAGGGGCTGAAATAGAGGGCGAGAAACAGCGGGCGAGAAACAGAGGGACTGAAACAGAGTGGCTGAAACAGAGGGGCTGAAACAGAGGGGCTTAAAAGAGGGGCTGAAACAGTGGGCGAGAAACAGAGGGGCTGAAACAGAAGGCGAGAAACAGAGGGGCTGAAACAGAGGGCGCGAAACAGAGGGGCTTAAACAGAGGGGTTGAAACAGAGGGGATGAAACAGAGGGCGAGAAACAGAGGGGCTTAAACAGAGGGCGAGAAACAGAGGGGCTGAAACAGAGGGGCTGAAACAGAGGGCTAGAAACAGAGAGGCTGAAACAGAGGGGCTGAAACAGAGGGCGAGAAACAGAGGGGCTGGAACAGAGGGCGAGAAACAGAGGGGCTGAAACAGAGGGCGAGAAACAGAGGGGCTGAAACAGAGGGCGAGAAATAGAGGGGCTGAAACAGAGAGCGAGAAACAGAGGGGCTGAAACAGAGGGCGAGAAACAGAGGGGCTGAAACAGAGGCGCTGAAAACAAGGGTGAGAAACAGTGGGGCTGAAAGAGAGGGCGAGAAACAGAGGGTCTGAAACAGAGGGCGAGAAACAGAGAAGCTGAAACAGAGGCGCTGAAACAGAGGGGCTGAAACAGAGGGGCTGAATCAGAGGGGCTGAATCAGAGGCGCTGAAACAGAGGGGCTGAAACAGAGGGCGAGAAACAGAGGGGCTGAAACAGAGGGCGAGAAACAGAGGGGCTGAAACAGAGGGCGAGAAAGAGAGGGGCTGAAACAGAGGGGCTGAAACAGAGGGGCTGAAACAGAGGGCCTGAAACAGAGGGCGAGAAACAGAGGGGCTGAAACAGAGGGCGAGAAACAGAGGGGCTGAAACAGAGGGGCTGAAACAGAGGGGCTGAAACAGAGGGGCTGAATCAGAGGGGCTGAATAAGAGGCGCTGAAACAGAGGGGCTGAAACAGAGGGCGAGAAACAGAGGGGCTGAAACAGAGGGTCTGAAACAGTGGGGCTGAAATAGAGGGCGAGAAACAGCGGGCGAGAAACAGAGGGACTGAAACAGAGGGGCTGAAACAGAGGGGCTGAAACAGAAGGGCTGAAAAGTGGGGCTGAAACAGAGGGCGAGAAACAGAGGGGCTGAAAAAGAAGGCGAGAAACAGAGGGGCTGAAACAGAGGGCGCGAAACAGAGGGGCTTAAACAGAGGGGTTGAAACAGAGGGGATGAAACAGTGGGGCTGAAATAGAGGGCGAGAAACAGCGGGCGAGAAACAGAGGGACTGAAACAGAGGGGCTGAAACAGAGGGGCTGAAACAGAAGGGCTGAAAAGTGGGGCTGAAACAGAGGGCGAGAAACAGAGGGGCTGAAAAAGAAGGCGAGAAACAGAGGGGCTGAAACAGAGGGCGCGAAACAGAGGGGCTTAAACAGAGGGGTTGAAACAGAGGGGATGAAACAGGGGGCGAGAAACAGAGGGGCTGAAACAGAGGGCGAGAAACAGAGGGGCTGAAACAGAGGGCGAGAAACAGAGGGGTTGAAACAGAGGGCGAGAAACAGAGGGCCTGAAACAGAGGGGCTGAAACAGAGGGCGAGAAACAGAGGGGCTGAATCATAGGGGCTGAATCAGAGGTGCTGAATCAGAGGGGCTGAAACAGAGGGGCTGAAACAGAGGGGCTGAAACAGAGGGGCTGAAACAGAGGGGCTGAAACAGAGGGGCTGAAACAGAGGGGCTGAATAAGAGGCGCTGAAACAGAGGGGCTGAAACAGAGGGCGAGAAACAGAGGGGCTGAAACAGAGGGCGAGAAACTGAGGGGCTGAAATAGAGGGCGAGAAACAGCGGGCGAGAAACAGAGGGACTGAAACAGAGGGGCTGAAACAGAGGGGCTGAAACAGAAGGGTTGAAAAGTGGGGCTGAAACAGAGGGCGAGAAACAGAGGTGCTGAAACAGAAGGCGAGAAACAGAGGGGCTGAAACAGAGGGCGCGAAACAGAGGGCCTTAAACAGAGGGGTTGAAACAGAGGGGATGAAACAGAGGGCGAGAAACAGAGGGGCTGAAACAGAGGGCGAGAAACAGAGGGGCTGAAACAGAGGGGCTGAAACAGAGGGGCTGAAACAGATGTGCTGAAACAGAGGGCGAGAAACAGAGGGGCTGAAACAGAGGGCGAGAAACAGAGGGGTTGAAACAGAGGGCGAGAAACAGAGGGGCTGAAACAGAGGGGCTGAAACAGAGGGCGAGAAACAGAGGGGCTGAATCATAGGGGCTGAATCAGAGGTGCTGAATCAGAGGGGCTGAAACAGAGGGGCTGAAACAGAGGGCGAGAAACAGAGGGGCTGAAACAGAGGGGCTGAAACAGAGGGGCTGAAACAGAGGGCGAGATACAGTGGGGCTGAAACAGAGGGGCTGAAACAGACGGGCTAAAACAGAGGGGCTGAAACAGAGGGCTAGAAACAGAGGGGCTGAAACAGAGGGCGAGAAACAGAGAGGCTGAAACAGAGGGGCTGAAACAGAGGGCGAGAATCAGAGGGGCTGACACAGAGGGCGAGAAACAGAGGGGCTGAAACAGAGGGCGAGAAACAGAGGGGCTGAAACAGAGGGCGAGAAATAGAGGGGCTGAAACAGAGAGCGAGAAACAGAGGGGCTGAAACAGAGGGCGAGAAACAGAGGGGCTGAAACAGAGGCGCTGAAAACGAGGGTGAGAAACAGTGGGGCTGAAAGAGAGGGCGAGAAACAGAGGGGCTGAAACAGAGGGCGAGAAACAGAGAAGCTGAAACAGAGGCGCTGAAACAGAGGGGCTGAAACAGAGGGGCTGAATCAGAGGGGCTGAATCAGAGGCGCTGAAACAGAGGGGCTGAAACAGAGGGCGAGAAACAGAGGGGCTGAAACAGAGGGGCTGAAACAGAGGGGCTGAAACAGAGGGGCTGAAACAGAGGGCGAGAAACCGAGGGGCTTAAGCAGAGGGCGAGAAACAGAGGGGCTGAAACAGAGGGGCTGAAACAGAGGGGCTGAAACAGAGGGGCTGAAACAGAGGGGCTGAATCAGAGGGGCTGAATAAGAGGCGCTGAAACAGAGGGGCTGAAACAGAGGGCGAGAAACAGAGGGGCTGAAACAGAGGGCGAGAATCTGAGGGGCTGAAATAGAGGGCGAGAAACAGCGGGCGAGAAACAGAGGGACTGCAACAGAGGGGCTGAAACAGAGGGGCTGAAACAGAAGGGCGGAAAAGTGGGACTGAAACAGAGGGCGAGAAACAGAGGGGCTGAAACAGAAGGCGAGAAACAGAGGGGCTGAAACAGAGGGCGCGAAACAGAGGGGCTGAAACAGAGGGGTTGAAACAGAGGGGATGAAACAGAGGGCGAGAAACAGAGGGGCTGAAACAGAGGGCGAGAAACAGAGGGGCTGAAACAGAGGGGCTGAAACAGCGGGGCTGAAACAGATGTGCTGAAACAGAGGGCGAGAAACAGAGGGGCTGAAACAGAGGGCGAGAAACAGAGGGGTTGAAACAGAGGGCGAAAAACAGAGGGGCTGAAACAAACGGGCTGAAACAGAGGGCGAGAAACAGAGGGGCTGAATCATAGGGGCTGAATCAGAGGTGCTGAATCAGAGGGGCTGAAACAGAGGGGCTGAAACAGAGGGCGAGAAACAGAGGGGCTGAAACAGAGGGCAAGAAACAGAGGGGCTGAAACAGAGTGGCTGAAATAGAGGGCGAGAAACAGAGGGGCTGAAACAGAGGGCAAGAAACAGAGGGGCTGATACAGAGGGCGAGAAACAGAGGGCGAGAAACAGAGGGGCTGAAACAGATGGGCTGAAACAGAGGGGCTGAATCAGAGGGGCTGAATCAGAGGGGCTGAAACAGAGGGCGAGAAATAGAGGGGCTGAAACAGAGGGGCTGAAACAGAGGGCAAGAAATAGATGGGCTGAAACAGAGGGCGAGAAACAGAGGGGCTGAAACAGAGGGCGAGAAACAGAGGGGCTGAAACAGAGGGTGAGAAACAGAGGGGCTGAAACAGAGGGGCTGAAACAGAGGGGCTGAAACAGAGGGGCTGAATCAGAGGGGCTGAATAAGAGGCGCTGAAACAGAGGGGCTGAAACAGAGGGCGAGAAACAGAGGGGCTGAAACAGAGGGCGAGAAACTGAGGGGCTGAAATAGAGGGCGAGAAACAGCGGGCGAGAAACAGAGGGACTGAAACAGAGTGGCTGAAACAGAGGGGCTGAAACAGAGTGGCTTAAAAGAGGGGCTGAAACAGTGGGCGAGAAACAGAGGGGCTGAAACAGAAGGCGAGAAACAGAGGGGCTGAAACAGAGGGCGCGAAACAGAGGGGCTTAAACAGAGGGGTTGAAACAGAGGGGATGAAACAGAGGGCGAGAAACAGAGGGGCTTAAACAGAGGGCGAGAAACAGAGGGGCTGAAACAGAGGGGCTGAAACAGAGGGCTAGAAACAGAGAGGCTGAAACAGAGGGGCTGAAACAGAGGGCGAGAAACAGAGGGGCTGGAACAGAGGGCGAGAAACAGAGGGGCTGAAACAGAGGGCGAGAAACAGAGGAGCTGAAACAGAGGGCGAGAAATAGAGGGGCTGAAACAGAGAGCGAGAAACAGAGGGGCTGAAACAGAGGGCGAGAAACAGAGGGGCTGAAACAGAGGCGCTGAAAACAAGGGTGAGAAACAGTGGGGCTGAAAGAGAGGGCGAGAAACAGAGGGGCTGAAACAGAGGGCGAGAAACAGAGAAGCTGAAACAGAGGCGCTGAAACAGAGGGGCTGAAACAGAGGGGCTGAATCAGAGGGGCTGAATCAGAGGCGCTGAAACAGAGGGGCTGAAACAGAGGGCGAGAAACAGAGGGGCTGAAACAGAGGGCGAGAAACAGAGGGGCTGAAACAGAGGGCGAGAAAGAGAGGGGCTGAAACAGAGGGGCTGAAACAGAGGGGCTGAAACAGAGGGCCTGAAACAGAGGGCGAGAAACAGAGGGGCTGAAAGAGAGGGCGAGAAACAGAGGGGCTGAAACAGAGGGGCTGAAACAGAGGGGCTGAAACAGAGGGGCTGAATCAGAGGGGCTGAATAAGAGGCGCTGAAACAGAGGGGCTGAAACAGAGGGCGAGAAACAGAGGGGCTGAAACAGAGGGTCTGAAACAGTGGGGCTGAAATAGAGGGCGAGAAACAGCGGGCGAGAAACAGAGGGACTGAAACAGAGGGGCTGAAACAGAGGGGCTGAAACAGAAGGGCTGAAAAGTGGGGCTGAAACAGAGGGCGAGAAACAGAGGGGCTGAAAAAGAAGGCGAGAAACAGAGGGGCTGAAACAGAGGGCGAGAAACAGAGAAGCTGAAACAGAGGCGCTGAAACAGAGGGGCTGAAACAGAGGGGCTGAATCAGAGGGGCTGAATCAGAGGCGCTGAAACAGAGGGGCTGAAACAGAGGGCGAGAAACAGAGGGGCTGAAACAGAGGGGCTGAAACAGAGGGGCTGAAACAGAGGGGCTGAAACTGAGGGCGAGAAACCGAGGGGCTTAAGCAGAGGGCGAGAAACAGAGGGGCTGAAACAGAGGGGCTGAAACAGAGGGGCTGAAACAGAGGGGCTGAATCAGAGGGGCTGAATAAGAGGCGCTGAAACAGAGGGGCTGAAACAGAGGGCGAGAAACAGAGGGGCTGAAACAGAGGGCGAGAATCTGAGGGGCTGAAATAGAGGGCGAGAAACAGCGGGCGAGAAACAGAGGGACTGCAACAGAGGGGCTGAAACAGAGGGGCTGAAACAGAAGGGCGGAAAAGTGGGACTGAAACAGAGGGCGAGAAACAGAGGGGCTGAAACAGAAGGCGAGAAACAGAGGGGCTGAAACAGAGGGCGCGAAACAGAGGGGCTGAAACAGAGGGGTTGAAACAGAGGGGATGAAACAGAGGGCGAGAAACAGAGGGGCTGAAACAGAGGGCGAGAAACAGAGGGGCTGAAATAGAGGGGCTGAAACAGCGGGGCTGAAACAGATGTGCTGAAACAGAGGGCGAGAAACAGAGGGGCTGAAACAGAGGGCGAGAAACAGAGGGGTTGAAACAGAGGGCGAAAAACAGAGGGGCTGAAACAAACGGGCTGAAACAGAGGGCGAGAAACAGAGGGGCTGAATCATAGGGGCTGAATCAGAGGTGCTGAATCAGAGGGGCTGAAACAGAGGGGCTGAAACAGAGTGCGAGAAACAGAGGGGCTGAAACAGAGGGCAAGAAACAGAGGGGCTGAAACAGAGTGGCTGAAATAGAGGGTGAGAAACAGAGGGGCTGAAACAGAGGGCAAGAAACAGAGGGGCTGATACAGAGGGCGAGAAACAGAGGGCGAGAAACAGAGGGGCTGAAACAGATGGGCTGAAACAGAGGGGCTGAATCAGAGGGGCTGAATCAGAGGGGCTGAAACAGAGGGCGAGAAATAGAGGGGCTGAAACAGAGGGGCTGAAACAGAGGGCAAGAAATAGATGGGCTGAAACAGAGGGCGAGAAACAGAGGGGCTGAAACAGAGGGCGAGAAACAGAGGGGCTGAAACAGAGGGTGAGAAACAGAGGGGCTGAAACAGAGGGGCTGAAACAGAGGGGCTGAAACAGAGGGGCTGAATCAGAGGGGCTGAATAAGAGGCGCTGAAACAGAGGGGCTGAAACAGAGGGCGAGAAACAGAGGGGCTGAAACAGAGGGCGAGAAACTGAGGGGCTGAAATAGAGGGCGAGAAACAGCGGGCGAGAAACAGAGGGACTGAAACAGAGTGGCTGAAACAGAGGGGCTGAAACAGAGGGGCTTAAAAGAGGGGCTGAAACAGTGGGCGAGAAACAGAGGGGCTGAAACAGAAGGCGAGAAACAGAGGGGCTGAAACAGAGGGCGCGAAACAGAGGGGCTTAAACAGAGGGGTTGAAACAGAGGGGATGAAACAGAGGGCGAGAAACAGAGGGGCTTAAACAGAGGGCGAGAAACAGAGGGGCTGAAACAGAGGGGCTGAAACAGAGGGCTAGAAACAGAGAGGCTGAAACAGAGGGGCTGAAACAGAGGGCGAGAAACAGAGGGGCTGGAACAGAGGGCGAGAAACAGAGGGGCTGAAACAGAGGGCGAGAAACAGAGGGGCTGAAACAGAGGGCGAGAAATAGAGGGGCTGAAACAGAGAGCGAGAAACAGAGGGGCTGAAACAGAGGGCGAGAAACAGAGGGGCTGAAACAGAGGCGCTGAAAACAAGGGTGAGAAACAGTGGGGCTGAAAGAGAGGGCGAGAAACAGAGGGGCTGAAACAGAGGGCGAGAAACAGAGAAGCTGAAACAGAGGCGCTGAAACAGAGGGGCTGAAACAGAGGGGCTGAATCAGAGGGGCTGAATCAGAGGCGCTGAAACAGAGGGGCTGAAACAGAGGGCGAGAAACAGAGGGGCTGAAACAGAGGGCGAGAAACAGAGGGGCTGAAACAGAGGGCGAGAAAGAGAGGGGCTGAAACAGAGGGGCTGAAACAGAGGGGCTGAAACAGAGGGCCTGAAACAGAGGGCGAGAAACAGAGGGGCTGAAACAGAGGGCGAGAAACAGAGGGGCTGAAACAGAGGGGCTGAAACAGAGGGGCTGAAACAGAGGGGCTGAATCAGAGGGGCTGAATAAGAGGCGCTGAAACAGAGGGGCTGAAACAGAGGGCGAGAAACAGAGGGGCTGAAACAGAGGGTCTGAAACAGTGGGGCTGAAATAGAGGGCGAGAAACAGCGGGCGAGAAACAGAGGGACTGAAACAGAGGGGCTGAAACAGAGGGGCTGAAACAGAAGGGCTGAAAAGTGGGGCTGAAACAGAGGGCGAGAAACAGAGGGGCTGAAAAAGAAGGCGAGAAACAGAGGGGCTGAAACAGAGGGCGCGAAACAGAGGGGCTTAAACAGAGGGGTTGAAACAGAGGGGATGAAACAGGGGGCGAGAAACAGAGGGGCTGAAACAGAGGGCGAGAAACAGAGGGGCTGAAACAGAGGGCGAGAAACAGAGGGGTTGAAACAGAGGGCGAGAAACAGAGGGCCTGAAACAGAGGGGCTGAAACAGAGGGCGAGAAACAGAGGGGCTGAATCATAGGGGCTGAATCAGAGGTGCTGAATCAGAGGGGCTGAAACAGAGGTGCTGAAACAGAGGGCGAGAAACAGAGGGGCTGAAACAGAGGGCAAGAAACAGAGGGGCTGAAACAGATTGGCTGAAATAGAGGGCGAGAAACAGAGGGGCTGAAACAGAGGGCGATAAACAGAGGGGCTGAAACAGAGGGCGAGAAACAGAGGGCGAGAAACAGAGGGGCTGAAACAGATGGGCTGAAACAGAGGGGCTGAATCAGAGGGTCTGAATCAGAGGGGCTGAAACAGAGGGCGAGAAACAGAGAAGCTGAAACAGAGGCGCTGAAACAGAGGGGCTGAAACAGAGGGGCTGAATCAGAGGGGCTGAATCAGAGGCGCTGAAACAGAGGGGCTGAAACAGAGGGCGAGAAACAGAGGGGCTGAAACAGAGGGGCTGAAACAGAGGGGCTGAAACAGAGGGGCTGCAACAGAGGGCGAGAAACCGAGGGGCTTAAGCAGAGGGCGAGAAACAGAGGGGCTGAAACAGAGGGGCTGAAACAGAGGGGCTGAAACAGAGGGGCTGAAACAGAGGGGCTGAATCAGAGGGGCTGAATAAGAGGCGCTGAAACAGAGGGGCTGAAACAGAGGGCGAGAAACAGAGGGGCTGAAAAAGAGGGCGAGAATCTGAGGGGCTGAAATAGAGGGCGAGAAACAGCGGGCGAGAAACAGAGGGACTGCAACAGAGGGGCTGAAACAGAGGGGCTGAAACAGAAGGGCTGAAAAGTGGGACTGAAACAGAGGGCGAGAAACAGAGGGGCTGAAACAGAAGGCGAGAAACAGAGGGGCTGAAACAGAGGGCGCGAAACAGAGGGGCTGAAACAGAGGGGTTGAAACAGAGGGGATGAAACAGAGGGCGAGAAACAGAGGGGCTGAAACAGAGGGCGAGAAACAGAGGGGCTGAAACAGAGGGGCTGAAACAGCGGGGCTGAAACAGATGTGCTGAAACAGAGGGCGAGAAACAGAGGGGCTGAAACAGAGGGCGAGAAACAGAGTGGTTGAAACAGAGGGCGAAAAACAGAGGGGCTGAAACAAACGGGCTGAAACAGAGGGCGAGAAACAGAGGGGCTGAATCATAGGGGCTGAATCAGAGGTGCTGAATCAGAGGGGCTGAAACAGAGGGGCTGAAACAGAGGGCGAGAAACAGAGGGGCTGAAACAGAGGGCAAGAAACAGAGGGGCTGAAACAGAGTGGCTGAAATAGAGGGCGAGAAACAGAGGGGCTGAAACAGAGGGCAAGAAACAGAGGGGCTGATACAGAGGGCGAGAAACAGAGGGTGAGAAACAGAGGGGCTGAAACAGATGGGCTGAAACAGAGGGGCTGAATCAGAGGGGCTGAATCAGAGGGGCTGAAACAGAGGGCGAGAAATAGAGGGGCTGAAACAGAGGGGCTGAAACAGAGGGCAAGAAACAGATGGGCAGAAACAGAGGGCGAGAAACAGAGGGGCTGAAACAGAGGGCGAGAAACAGAGGGGCTGAAACAGAGGTTGAGAAACAGAGGGGCTGAAACAGAGGGGCTGAAACAGAGGGGCTGAAACAGAGGGGCTGAATCAGAGGGGCTGAATAAGAGGCGCTGAAACAGAGGGGCTGAAACAGAGGGCGAGAAACAGAGGGGCTGAAACAGAGGGCGAGAAACTGAGGGGCTGATATAGAGGGCGAGAAACAGCGGGCGAGAAACAGAGGGACTGAAACAGAGTGGCTGAAACAGAGGGGCTGAAACAGAGGGGCTTAAAAGAGGGGCTGAAACAGTGGGCGAGAAACAGAGGGGCTGAAACAGAAGGCGAGAAACAGAGGGGCTGAAACAGAGGGCGCGAAACAGAGGGGCTTAAACAGAGGGGTTGAAACAGAGGGGATGAAACAGAGGGCGAGAAACAGAGGGGCTTAAACAGAGGGCGAGAAACAGAGGGGCTGAAACAGAGGGGCTGAAACAGAGGGCTAGAAACAGAGAGGCTGAAACAGAGGGGCTGAAACAGAGGGCGAGAAACAGAGGGGCTGGAACAGAGGGCGAGAAACAGAGGGGCTGAAACAGAGGGCGAGAAACAGAGGGGCTGAAACAGAGGGCGAGAAATAGAGGGGCTGAAACAGAGAGCGAGAAACAGAGGGGCTGAAACAGAGGGCGAGAAACAGAGGGGCTGAAACAGAGGCGCTGAAAACAAGGGTGAGAAACAGTGGGGCTGAAAGAGAGGGCGAGAAACAGAGGGGCTGAAACAGAGGGCGAGAAACAGAGAAGCTGAAACAGAGGCGCTGAAACAGAGGGGCTGAAACAGAGGGGCTGAATCAGAGGGGCTGAATCAGAGGCGCTGAAACAGAGGGGCTGAAAAAGAGGGAGAGAAACAGAGGGGCTGAAACAGAGGGCGAGAAACAGAGGGGCTGAAACAGAGGGCGAGAAAGAGAGGGGCTGAAACAGAGGGGCTGAAACAGAGGGGCTGAAACAGAGGGCCTGAAACAGAGGGCGAGAAACAGAGGGGCTGAAACAGAGGGCAAGAAACAGATGGGCTGAAACAGAGGGCGAGAAACAGAGGGGCTGAAACAGAGGGCGAGAAACAGAGGGGCTGAAACAGAGGGTGAGAAACAGAGGGGCTGAAACAGAGGGGCTGAAACAGAGGGGCTGAAACAGAGGGGCTGAATCAGAGGGGCTGAATAAGAGGCGCTGAAACAGAGGGGCTGAAACAGAGGGCGAGAAACAGAGGGGCTGAAACAGAGGGCGAGAAACTGAGGGGCTGATATAGAGGGCGAGAAACAGCGGGCGAGAAACAGAGGGACTGAAACAGAGTGGCTGAAACAGAGGGGCTGAAACAGAGGGGCTTAAAAGAGGGGCTGAAACAGTGGGCGAGAAACAGAGGGGCTGAAACAGAAGGCGAGAAACAGAGGGGCTGAAACAGAGGGCGCGAAACAGAGGGGCTTAAACAGAGGGGTTGAAACAGAGGGGATGAAACAGAGGGCGAGAAACAGAGGGGCTTAAACAGAGGGCGAGAAACAGAGGGGCTGAAACAGAGGGGCTGAAACAGAGGGCTAGAAACAGAGAGGCTGAAACAGAGGGGCTGAAACAGAGGGCGAGAAACAGAGGGGCTGGAACAGAGGGCGAGAAACAGAGGGGCTGAAACAGAGGGCGAGAAACAGAAAGGCTGAAACAGAGGGCGAGAAATAGACGGGCTGTAACAGAGAGCGAGAAACAGAGGGGCTGAAACAGAGGGCGAGAAACAGAGGGGCTGAAACAGAGGCGCTGAAAACAAGGGTGAGAAACAGTGGGGCTGAAAGAGAGGGCGAGAAACAGAGGGGCTGAAACAGAGGGCGAGAAACAGAGAAGCTGAAACAGAGGCGCTGAAACAGAGGGGCTGAAACAGAGGGGCTGAATCAGAGGGGCTGAATCAGAGGCGCTGAAACAGAGGGGCTGAAAAAGAGGGAGAGAAACAGAGGGGCTGAAACAGAGGGCGAGAAACAGAGGGGCTGAAACAGAGGGCGAGAAAGAGAGGGGCTGAAACAGAGGGGCTGAAACAGAGGGGCTGAAACAGAGGGCCTGAAACAGAGGGCGAGAAACAGAGGGGCTGAAACAGAGGGCGAGAAACAGAGGGGCTGAAACAGAGGGGCTGAAACAGAGGGGCTGAAACAGAGGGGCTGAATCAGAGGGGCTGAATAAGAGGCGCTGAAACAGAGGGGCTGAAACAGAGGGCGAGAAACAGAGGGGCTGAAACAGAGGGTCTGAAACAGTGGGGCTGAAATAGAGGGCGAGAAACAGCGGGCGAGAAACAGAGGGACTGAAACAGAGGGGCTGAAACAGAGGGGCTGAAACAGAAGGGCTGAAAAGTGGGGCTGAAACAGAGGGCGAGAAACAGAGGGGCTGAAAAAGAAGGCGAGAAACAGAGGGGCTGAAACAGAGGGCGCGAAACAGAGGGGCTTAAACAGAGGGGTTGAAACAGAGGGGATGAAACAGGGGGCGAGAAACAGAGGGGCTGAAACAGAGGGCGAGAAACAGAGGGGCTGAAACAGAGGGCGAGAAACAGAGGGGTTGAAACAGAGGGCGAGAAACAGAGGGCCTGAAACAGAGGGGCTGAAACAGAGGGCGAGAAACAGAGGGGCTGAATCATAGGGGCTGAATCAGAGGTGCTGAATCAGAGGGGCTGAAACAGAGGTGCTGAAACAGAGGGCGAGAAACAGAGGGGCTGAAACAGAGGGCAAGAAACAGAGGGGCTGAAACAGATTGGCTGAAATAGAGGGCGAGAAACAGAGGGGCTGAAACAGAGGGCGATAAACAGAGGGGCTGAAACAGAGGGCGAGAAACAGAGGGCGAGAAACAGAGTGGCTGAAACAGATGGGCTGAAACAGAGGGGCTGAATCAGAGGGGCTGAATCAGAGGGGCTGAAACAGAGGGCGAGAAACAGAGGGGCTGAAACAGAGGGGCTGAAACAGAGGGCAAGAAACAGAGGGGCTGAAACAGAGGGCGAGAAACAGATGGGCTGAAACAGAGGGTGAGAAACAGAGGGGCTGAAACAGAGGGCGAGAAACAGAGGGGCTGAAACAGAGGGGCTGAAACAGAGGGGCTGAAACAGAGGGGCTGAATCAGAGGGGCTGAATAAGAGGCGCTGAAACAGAGGGGCTGAAACAGAGGGCGAGAAACAGAGGGGCTGAAACAGAGGGCGAGAAACTGAGAGGCTGAAATAGAGGGCGAGAAACAGCGGGCGAGAAAGAGAGGGACTGAAACAGAGGGGCTGAAACAGAGGGGCTGAAACAGAGGGGCTTAAAATAGGGGCTGAAACAGAGGGCGAGAAACAGAGGGGCTGAAACAGAAGGCGAGAACCAGAGGGGCTGAAACAGAGGGCGAGAAACAGAGGGGCTTAAACAGAGGGGTTGAAACAGAGGGGATGAAACAGAGGGCGAGAAACAGAGTGGCTTAAACAGAGGGCGAGAAACAGAGGGGCTGAAACAGAGGGGCTGAAACAGAGGGGCTGAAACAGTTGTGCTGAAACTGAGGGCGAGAAACAGAGGGGCTGAAACAGAGGGCGAGAAACAGAGGGGCTGAAACAGAGGGCGAGAAACCGAGGGGCTGAAACAGAGAGACTGAAACAGAGGGGCTGAAACAGAGGGGCTGAAACAGAGGGCGAGAAACAGAGGGGCTGAATCTGAGGGGCTGAATCAGAGGGGCTGAATCAGAGGGGCTGAAACAGAGGGGCTGAAACAGAGGGGCTGAAACAGAGGGCGAGAAACAGAGGGGCTGAAACAGCGGGCGAGAAACAGAGGGGCTGAAACAGAGGGACTGAAACAGAGGGCAAGAAACAGAAGGGCTGAAACAGAGGGCGAGAAACAGAGGGGCTGAAACAGAGGGCGAGAAACAGAGGGCGAGAAACAGAGGGGCTGAAACAGATGGGCTGAAACAGAGGGGCTGAATCAGAGGGGCTGAATCAGAGGGGCTGAATCAGAGGGGCTGAAACAGAGGGCGAGAAACAGAGGGGCTGAAACAGAGGGCGAGAAACAGAGGGGCTGAAACAGAGGGGCTGAAACAGAGGGCAAGAAACAGAGGGGCTGAAACAGAGGGCGAGAAACAGAGGGTAAGAAACAGAGGGGCTGAAACAGAGGGCGAGAAACAGAGGGGCTGAGACAGATGGGCTGAAACAGAGGGGCTGAATCAGAGGGACTGAATCAGAGGGGCTGAATCAGTGGGGCTGAAACAGAGGGGCTGAAACAGAGGGCGAGAAACAGAGGGGCTGAAACAGAGGACGAGAAACAGAGAAGCTGAAACAGAGGCGATGAAACAGAGGGGCTGAAACAGAGGGGCTGAATCAGAGGTGCTGAATCAGAGGGGCTGAAACAGAGGGGCTGAAACAGAGGGCGAGAAACAGAGGGGCTGAAACAGAGGGCAAGAAACAGAGGGGCTGAAACAGAGTGGCTGAAATAGAGGGCGAGAAACAGAGGGGCTGAAACAGAGGGCAAGAAACAGAGGGGCTGAAACAGAGGGCGAGAAACAGAGGGCGAGAAACAGAGGGGCTGAAACAGATGGGCTGAAACAGAGGGGCTGAATCAGAGGGGCTGAATCAGAGGGGCTGAAACAGAGGGCGAGAAATAGAGGGGCTGAAACAGAGGGGCTGAAACAGAGGGCAAGAAACAGATGGGCTGAAACAGAGGGCGAGAAACAGAGGGGCTGAAACAGAGGGCGAGAAACAGAGGGGCTGAAACAGAGGGCGAGAAACAGAGGGGCTGAAACAGAGGGGCTGAAACAGAGGGGCTGAAACAGAGGGGCTGAATCAGAGGGGCTGAATAAGAGGCGCTGAAACAGAGGGGCTGAAACAGAGGGCGAGAAACAGAGGGGCTGAAACAGAGGGCGAGAAACTGTGGGCTTGAAATAGAGGGCGAGAAACAGCGGGCGAGAAACAGAGGGACTGAAACAGAGTGGCTGAAACAGAGGGGCGGAAACAGAGGGGCTTAAAAGAGGGGCTGAAACAGTGGGCGAGAAACAGAGGGGCTGAAACAGAAGGCGAGAAACAGAGGGGCTGAAACAGAGGGCGAGAAACAGAGGGGCTTAAACAGAGGGGTTGAAACAGAGGGGATGAAACAGAGGGCGAGAAACAGAGGGGCTTAAACAGAGGGCGAGAAACAGAGGGGCTGAAACAGAGGGGCTGAAACAGAGGGCTAGAAACAGAGGGGCTGAAACAGAGGGCGAGAAACAGAGAGGCTGAAACAGAGGGGCTGAAACAGAGGGCGAGAAACAGAGGGGCTGGAACAGAGGGCGAGAAACAGAGGGGCTGAAACAGAGGGCGAGAAACAGAGGGGCTGAAACAGAGGGCGAGAAATAGAGGGGCTGAAACAGAGAGCGAGAAACAGAGGGGCTGAAACAGAGGGCGAGAAACAGAGGGGCTGAAACAGAGGCGCTGAAAACGAGGGTGAGAAACAGTGGGGCTGAAAGAGAGGGCGAGAAACAGAGGGGCTGAAACAGAGGGGCTGAAACAGAAGGGCGGAAAAGTGGGACTGAAACAGAGGGCGAGAAACAGAGGGGCTGAAACAGAAGGCGAGAACCAGAGGGGCTGAAACAGAGGGCGAGAAACAGAGGGGCTTAAACAGAGGGGTTGAAACAGAGGGGATGAAACAGAGGGCGAGAAACAGAGTGGCTTAAACAGAGGGCGAGAAACAGAGGGGCTGAAACAGAGGGGCTGAAACAGAGGGGCTGAAACAGTTGTGCTGAAACTGAGGGCGAGAAACAGAGGGGCTGAAACAGAGGGCGAGAAACAGAGGGGCTGAAACAGAGGGCGAGAAACAGAGGGGCTGAAACAGAGAGACTGAAACAGAGGGGCTGAAACAGAGGGGCTGAAACAGAGGGCGAGAAACAGAGGGGCTGAATCTGAGGGGCTGAATCAGAGGGGCTGAATCAGAGGGGCTGAAACAGAGGGGCTGAAACAGAGGGGCTGAAACAGAGGGCGAGAAACAGAGGGGCTGAAACAGCGGGCGAGAAACAGAGGGGCTGAAACAGAGGGACTGAAACAGAGGGCAAGAAACAGAAGGGCTGAAACAGAGGGCGAGAAACAGAGGGGCTGAAACAGAGGGCGAGAAACAGAGGGCGAGAAACAGAGGGGCTGAAACAGATGGGCTGAAACAGAGGGGCTGAATCAGAGGGGCTGAATCAGAGGGGCTGAATCAGAGGGGCTGAAACAGAGGGCGAGAAACAGAGGGGCTGAAACAGAGGGCGAGAAACAGAGGGGCTGAAACAGAGGGGCTGAAACAGAGGGCAAGAAACAGAGGGGCTGAAACAGAGGGCGAGAAACAGAGGGTAAGAAACAGAGGGGCTGAAACAGAGGGCGAGAAACAGAGGGGCTGAGACAGATGGGCTGAAACAGAGGGGCTGAATCAGAGGGACTGAATCAGAGGGGCTGAATCAGTGGGGCTGAAACAGAGGGGCTGAAACAGAGGGCGAGAAACAGTGGGGCTGAAACAGAGGACGAGAAACAGAGAAGCTGAAACAGAGGCGATGAAACAGAGGGGCTGAAACAGAGGGGCTGAATCAGAGGTGCTGAATCAGAGGGGCTGAAACAGAGGGGCTGAAACAGAGGGCGAGAAACAGAGGGGCTGAAACAGAGGGCAAGAAACAGAGGGGCTGAAACAGAGTGGCTGAAATAGAGGGCGAGAAACAGAGGGGCTGAAACAGAGGGCAAGAAACAGAGGGGCTGAAACAGAGGGCGAGAAACAGAGGGCGAGAAACAGAGGGGCTGAAACAGATGGGCTGAAACAGAGGGGCTGAATCAGAGGGGCTGAATCAGAGGGGCTGAAACAGAGGGCGAGAAATAGAGGGGCTGAAACAGAGGGGCTGAAACAGAGGGCAAGAAACAGATGGGCTGAAACAGAGGGCGAGAAACAGAGGGGCTGAAACAGAGGGCGAGAAACAGAGGGGCTGAAACAGAGGGCGAGAAACAGAGGGGCTGAAACAGAGGGGCTGAAACAGAGGGGCTGAAACAGAGGGGCTGAATCAGAGGGGCTGAATAAGAGGCGCTGAAACAGAGGGGCTGAAACAGAGGGCGAGAAACAGAGGGGCTGAAACAGAGGGCGAGAAACTGTGGGCTTGAAATAGAGGGCGAGAAACAGCGGGCGAGAAACAGAGGGACTGAAACAGAGTGGCTGAAACAGAGGGGCGGAAACAGAGGGGCTTAAAAGAGGGGCTGAAACAGTGGGCGAGAAACAGAGGGGCTGAAACAGAAGGCGAGAAACAGAGGGGCTGAAACAGAGGGCGAGAAACAGAGGGGCTTAAACAGAGGGGTTGAAACAGAGGGGATGAAACAGAGGGCGAGAAACAGAGGGGCTTAAACAGAGGGCGAGAAACAGAGGGGCTGAAACAGAGGGGCTGAAACAGAGGGCTAGAAACAGAGGGGCTGAAACAGAGGGCGAGAAACAGAGAGGCTGAAACAGAGGGGCTGAAACAGAGGGCGAGAAACAGAGGGGCTGGAACAGAGGGCGAGAAACAGAGGGGCTGAAACAGAGGGCGAGAAACAGAGGGGCTGAAACAGAGGGCGAGAAATAGAGGGGCTGAAACAGAGAGCGAGAAACAGAGGGGCTGAAACAGAGGGCGAGAAACAGAGGGGCTGAAACAGAGGCGCTGAAAACGAGGGTGAGAAACAGTGGGGCTGAAAGAGAGGGCGAGAAACAGAGGGGCTGAAACAGAGGGCGAGAAACAGAGAAGCTGAAACAGAGGCGCTGAAACAGAGGGGCTGAAACAGAGGGGCTGAATCAGAGGGGCTGAATCAGAGGCGCTGAAACAGAGGGGCTGAAACAGAGGGCGAGAAACAGAGGGGCTGAAACAGAGGGCGAGAAACAGAGGGGCTGAAACGGAGGGCGAGAAAGAGAGGGGCTGAAACAGAGGGGCTGAAACAGAGGGCGAGAAACAGAGGGGCTGGAACAGAGGGCGAGAAACAGAGGGGCTGAAACAGAGGGCGAGAAACAGAGGGGCTGAAACAGAGGGCGAGAAATAGAGGGGCTGAAACAGAGAGCGAGAAACAGAGGGGCTGAAACAGAGGGCGAGAAACAGAGGGGCTGAAACAGAGGCGCTGAAAACGAGGGTGAGAAACAGTGGGGCTGAAAGAGAGGGCGAGAAACAGAGGGGCTGAAACAGAGGGCGAGAAACAGAGAAGCTGAAACAGAGGCGCTGAAACAGAGGGGCTGAAACAGAGGGGCTGAATCAGAGGGGCTGAATCAGAGGCGCTGAAACAGAGGGGCTGAAACAGAGGGCGAGAAACAGAGGGGCTGAAACAGAGGGCGAGAAACAGAGGGGCTGAAACGGATGGCGAGAAAGAGAGGGGCTGAAACAGAGGGGCTGAAACAGAGGGGCTGAAACAGAGGGCCTGAAACAGAGGGCGAGAAACAGAGGGGCTGAAACAGAGGGCGAGAAACAGAGGGGCTGAAACAGAGGGGCTGAAACAGAGGGGCTGAAACAGAGGGGCTGAATCAGAGGGGCTGAATAAGAGGCGCTGAAACAGAGGGGCTGAAACAGAGGGCGAGAAACAGAGGGGCTGAAACAGAGGGTCTGAAACAGTGGGGCTGAAATAGAGGGCGAGAAACAGCGGGCGAGATACAGAGGGACTGAAACAGAGGGGCTGAAACAGAGGGGCTGAAACAGAAGGGCTGAAAAGTGGGGCTGAAACAGAGGGCGAGAAACAGAGGGGCTGAAAAAGAAGGCGAGAAACAGAGGGGCTGAAACAGAGGGCGCGAAACAGAGGGGCTTAAACAGAGGGGTTGTAACAGAGGGGATGAAACAGGGGGCGAGAAACAGAGGGGCTGAAACAGAGGGCGAGAAACAGAGGGGCTGAAACAGAGGGCGAGAAACAGAGGGGTTGAAACAGAGGGCGAGAATCAGAGGGGCTGAAACAGAGGGGCTGAAACAGAGGGCGAGAAACAGAGGGGCTGAATCATAGGGGCTGAATCAGAGGTGCTGAATCAGAGGGGCTGAAACAGAGGGGCTGAAACAGAGGGCGAGAAACAGAGGGGCTGAAACAGAGGGGAAGAAACAGAGGGGCTGAAACAGATTGGCTGAAATAGAGGGCGAGAAACAGAGGGGCTGAAACAGAGGGCGATAAACAGAGGGGCTGAAACAGAGGGCGAGAAACAGAGGGCGAGAAACAGAGGGGCTGAAACAGATGGGCTGAAACAGAGGGGCTGAATCAGAGGGGCTGAATCAGAGGGGCTGAAACAGAGGGCGAGAAACAGAGGGGCTGAAACAGAGGGGCTGAAACAGAGGGCAAGAAACAGAGGGGCTGAAACAGAGGGCGAGAAACAGATGGGCTGAAACAGAGGGCGAGAAACAGAGGGGCTGAAACAGAGGGCGAGAAACAGAGGGGCTGAAACAGAGGGGCTGAAACAGAGGGGCTGAAACAGAGGGGCTGAATCAGAGGGGCTGAATAAGAGGCGCTGAAACAGAGGGGCTGAAACAGAGGGCGAGAAACAGAGGGGCTGAAACAGAGGGCGAGAAACTGAGAGGCTGAAATAGAGGGCGAGAAACAGCGGGCGAGAAACAGAGGGACTGAAACAGAGGCGCTGAAAACGAGGGTGAGAAACAGTGGGGCTGAAAGAGAGGGCGAGAAACAGAGAAGCTGAAACAGAGGCGATGAAACAGAGGGGCTGAAACAGAGGGGCTGAATCAGAGGTGCTGAATCAGAGGGGCTGAAACAGAGGGGCTGAAACAGAGGGCGAGAAACAGAGGGGCTGAAACAGAGGGCAAGAAACAGAGGGGCTGAAACAGAGTGGCTGAAATAGAGGGCGAGAAACAGAGGGGCTGAAACAGAGGGCAAGAAACAGAGGGGCTGAAACAGAGGGCGAGAAACAGAGGGCGAGAAACAGAGGGGCTGAAACAGATGGGCTGAAACAGAGGGGCTGAATCAGAGGGGCTGAATCAGAGGGGCTGAAACAGAGGGCGAGAAATAGAGGGGCTGAAACAGAGGGGCTGAAACAGAGGGCAAGAAACAGATGGGCTGAAACAGAGGGCGAGAAACAGAGGGGCTGAAACAGAGGGCGAGAAACAGAGGGGCTGAAACAGAGGGCGAGAAACAGAGGGGCTGAAACAGAGGGGCTGAAACAGAGGGGCTGAAACAGAGGGGCTGAATCAGAGGGGCTGAATAAGAGGCGCTGAAACAGAGGGGCTGAAACAGAGGGCGAGAAACAGAGGGGATGAAACAGAGGGCGAGAAACAGCGGGCGAGAAACAGAGGGACTGAAACAGAGTGGCTGAAACAGAGGGGCTGAAACAGAGGGGCTTAAAAGAGGGGCTGAAACAGTGGGCGAGAAACAGAGGGGCTGAAACAGAAGGCGAGAAACAGAGGGGCTGAAACAGAGGGCGCGAAACAGAGGGGCTTAAACAGAGGGGTTGAAACAGAGGGGATGAAACAGAGGGCGAGAAACAGAGGGGCTTAAACAGAGGGCGAGAAACAGAGGGGCTGAAACAGAGGGGCTGAAACAGAGGGCTAGAAACAGAGGGGCTGAAACAGAGGGCGAGAAACAGAGAGGCTGAAACAGAGGGGCTGAAACAGAGGGCGAGAAACAGAGGGGCTGGAACAGAGGGCGAGAAACAGAGGGGCTGAAACAGAGGGCGAGAAACAGAGGGGCTGAAACAGAGGGCGAGAAATAGAGGGGCTGAAACAGAGAGCGAGAAACAGAGGGGCTGAAACAGAGGGCGAGAAACAGAGGGGCTGAAACAGAGGCGCTGAAAACGAGGGTGAGAAACAGTGGGGCTGAAAGAGAGGGCGAGAAACAGAGGGGCTGAAACAGAGGGCGAGAAACAGAGAAGCTGAAACAGAGGCGCTGAAACAGAGGGGCTGAAACAGAGGGGCTGAATCAGAGGGGCTGAATCAGAGGCGCTGAAACAGAGGGGCTGAAACAGAGGGCGAGAAACAGAGGGGCTGAAACAGAGGGCGAGAAACAGATGGGCTGAAACAGAGGGCGAGAAAGAGAGGGGCTGAAACAGAGGGGCTGAAACAGAGGGGCTGAAACAGAGGGCCTGAAACAGAGGGCGAGAAACAGAGGGGCTGAAACAGAGGGCGAGAAACAGAGGGGCTGAAACAGAGGGGCTGAAACAGAGGGGCTGAAACAGAGGGGCTGAAACAGAGGGGCTGAATCAGAGGGGCTGAATAAGAGGCGCTGAAACAGAGGGGCTGAAACAGAGGGCGAGAAACAGAGGGGCTGAAACAGAGGGTCTGAAACAGTGGGGCTGAAATAGAGGGCGAGAAACAGCGGGCGAGAAACAGAGGGACTGAAACAGAGGGGCTGAAACAGAGGGGCTGAAACAGAAGGGCTGAAAAGTGGGGCTGAAACAGAGGGCGAGAAACAGAGGGGCTGAAAAAGAAGGCGAGAAACACAGGGGCTGAAACAGAGGGCGCCAAACAGAGGGGCTTAAACAGAGGGGTTGAAACAGAGGGGATGAAACAGGGGGCGATAAACAGAGGGGCTGAAACAGAGGGCGAGAAACAGAGGGGCTGAAACACAGGGCGAGAAACAGAGGGGTTGAAACAGAGGGCGAGAAACAGAGGGGCTGAAACAGAGGGGCTGAAACAGAGGGCGAGAAACAGAGGGGCTGAATCATAGGGGCTGAATCAGAGGTGCTGAATCAGAGGGGCTGAAACAGAGGGGCTGAAACAGAGGGCGAGAAACAGAGGGGCTGAAACAGAGGGCAAGAAACAGAGGGGCTGAAACAGATTGGCTGAAATAGAGGGCGAGAAACAGAGGGGCTGAAACAGAGGGCGATAAACAGAGGGGCTGATACAGAGGGCGAGAAACAGAGGGCGAGAAACAGATGGGCTGAAACAGATGGGCTGAAACAGAGGGGCTGAATCAGAGGGGCTGAATCAGAGGGGCTGAAACAGAGGGCGAGAAACAGAGGGGCTGAAACAGAGGGGCTGAAACAGAGGGCAAGAAACAGAGGGGCTGAAACAGAGGGCGAGAAACAGATGGGCTGAAACAGAGGGCGAGAAACAGAGGGGCTGAAACAGAGGGCGAGAAACAGAGGGGCTGAAACAGAGGGGCTGAAACAGAGGGGCTGAAACAGAGGGGCTGAAACAGAGGGCGAGAAACAGAGGGGCTGAAACAGAGGGCGAGAAACTGAGAGGCTGAAATAGAGGGCGAGAAACAGCGGGCGAGAAACAGAGGGACTGAAACAGAGGGGCTGAAACAGAGGGGCTGAAACAGAGGGGCTTAAAAGAGGGGCTGAAACAGAGGGCGAGAAACAGAGGGGCTGAAACAGAAGGCGAGAAACCGAGGGGCTGAAACAGAGGGCGCGAAACAGAGGGGCTTAAACAGAGGGGTTGAAACAGATGGGATGAAACAGAGGGCGAGAAACAGAGGGGCTTAAACAGAGGGCGAGAAACAGAGGGGATGAAACAGAGGGGCTGAAACAGAGGGGCTGAAACAGTTGTGCTGAAACTGAGGGCGAGAAACAGAGGGGCTGAAACAGAGGGCGAGAAACAGAGGGGCTGAAACAGAGGGCGAGAAACAGAGGGGCTGAAACAGAGAGACTGAAACAGAGCGGCTGAAACAGAGGGGCTGAAACAGAGGGCGAGAAACAGAGGGGCTGAATCTGAGGGGCTGAATCAGAGGGGCTGAATCAGAGGGGCTGAAACAGAGGGGCTGAAACAGAGGGGCTGAAACAGCGGGCGAGAAACAGAGGGGCTGAAACAGAGGGACTGAAACAGAGGGCGAGAAACAGAGGGGCTGAAACAGAGGGCGAGAAACAGAGGGCGAGAAACAGAGGGGCTGAAACAGATGGGCTGAAACAGAGGGGCTGAATCAGAGGGGCTGAATCAGAGGGGCTGAATCAGAGGGGCTGAAACAGAGGGCGAGAAACAGAGGGGCTGAAACAGAGGGCGAGAAACAGAGGGGCTGAAACAGAGGGGCTGAAACAGAGGGCAAGAAACAGAGGGGCTGAAACAGAGGGCGAGAAACAGAGGGTAAGAAACAGAGGGGCTGAAACAGAGGGCGAGAAACAGAGGGGCTGAGACAGATGGGCTGAAACAGAGGGGCTGAATCAGAGGGACTGAATCAGAGGGGCTGAATCAGTGGGGCTGAAACAGAGGGCGAGAAACAGAGGGGCTGAAACGGAGTGCGAGAAACAGAGGGGCTGAAACAGAGGGGCTGAATCAGAGGGCAAGAAACAGAGGGGCTGAAACAGAGGGCGAGAAACTGAGGGGCGGAAACAGAGGGGCTGAAACAGAGGGGCTGAAACAGAGGGGCTGAAACAGAGGGCGTGAAACACAGAGGCTGAAACAGAGGGCGAGAAACAGAGGGGCTGAAACAGAGGGCGAGAAACAGAGGGCGAGAAACAGAGGGACTGAAACAGAGGGGCTGAAACAGAGGGCGAGAAGGAGAGGGGCTGAAACAGAGGGCCAGAAACAGAGGGTCTGAAACAGAGGGCGAGAAACAGAGGGCAAGAAACAGAGGGGCTGAAACAGTGGGCGAGAAACAGAGGGGCTGAAACAGAGGGGCTGAAACAGAGGGGCTGAAACAGAGGGCGAGAATCAGAGGGGCTGAAACAGAGGGGCTGAAACAGAGGGGCTGAAACAGAGGGAGTGAAACACAGGGGCTGAAACAGAGGGCGAGAAACAGAGGGGCTGAAACAGAGGGCGAGAAACAGAGGGTGAGAAACAGAGGGACTGAAAGAGAGGGGCTGAAACAGAGGGGCTGAAACAGAGAGCGAGAAACAGAGGGGCTGAAACAGAGGGGCTGAAACAGAGGGGCTGAAACTGAGGGCGAGAAACAGAGGGGCTGAAACAGACGGGCTGAAACAGAGGGGCTGAAACAGCGGGCGAGAAACAGAGGGGCTGAAACAGAGTGCGTGAAACACAGGGTCTGAAACAGAGGGCGAGAAACAGAGGGCGAGAAATAGAGGTACTGAAACAGAGGGGCTGAAACAGAGGGGCTGAAACAGAGGGCGAGAAACAGAGGGGCTGAAACAGAGGGCCAGAAACAGAGGGGCTGAAACAGAGGGCGAGAAACAGAGGGGCTGAAACAGAGGGGCTGAAACAGAGGGGCTGAAACAGAGGGCGAGATACAGTGGGGCTGAAACAGAGCGGCTGAAACAGACGGGCTAAAACAGAGGGGCTGAAACAGAGGGCTAGAAACAGAGGGGCTGAAACAGAGGGCGAGAAACAGAGAGGCTGAAACAGAGGGCGAGAAACAGAGGGGTTGAAACAGAGGGCGAGAAACAGAGGGGCTGAAACAGAGGGGCTGAAACAGAGGGCGAGAAACAGAGGGGCTGAATCATAGGGGCTGAATCAGAGGTGCTGAATCAGAGGGGCTGAAACAGAGGGCGCCAAACAGAGGGGCTTAAACAGAGGGGTTGAAACAGAGGGGATGAAACAGGGGGCGAGAAACAGAGGGGCTGAAACAGAGGGCGAGAAACAGAGGGGCTGAAACAGAGGGCGAGAAACAGAGGGGTTGAAACAGAGGGCGAGAAACAGAGGGGCTGAAACAGAGGGGCTGAAACAGAGGGCGAGAGACAGAGGGGCTGAATCATAGGGGCTGTATCAGAGGTGCTGAATCAGAGGGGCTGAAACAGAGGGGCTGAAACAGAGGGCGAGAAACAGAGGGGCTGAAACAGAGGGCAAGAAACAGAGGGGCTGAAACAGATTGGCTGAAATAGAGGGCGAGAAACAGAGGGGCTGAAACAGAGGGCGATAAACAGAGGGGCTGAAACAGAGGGCGAGAAACAGAGGGCGAGAAACAGAGGGGCTGAAACAGATGGGCTGAAACAGAGGGGCTGAATCAGAGGGGCTGAATCAGAGGGGCTGAAACAGAGTGCGAGAAACAGAGGGGCTGAAACAGAGGGGCTGAAACAGAGGGCAAGAAACAGAGGGGCTGAAACAGAGGGCGAGAAACAGATGGGCTGAAACAGAGGGCGAGAAACAGAGGGGCTGATACAGAGGGCGAGAAACAGAGGGGCTGAAACAGAGGGGCTGAAACAGAGGGGCTGAAACAGAGGGGCTGAATCAGAGGGGCTGAATAAGAGGCGCTGAAACAGAGGGGCTGAAACAGAGGGCGAGAAACAGAGGGGCTGAAACAGAGGGCGAGAAACTGAGAGGCTGAAATAGAGGGCGAGAAACAGCGGGCGAGAAACAGAGGGACTGAAACAGAGGGGCTGAAACAGAGGGGCTGAAACAGAGGGGCTTAAAAGAGGGGCTGAAACAGAGGGCGAGAAACAGAGGGGCTGAAACAGAAGGCGAGAAACAGAGGGGCTGAAACAGAGGGCGCGAAACAGAGGGGCTTAAACAGAGGGGTTGAAACAGAGGGGATGAAACAGAGGGCGAGAAACAGAGGGGCTTAAACAGAGGGCGAGAAACAGAGGGGCTGAAACAGAGGGGCTGAAACAGAGGGGCTGAAACAGTTGTGCTGAAACTGAGGGCGAGAAACAGAGGGGCTGAAACAGAGGACGAGAAACAGAGGGGCTGAAACAGAGGGCGAGAAACAGAGGGGCTGAAACAGAGAGACTGAAACAGAGGGGCTGAAACAGAGGGGCTGAAACAGAGGGCGAGAAACAGAGGGGCTGAATCTGAGGGGCTGAATCAGAGGGGCTGAATCAGAGGGGCTGAAACAGAGGGCGAGAAACAGAGTGGCTGAAACAGCGGGCGAGAAACAGAGGGGCTGAAACAGAGGGACTGAAACAGAGGGCAAGAAACAGAGGGGCTGAAACAGAGGGCGAGAAACAGAGGGGCTGAAACAGAGGGCGAGAAACAGAGGGCAAGAAACAGAGGGGCTGAAACAGTGGGCGAGAAACAGAGGGGCTGAAACAGAGGGGCTGAAACAGAGGGGCTGAAACAGAGGGCGAGAATCAGAGGGGCTGAAACAGAGGGGCTGAAACAGAGGTGCTGAAACAGAGGGAGTGAAACACAGGGGCTGAAACAGAGGGCGAGAAACAGAGGGGCTGAAACAGAGGGCGAGAAACAGAGGGTGAGAAACAGAGGGACTGAAAGAGAGGGGCTGAAACAGAGGGGATGAAACAGAGGGCGAGAAACAGAGGGGCTGAAACAGAGGGGCTGAAACAGAGGGGCTGAAACTGAGGGCGAGAAACAGAGGGGCTGAAACAGAGGGGCTGGAACAGAGGGGCTGAAACAGCGGGCGAGAAACAGAGGTGCTGAAACAGAGTGCGTGAAACACAGGGTCTGAAACAGAGGGCGAGAAACAGAGGGCGAGAAATAGAGGTACTGAAACAGAGGGGCTGAAACAGAGGGGCTGAAACAGAGGGCGAGAAACAGAGGGGCTGAAACAGAGGGCCAGAAACAGAGGGGCTGAAACAGAGGGCGAGAAACAGAGGGGCTGAAACAGAGGGGCTGAAACAGAGGGGCTGAAACAGAGGGCGAGATACAGTGGGGCTGAAACAGAGCGGCTGAAACAGACGGGCTAAAACAGAGGGGCTGAAACAGAGGGCTAGAAACAGAGGGGCTGAAACAGAGGGCGAGAAACAGAGAGGCTGAAACAGAGGGGCTGAAACAGAGGGCGAGAAACAGAGGGGCTGAAACAGAGGGCGAGAAACAGAGGGGCTGAAACAGAGGGCGAGAAACAGAGGGGCTGAAACAGAGGGGTTGAAACAGAGGGCGAGAAATAGAGGGGCTGAAACAGAGAGCGAGAAACAGAGGGGCTGAAACAGAAGGCGAGAAACAGAGGGGCTGAAACAGAGGCGCTGAAAACGAGGGTGAGAAACAGTGGGGCTGAAAGACAGGGCGAGAAACAGAGGGGCTGAAACAGAGGGCGAGAAACAGAGAAGCTGAAACAGAGGCGCTGAAACAGAGGGGCTCAAACAGAGGGGCTGAATCAGAGGGGCTGAATCAGAGGCGCTGAAACAGAGGGGCTGAAACAGAGGGCGAGAAACAGAGGGGCTGAAACAGAGGGCGAGAAACAGAGGGGCTGAAACAGAGGGGCTGAAACAGAGGGCCTGAAACAGAGGGCCAGAAACAGAGGGGCTGAAACAGTGGGCGAGAAACAGAGGGGCTGAAACAGAGGGGCTGAAACAGAGGGGCTGAAACAGAGGGCGAGAATCAGAGGGGCTGAAACAGAGGGGCTGAAACAGAGGGGCTGAAACAGAGGGAGTGAAACACAGGGGCTGAAACAGAGGGCGAGAAACAGAGGGGCTGAAACAGAGGGCGAGAAACAGAGGGTGAGAAACAGAGGGACTGAAAGAGAGGGGCTGAAACAGAGGGGCTGAAACAGAGAGCGAGAAACAGAGGGGCTGAAACAGAGGGGCTGAAACAGAGGGGCTGAAACTGAGGGCGAGAAACAGAGGGGCTGAAACAGACGGGCTGAAACAGAGGGGCTGAAACAGCGGGCGAGAAACAGAGGGGCTGAAACAGAGTGCGTGAAACACAGGGTCTGAAACAGAGGGCGAGAAACAGAGGGCGAGAAATAGAGGTACTGAAACAGAGGGGCTGAAACAGAGGGGCTGAAACAGAGGGCGAGAAACAGAGGGGCTGAAACAGAGGGCCAGAAACAGAGGGGCTGAAACAGAGGGCGAGAAACAGAGGGGCTGAAACAGAGGGGCTGAAACAGAGGGGCTGAAACAGAGGGCGAGATACAGTGGGGCTGAAACAGAGCGGCTGAAACAGACGGGCTAAAACAGAGGGGCTGAAACAGAGGGCTAGAAACAGAGGGGCTGAAACAGAGGGCGAGAAACAGAGAGGCTGAAACAGAGGGCGAGAAACAGAGGGGTTGAAACAGAGGGCGAGAAACAGAGGGGCTGAAACAGAGGGGCTGAAACAGAGGGCGAGAAACAGAGGGGCTGAATCATAGGGGCTGAATCAGAGGTGCTGAATCAGAGGGGCTGAAACAGAGGGCGCCAAACAGAGGGGCTTAAACAGAGGGGTTGAAACAGAGGGGATGAAACAGGGGGCGAGAAACAGAGGGGCTGAAACAGAGGGCGAGAAACAGAGGGGCTGAAACAGAGGGCGAGAAACAGAGGGGTTGAAACAGAGGGCGAGAAACAGAGGGGCTGAAACAGAGGGGCTGAAACAGAGGGCGAGAGACAGAGGGGCTGAATCATAGGGGCTGTATCAGAGGTGCTGAATCAGAGGGGCTGAAACAGAGGGGCTGAAACAGAGGGCGAGAAACAGAGGGGCTGAAACAGAGGGCAAGAAACAGAGGGGCTGAAACAGATTGGCTGAAATAGAGGGCGAGAAACAGAGGGGCTGAAACAGAGGGCGATAAACAGAGGGGCTGAAACAGAGGGCGAGAAACAGAGGGCGAGAAACAGAGGGGCTGAAACAGATGGGCTGAAACAGAGGGGCTGAATCAGAGGGGCTGAATCAGAGGGGCTGAAACAGAGTGCGAGAAACAGAGGGGCTGAAACAGAGGGGCTGAAACAGAGGGCAAGAAACAGAGGGGCTGAAACAGAGGGCGAGAAACAGATGGGCTGAAACAGAGGGCGAGAAACAGAGGGGCTGATACAGAGGGCGAGAAACAGAGGGGCTGAAACAGAGGGGCTGAAACAGAGGGGCTGAAACAGAGGGGCTGAATCAGAGGGGCTGAATAAGAGGCGCTGAAACAGAGGGGCTGAAACAGAGGGCGAGAAACAGAGGGGCTGAAACAGAGGGCGAGAAACTGAGAGGCTGAAATAGAGGGCGAGAAACAGCGGGCGAGAAACAGAGGGACTGAAACAGAGGGGCTGAAACAGAGGGGCTGAAACAGAGGGGCTTAAAAGAGGGGCTGAAACAGAGGGCGAGAAACAGAGGGGCTGAAACAGAAGGCGAGAAACAGAGGGGCTGAAACAGAGGGCGCGAAACAGAGGGGCTTAAACAGAGGGGTTGAAACAGAGGGGATGAAACAGAGGGCGAGAAACAGAGGGGCTTAAACAGAGGGCGAGAAACAGAGGGGCTGAAACAGAGGGGCTGAAACAGAGGGGCTGAAACAGTTGTGCTGAAACTGAGGGCGAGAAACAGAGGGGCTGAAACAGAGGACGAGAAACACAGGGGCTGAAACAGAGGGCGAGAAACAGAGGGGCTGAAACAGAGAGACTGAAACAGAGGGGCTGAAACAGAGGGGCTGAAACAGAGGGCGAGAAACAGAGGGGCTGAATCTGAGGGGCTGAATCAGAGGGGCTGAATCAGAGGGGCTGAAACAGAGGGCGAGAAACAGAGTGGCTGAAACAGCGGGCGAGAAACAGAGGGGCTGAAACAGAGGGACTGAAACAGAGGGCAAGAAACAGAGGGGCTGAAACAGAGGGCGAGAAACAGAGGGGCTGAAACAGAGGGCGAGAAACAGAGGGCAAGAAACAGAGGGGCTGAAACAGTGGGCGAGAAACAGAGGGGCTGAAACAGAGGGGCTGAAACAGAGGGGCTGAAACAGAGGGCGAGAATCAGAGGGGCTGAAACAGAGGGGCTGAAACAGAGGTGCTGAAACAGAGGGAGTGAAACACAGGGGCTGAAACAGAGGGCGAGAAACAGAGGGGCTGAAACAGAGGGCGAGAAACAGAGGGTGAGAAACAGAGGGACTGAAAGAGAGGGGCTGAAACAGAGGGGCTGAAACAGAGGGCGAGAAACAGAGGGGCTGAAACAGAGGGGCTGAAACAGAGGGGCTGAAACTGAGGGCGAGAAACAGAGGGGCTGAAACAGAGGGGCTGGAACAGAGGGGCTGAAACAGCGGGCGAGAAACAGAGGTGCTGAAACAGAGTGCGTGAAACACAGGGTCTGAAACAGAGGGCGAGAAACAGAGGGCGAGAAATAGAGGTACTGAAACAGAGGGGCTGAAACAGAGGGGCTGAAACAGAGGGCGAGAAACAGAGGGGCTGAAACAGAGGGCCAGAAACAGAGGGGCTGAAACAGAGGGCGAGAAACAGAGGGGCTGAAACAGAGGGGCTGAAACAGAGGGGCTGAAACAGAGGGCGAGATACAGTGGGGCTGAAACAGAGCGGCTGAAACAGACGGGCTAAAACAGAGGGGCTGAAACAGAGGGCTAGAAACAGAGGGGCTGAAACAGAGGGCGAGAAACAGAGAGGCTGAAACAGAGGGGCTGAAACAGAGGGCGAGAAACAGAGGGGCTGAAACAGAGGGCGAGAAACAGAGGGGCTGAAACAGAGGGCGAGAAACAGAGGGGCTGAAACAGAGGGGTTGAAACAGAGGGCGAGAAATAGAGGGGCTGAAACAGAGAGCGAGAAACAGAGGGGCTGAAACAGAGGGCGAGAAACAGAGGGGCTGAAACAGAGGCGCTGAAAACGAGGGTGAGAAACAGTGGGGCTGAAAGACAGGGCGAGAAACAGAGGGGCTGAAACAGAGGGCGAGAAACAGAGAAGCTGAAACAGAGGCGCTGAAACAGAGGGGCTCAAACAGAGGGGCTGAATCAGAGGGGCTGAATCAGAGGCGCTGAAACAGAGGGGCTGAAACAGAGGGCGAGAAACAGAGGGGCTGAAACAGAGGGCGAGAAACAGAGGGGCTGAAACAGAGGGGCTGAAACAGAGGGCCTGAAACAGAGGGCCAGAAACAGAGGGGCTGAAACAGAGGGCGAGAAACAGTGGGGCTGAAACAGAGGGCCAGAAACAGAGGGGCTGAAACAGAGGGGCTGAAACAGAGGGGCTGAAACAGAGGAGCTGAACCAGAGGGGCTGAATAAGAGGCGCTGAAACAGAGGGGCTGAAACAGAGGGTGAGAAACAGAGGGCGAGAAACTGAGAGGCTGAAATAGAGGGCGAGAAACAGCGGGCGAGAAACAGAGGGACTGAAACAGAGGGGCTGAAACAGAGGGGCTGAAACAGAAGGGCTGAAAAGAGGGGCTGAAACAGAGGGCGAGAAACAGAGGGGCTGAAACAGAAGGCGAGAAACAGAGGGTCTGAAACAGAGGGCGAGAAACAGAGGGCAAGAAACAGAGGGGCTGAAACAGTGGGCGTGAAACAGAGGGGCTGAAACAGAGGGGCTGAAACAGAGGCGCTGAAACAGAGGGGCTGAAACAGAGGGCGAGAATCAGAGGGGCTGAAACAGAGGGTCTGAAACAGAGGGGCTGAAACAGAGGGGCTGAAACAGAGGGAGTGAAACACAGGGGCTGAAACAGAGGACGAGAAACAGAGGGGCTGAAACAGAGGGCGAGAAACAGAGGGTGAGAAACAGAGGGACTGAAACAGAGGGATCTGAAACAGAGGGGCTGAAACAGAGAGCGAGAAACAGAGGGGCTGAAACAGAGGGGCTGAAACAGAGGGGCTGAAACTGAGGGCGAGAAACAGAGGGGCTGAAACAGAGGGGCTCAAACAGAGGGGCTGAAACAGAGGGCGAGAAACAGAGGGGCTGAAACAGAGGGCGTGAAACACAGGGTCTGAAACAGAGGGCGAGAAACAGAGGGCGAGAAATAGAGGGACTGAAACAGAGGGGCTGAAACAGAGGGGCTGAAACAGAGGGCGAGAAACAGAGGGGCTGAAACAGAGGGCCAGAAACAGAGGGGCTGAAACAGAGGGCGAGAAACAGAGGGGCTGAAACAGAGGGGCTGAAACAGAGGGGCTGAAACAGAGGGCGAGATACAGTGGGGCTGAAACAGAGCGGCTGAAACAGAGGGGCTAAAACAGAGGGGCTGAAACAGAGGGCTAGAAACAGAGGGGCTGAAACAGAGGGCGAGAAACAGAGAGGCTGAAACAGAGGGCGAGAAACAGAGGGGTTGAAACAGAGGGCGAGAAACAGAGGGGATGAAACAGAGGGGCTGAAACAGAGGGCGAGAAACAGAGGGGCTGAATCATAGGGGCTGAATCAGAGGTGCTGAATCAGAGGGGCTGAAACAGAGGGCGCCAAACAGAGGGGCTTAAACAGAGGGGTTGAAACAGAGGGGATGAAACCGGGGGCGAGAAACAGAGGGGCTGAAACAGAGGGCGAGAAACAGAGGGGCTGAAACAGAGGGCGAGAAACAGAGGGGTTGAAACAGAGGGCGAGAAACAGAGGGGCTGAAACAGAGGGGCTGAAACAGAGGGCGAGAAACAGAGGGGCTGAATCATAGGGGCTGTATCAGAGGTGCTGAATCAGAGGGGCTGAAACAGAGGGCGCCAAACAGAGGGGCTTAAACAGAGGGGTTGAAACAGAGGGGATGAAACAGGGGGCGAGAAACAGATTGGCTGAAACAGAGGGCGAGAAACAGAGGGGCTGAAACAGAGGGCGAGAAACAGAGGGGTTGAAACAGAGGGCGAGAAACAGAGGGGCTGAAACAGAGGGGCTGAAACAGAGGGCGAGAGACAGAGGGGCTGAATCATAGGGGCTGTATCAGAGGTGCTGAATCAGAGGGGCTGAAACAGAGGGGCTGAAACAGAGGGCGAGAAACAGAGGGGCTGAAACAGAGGGCAAGAAACAGAGGGGCTGAAACAGATTGGCTGAAATAGAGGGCGAGAAACAGAGGGGCTGAAACAGAGGGCGATAAACAGAGGGGCTGAAACAGAGGGCGAGAAACAGAGGGCGAGAAACAGAGGGGCTGAAACAGATGGGCTGAAACAGAGGGGCTGAATCAGAGGGGCTGAATCAGAGGGGCTGAAACAGAGTGCGAGAAACAGAGGGGCTGAAACAGAGGGGCTGAAACAGAGGACAAGAAACAGAGGGGCTGAAACAGAGGGCGAGAAACAGATGGGCTGAAACAGAGGGCGAGAAACAGAGGGGCTGAAACAGAGGGGCTGAAACAGAGGGGCTGAAACAGAGGGGCTGAATCAGAGGGGCTGAATAAGAGGCGCTGAAACAGAGGGGCTGAAACAGAGGGCGAGAAACAGAGGGGCTGAAACAGAGGGCGAGAAACTGAGAGGCTGAAATAGAGGGCGAGAAACAGCGGGCGAGAAACAGAGGGACTGAAACAGAGGGGCTGAAACAGAGGGGCTGAAACAGAGGGGCTTAAAAGAGGGGCTGAAACAGAGGGCGAGAAACAGAGGGGCTGAAACAGAAGGCGAGAAACAGAGGGGCTGAAACAGAGGGCGCGAAACAGAGGGGCTTAAACAGAGGGGTTGAAACAGAGGGGATGAAACAGAGGGCGAGAAACAGAGGGGCTTAAACAGAGGGCGAGAAACAGAGGGGCTGAAACAGAGGGGCTGAAACAGAGGGGCTGAAACAGTTGTGCTGAAACTGAGGGCGAGAAACAGAGGGGCTGAAACAGAGGACGAGAAACACAGGGGCTGAAACAGAGGGCGAGAAACAGAGGGGCTGAAACAGAGAGACTGAAAAAGAGGGGCTGAAACAGAGGGGCTGAAACAGAGGGCGAGAAACAGAGGGGCTGAATCTGAGGGGCTGAATCAGAGGGGCTGAATCAGAGGGGCTGAAACAGAGGGCGAGAAACAGAGTGGCTGAAACAGCGGGCGAGAAACAGAGGGGCTGAAACAGAGGGACTGAAACAGAGGGCAAGAAACAGAGGGGCTGAAACAGAGGGCGAGAAACAGAGGGGCTGAAACAGAGGGCGAGAAACAGAGGGCAAGAAACACAGGGGCTGAAACAGTGGGCGAGAAACAGAGGGGCTGAAACAGAGGGGCTGAAACAGAGGGGCTGAAACAGAGGGCGAGAATCAGAGGGGCTGAAACAGAGGGGCTGAAACAGAGGGGCTGAAACAGAGGGAGTGAAACACAGGGGCTGAAACAGAGGGCGAGAAACAGAGGGGCTGAAACAGAGGGGCTGAAACAGAGGCGCTGAAACAGAGGGGCTGAAACAGAGGGCGAGAATCAGAGGGGCTGAAACAGAGGGTCTGAAACAGAGGGGCTGAAACAGAGGGGCTGAAACAGAGGGAGTGAAACACAGGGGCTGAAACAGAGGACGAGAAACAGAGGGGCTGAAACAGAGGGCGAGAAACAGAGGGTGAGAAACAGAGGGACTGAAACAGAGGGATCTGAAACAGAGGGGCTGAAACAGAGAGCGAGAAACAGAGGGGCTGAAACAGAGGGGCTGAAACAGAGGGGCTGAAACTGAGGGCGAGAAACAGAGGGGCTGAAACAGAGGGGCTCAAACAGAGGGGCTGAAACAGAGGGCGAGAAACAGAGGGGCTGAAACAGAGGGCGTGAAACACAGGGTCTGAAACAGAGGGCGAGAAACAGAGGGCGAGAAATAGAGGGACTGAAACAGAGGGGCTGAAACAGAGGGGCTGAAACAGAGGGCGAGAAACAGAGGGGCTGAAACAGAGGGCCAGAAACAGAGGGGCTGAAACAGAGGGCGAGAAACAGAGGGGCTGAAACAGAGGGGCTGAAACAGAGGGGCTGAAACAGAGGGCGAGATACAGTGGGGCTGAAACAGAGCGGCTGAAACAGACGGGCTAAAACAGAGGGGCTGAAACAGAGGGCTAGAAACAGAGGGGCTGAAACAGAGGGCAAGAAACAGAGGGGCTGAAACAGATTGGCTGAAATAGAGGGCGAGAAACAGAGGGGCTGAAACAGAGGGCGATAAACAGAGGGGCTGAAACAGAGGGCGAGAAACAGAGGGCGAGAAACAGAGGGGCTGAAACAGATGGGCTGAAACAGAGGGGCTGAATCAGAGGGGCTGAATCAGAGGGGCTGAAACAGAGTGCGAGAAACAGAGGGGCTGAAACAGAGGGGCTGAAACAGAGGACAAGAAACAGAGGGGCTGAAACAGAGGGCGAGAAACAGATGGGCTGAAACAGAGGGCGAGAAACAGAGGGGCTGAAACAGAGGGCGAGAAACAGAGGGGCTGAAACAGAGGGGCTGAAACAGAGGGGCTGAAACAGAGGGGCTGAATCAGAGGGGCTGAATAAGAGGCGCTGAAACAGAGGGGCTGAAACAGAGGGCGAGAAACAGAGGGGCTGAAACAGAGGGCGAGAAACTGAGAGGCTGAAATAGAGGGCGAGAAACAGCGGGCGAGAAACAGAGGGACTGAAACAGAGGGGCTGAAACAGAGGGGCTGAAACAGAGGGGCTTAAAAGAGGGGCTGAAACAGAGGGCGAGAAACAGAGGGGCTGAAACAGAAGGCGAGAAACAGAGGGGCTGAAACAGAGGGCGCGAAACAGAGGGGCTTAAACAGAGGGGTTGAAACAGAGGGGATGAAACAGAGGGCGAGAAACAGAGGGGCTTAAACAGAGGGCGAGAAACAGAGGGGCTGAAACAGAGGGGCTGAAACAGAGGGGCTGAAACAGTTGTGCTGAAACTGAGGGCGAGAAACAGAGGGGCTGAAACAGAGGACGAGAAACACAGGGGCTGAAACAGAGGGCGAGAAACAGAGGGGCTGAAACAGAGAGACTGAAAAAGAGGGGCTGAAACAGAGGGGCTGAAACAGAGGGCGAGAAACAGAGGGGCTGAATCTGAGGGGCTGAATCAGAGGGGCTGAATCAGAGGGGCTGAAACAGAGGGCGAGAAACAGAGTGGCTGAAACAGCGGGCGAGAAACAGAGGGGCTGAAACAGAGGGACTGAAACAGAGGGCAAGAAACAGAGGGGCTGAAACAGAGGGCGAGAAACAGAGGGGCTGAAACAGAGGGCGAGAAACAGAGGGCAAGAAACACAGGGGCTGAAACAGTGGGCGAGAAACAGAGGGGCTGAAACAGAGGGGCTGAAACAGAGGGGCTGAAACAGAGGGCGAGAATCAGAGGGGCTGAAACAGAGGGGCTGAAACAGAGGGGCTGAAACAGAGGGAGTGAAACACAGGGGCTGAAACAGAGGGCGAGAAACAGAGGGGCTGAAACAGAGGGGCTGAAACAGAGGCGCTGAAACAGAGGGGCTGAAACAGAGGGCGAGAATCAGAGGGGCTGAAACAGAGGGTCTGAAACAGAGGGGCTGAAACAGAGGGGCTGAAACAGAGGGAGTGAAACACAGGGGCTGAAACAGAGGACGAGAAACAGAGGGGCTGAAACAGAGGGCGAGAAACAGAGGGTGAGAAACAGAGGGACTGAAACAGAGGGATCTGAAACAGAGGGGCTGAAACAGAGAGCGAGAAACAGAGGGGCTGAAACAGAGGGGCTGAAACAGAGGGGCTGAAACTGAGGGCGAGAAACAGAGGGGCTGAAACAGAGGGGCTCAAACAGAGGGGCTGAAACAGAGGGCGAGAAACAGAGGGGCTGAAACAGAGGGCGTGAAACACAGGGTCTGAAACAGAGGGCGAGAAACAGAGGGCGAGAAATAGAGGGACTGAAACAGAGGGGCTGAAACAGAGGGGCTGAAACAGAGGGCGAGAAACAGAGGGGCTGAAACAGAGGGCCAGAAACAGAGGGGCTGAAACAGAGGGCGAGAAACAGAGGGGCTGAAACAGAGGGGCTGAAACAGAGGGGCTGAAACAGAGGGCGAGATACAGTGGGGCTGAAACAGAGCGGCTGAAACAGACGGGCTAAAACAGAGGGGCTGAAACAGAGGGCTAGAAACAGAGGGGCTGAAACAGAGGGCGAGAAACAGAGAGGCTGAAACAGAGGGCGAGAAACAGAGGGGTTGAAACAGAGGGCGAGAAACAGAGGGGATGAAACAGAGGGGCTGAAACAGAGGGCGAGAAACAGAGGGGCTGAATCATAGGGGCTGAATCAGAGGTGCTGAATCAGAGGGGCTGAAACAGAGGGCGCCAAACAGAGGGGCTTAAACAGAGGGGTTGAAACAGAGGGGATGAAACCGGGGGCGAGAAACAGAGGGGCTGAAACAGAGGGCGAGAAACAGAGGGGCTGAAACAGAGGGCGAGAAACAGAGGGGTTGAAACAGAGGGCGAGAAACAGAGGGGCTGAAACAGAGGGGCTGAAACAGAGGGCGAGAAACAGAGGGGCTGAATCATAGGGGCTGTATCAGAGGTGCTGAATCAGAGGGGCTGAAACAGAGGGCGCCAAACAGAGGGGCTTAAACAGAGGGGTTGAAACAGAGGGGATGAAACAGGGGGCAAGAAACAGATTGGCTGAAACAGAGGGCGAGAAACAGAGGGGCTGAAACAGAGGGCGAGAAACAGAGGGGTTGAAACAGAGGGCGAGAAACAGAGGGGCTGAAACAGAGGGGCTGAAACAGAGGGCGAGAGACAGAGGGGCTGAATCATAGGGGCTGTATCAGAGGTGCTGAATCAGAGGGGCTGAAACAGAGGGGCTGAAACAGAGGGCGAGAAACAGAGGGGCTGAAACAGAGGGCAAGAAACAGAGGGGCTGAAACAGATTGGCTGAAATAGAGGGCGAGAAACAGAGGGGCTGAAACAGAGGGCGATAAACAGAGGGGCTGAAACAGAGGGCGAGAAACAGAGGGCGAGAAACAGAGGGGCTGAAACAGATGGGCTGAAACAGAGGGGCTGAATCAGAGGGGCTGAATCAGAGGGGCTGAAACAGAGTGCGAGAAACAGAGGGGCTGAAACAGAGGGGCTGAAACAGAGGGCAAGAAACAGAGGGGCTGAAACAGAGGGCGAGAAACAGATGGGCTGAAACAGAGGGCGAGAAACAGAGGGGCTGAAACAGAGGGCGAGAAACAGAGGGGCTGAAACAGAGGGGCTGAAACAGAGGGGCTGAAACAGAGGGGCTGAATCAGAGGGGCTGAATAAGAGGCGCTGAAACAGAGGGGCTGAAACAGAGGGCGAGAAACAGAGGGGCTGAAACAGAGGGCGAGAAACTGAGAGGCTGAAATAGAGGGCGAGAAACAGCGGGCGAGAAACAGAGGGACTGAAACAGAGGGGCTGAAACAGAGGGGCTGAAACAGAGGGGCTTAAAAGAGGGGCTGAAACAGAGGGCGAGAAACAGAGGGGCTGAAACAGAAGGCGAGAAACAGAGGGGCTGAAACAGAGGGCGCGAAACAGAGGGGCTTAAACAGAGGGGTTGAAACAGAGGGGATGAAACAGAGGGCGAGAAACAGAGGGGCTTAAACAGAGGGCGAGAAACAGAGGGGCTGAAACAGAGGGGCTGAAACAGAGGGGCTGAAACAGTTGTGCTGAAACTGAGGGCGAGAAACAGAGGGGCTGAAACAGAGGACGAGAAACACAGGGGCTGAAACAGAGGGCGAGAAACAGAGGGGCTGAAACAGAGAGACTGAAAAAGAGGGGCTGAAACAGAGGGGCTGAAACAGAGGGCGAGAAACAGAGGGGCTGAATCTGAGGGGCTGAATCAGAGGGGCTGAATCAGAGGGGCTGAAACAGAGGGCGAGAAACAGAGTGGCTGAAACAGCGGGCGAGAAACAGAGGGGCTGAAACAGAGGGACTGAAACAGAGGGCAAGAAACAGAGGGGCTGAAACAGAGGGCGAGAAACAGAGGGGCTGAAACAGAGGGCGAGAAACAGAGGGCAAGAAACAGAGGGGCTGAAACAGTGGGCGAGAAACAGAGGGGCTGAAACAGAGGGGCTGAAACAGAGGGGCTGAAACAGAGGGCGAGAATCAGAGGGGCTGAAACAGAGGGGCTGAAACAGAGGGGCTGAAACAGAGGGAGTGAAACACAGGGGCTGAAACAGAGGGCGAGAAACAGAGGGGCTGAAACAGAGGGCGAGAAACAGAGGGTGAGAAACAGAGGGACTGAAAGAGAGGGGCTGAAACAGAGGGGCTGAAACAGAGGGCGAGAAACAGAGGGGCTGAAACAGAGGGGCTGAAACTGAGGGCGAGAAACAGAGGGGCTGAAACAGAGGGGCTGGAACAGAGGGGCTGAAACAGCGGGCGAGAAACAGAGGGGCTGAAACAGAGTGCGTGAAACACAGGGTCTGAAACAGAGGGCGAGAAACAGAGGGCGAGAAATAGAGGTGCTGAAACAGAGGGGCTGAAACAGAGGGGCTGAAACAGAGGGCGAGAAACAGAGGGGCTGAAACAGAGGGCCAGAAACAGAGGGGCTGAAACAGAGGGCGAGAAACAGAGGGGCTGAAACAGAGGGGCTGAAACAGAGGGGCTGAAACAGAGGGCGAGATACAGTGGGGCTGAAACAGAGCGGCTGAAACAGACGGGCTAAAACAGAGGGGCTGAAACAGAGGGCTAGAAACAGAGGGGCTGAAACAGAGGGCGAGAAACAGAGAGGCTGAAACAGAGGGGCTGAAACAGAGGGCGAGAAACAGAGGGGCTGAAACAGAGGGCGAGAAACAGAGGGGCTGAAACAGAGGGCGAGAAACAGAGGGGCTGAAACAGAGGGGTTGAAACAGAGGGCGAGAAATAGAGGGGCTGAAACAGAGAGCGAGAAACAGAGGGGCTGAAACAGAGGGCGAGAAACAGAGGGGCTGAAACAGAGGCGCTGAAAACGAGGGTGAGAAACAGTGGGGCTGAAAGACAGGGCGAGAAACAGAGGGGCTGAAACAGAGGGCGAGAAACAGAGAAGCTGAAACAGAGGCGCTGAAACAGAGGGGCTGAAACAGAGGGGCTGAATCAGAGGGGCTGAATCAGAGGCGCTGAAACAGAGGGGCTGAAACAGAGGGCGAGAAACAGAGGGGCTGAAACAGAGGGCGAGAAACAGAGGGGCTGAAACAGAGGGGCTGAAACAGAGGGCCTGAAACAGAGGGCCAGAAACAGAGGGGCTGAAACAGAGGGCGAGAAACAGTGGGGCTGAAACAGAGGGCCAGAAACAGAGGGGCTGAAACAGAGGGGCTGAAACAGAGGGGCTGAAACAGAGGGGCTGAACCAGAGGGGCTGAATAAGAGGCGCTGAAACAGAGGGGCTGAAACAGAGGGTGAGAAACAGAGGGCGAGAAACTGAGAGGCTGAAATAGAGGGCGAGAAACAGCGGGCGAGAAACAGAGGGACTGAAACAGAGGGGCTGAAACAGAGGGGCTGAAACAGAAGGGCTGAAAAGAGGGGCTGAAACAGAGGGCGAGAAACAGAGGGGCTGAAACAGAAGGCGAGAAACAGAGGGTCTGAAACAGAGGGCGAGAAACAGAGGGCAAGAAACAGAGGGGCTGAAACAGTGGGCGTGAAACAGAGGGGCTGAAACAGAGGGGCTGAAACAGAGGCGCTGAAACAGAGGGGCTGAAACAGAGGGCGAGAATCAGAGGGGCTGAAACAGAGGGGCTGAAACAGAGGGGCTGAAACAGAGGGGCTGAAACAGAGGGAGTGAAACACAGGGGCTGAAACAGAGGACGAGAAACAGAGGGGCTGAAACAGAGGGCGAGAAACAGAGGGTGAGAAACAGAGGGACTGAAACAGAGGGATCTGAAACAGAGGGGCTGAAACAGAGAGCGAGAAACAGAGGGGCTGAAACAGAGGGGCTGAAACAGAGGGGCTGAAACTGAGGGCGAGAAACAGAGGGGCTGAAACAGAGGGGCTCAAATAGAGGGGCTGAAACAGAGGGCGAGAAACAGAGGGGCTGAAACAGAGGGCGTGAAACACAGGGTCTGAAACAGAGGGCGAGAAACAGAGGGCGAGAAATAGAGGGACTGAAACAGAGGGGCTGAAACAGAGGGGCTGAAACAGAGGGCGAGAAACAGAGGGGCTGAAACAGAGGGCCAGAAACAGAGGGGCTGAAACAGAGGGCGAGAAACAGAGGGGCTGAAACAGAGGGGCTGAAACAGAGGGGCTGAAACAGAGGGCGAGATACAGTGGGGCTGAAACAGAGCGTCTGAAACAGACGGGCTAAAACAGAGGGGCTGAAACAGAGGGCTAGAAACAGAGGGGCTGAAACAGAGGGCGAGAAACAGAGAGGCTGAAACAGAGGGCGAGAAACAGAGGGGTTGAAACAGAGGGCGAGAAACAGAGGGGATGAAACAGAGGGGCTGAAACAGAGGGCGAGAAACAGAGGGGCTGAATCATAGGGGCTGAATCAGAGGTGCTGAATCAGAGGGGCTGAAACAGAGGGCGCCAAACTGAGGGGCTTAAACAGAGGGGTTGAAACAGAGGGGATGAAACAGGGGGCGAGAAACAGAGGGGCTGAAACAGAGGGCGAGAAACAGAGGGGCTGAAACAGAGGGCGAGAAACAGAGGGGTTGAAACAGAGGGCGAGAAACAGAGGGGCTGAAACAGAGGGGCTGAAACAGAGGGCGAGAAACAGAGGGGCTGAATCATAGGGGCTGTATCAGAGGTGCTGAATCAGAGGGGCTGAAACAGAGGGGCTGAAACAGAGGGCGAGAAACAGAGGGGCTGAAACAGAGGGCAAGAAACAGAGGGGCTGAAACAGATTGGCTGAAATAGAGGGCGAGAAACAGAGGGGCTGAAACAGAGGGCGATAAACAGAGGGGCTGAAACAGAGGGCGAGAAACAGAGGGCGAGAAACAGAGGGGGTGAAACAGATGGGCTGAAACAGAGGGGCTGAATCAGAGGGGCTGAATGAGAGGGGCTGAAACAGAGTGCGAGAAACAGAGGGGCTGAAACAGAGGGGCTGAAACAGAGGGCAAGAAACAGAGGGGCTGAAACAGAGGGCGAGAAACAGATGGGCTGAAACAGAGGGCGAGAAACAGAGGGGCTGATACAGAGGGCGAGAAACAGAGGGGCTGAAACAGAGGGGCTGAAACAGAGGGGCTGAAACAGAGGGGCTGAATCTGAGGGGCTGAATAAGAGGCGCTGAAACAGAGGGGCTGAAACAGAGGGCGAGAAACAGAGGGGCTGAAACAGAGGGCGAGAAACTGAGAGGCTGAAATAGAGGGCGAGAAACAGAGGGGCTGAAACAGAGGGGTTGAAACAGAGGGCGAGAAATAGAGGGGCTGAAACAGAGAGCGAGAGACAGAGGGGCTGAAACAGAGGGCGAGAAACAGAGGGGCTGAAACAGAGGCGCTGAAAACGAGGGTGAGAAACAGTGGGGCTGAAAGACAGGGCGAGAAACAGAGGGGCTGAAACAGAGGGCGAGAAACAGAGAAGCTGAAACAGAGGCGCTGAAACAGAGGGGCTGAAACAGAGGGGCTGAATCAGAGGGGCTGAATCAGAGGCGCTGAAACAGAGGGGCTGAAACAGAGGGCGAGAAACAGAGGGGCTGAAACAGAGGGCGAGAAACAAAGGGGCTGAAACAGAGGGGCTGAAACAGAGGGCCTGAAACAGAGGGCCAGAAACAGAGGGGCTGAAACAGAGGGCGAGAAAGAGTGGGGCTGAAACAGAGGGCCAGAAACAGAGGGGCTGAAACAGAGGGGCTGAAACAGAGGGGCTGAAACAGAGGGGCTGAACCAGAGGGGCTGAATAAGAGGCGCTGAAACAGAGGGGCTGAAACAGAGGGTGAGAAACAGAGGGCGAGAAACTGAGAGGCTGAAATAGAGGGCGAGAAACAGCGGGCGAGAAACAGAGGGACTGAAACAGAGGGGCTGAAACAGAGGGGCTGAAACAGAAGGGCTGAAAAGAGGGGCTGAAACAGAGGGCGAGAAACAGAGGGGCTGAAACAGAAGGCGAGAAACAGAGGGTCTGAAACAGAGGGCGAGAAACAGAGGGCAAGAAACAGAGGGGCTGAAACAGTGGGCGTGAAACAGAGGGGCTGAAACAGAGGGGCTGAAACAGAGGCGCTGAAACAGAGGGGCTGAAACAGAGGGCGAGAATCAGAGGGGCTGAAACAGAGGGTCTGAAACAGAGGGGCTGAAACAGAGGGGCTGAAACAGAGGGAGTGAAACACAGGGGCTGAAACAGAGGACGAGAAACAGAGGGGCTGAAACAGAGGGCGAGAAACAGAGGGTGAGAAACAGAGGGACTGAAACAGAGGGATCTGAAACAGAGGGGCTGAAACAGAGAGCGAGAAACAGAGGGGCTGAAACAGAGGGGCTGAAACAGAGGGGCTGAAACTGAGGGCGAGAAACAGAGGGGCTGAAACAGAGGGGCTCAAACAGAGGGGCTGAAACAGAGGGCGAGAAACAGAGGGGCTGAAACAGAGGGCGTGAAACACAGGGTCTGAAACAGAGGGCGAGAAACAGAGGGCGAGAAATAGAGGGACTGAAACAGAGGGGCTGAAACAGAGGGGCTGAAACAGAGGGCGAGAAACAGAGGGGCTGAAACAGAGGGCCAGAAACAGAGGGGCTGAAACAGAGGGCGAGAAACAGAGGGGCTGAAACAGAGGGGCTGAAACAGAGGGGCTGAAACAGAGGGCGAGATACAGTGGGGCTGAAACAGAGCGTCTGAAACAGACGGGCTAAAACAGAGGGGCTGAAACAGAGGGCTAGAAACAGAGGGGCTGAAACAGAGGGCGAGAAACAGAGAGGCTGAAACAGAGGGCGAGAAACAGAGGGGTTGAAACAGAGGGCGAGAAACAGAGGGGATGAAACAGAGGGGCTGAAACAGAGGGCGAGAAACAGAGGGGCTGAATCATAGGGGCTGATTCAGAGGTGCTGAATCAGAGGGGCTGAAACAGAGGGCGCCAAACAGAGGGGCTTAAACAGAGGGGTTGAAACAGAGGGGATGAAACAGGGGGCGAGAAACAGAGGGGCTGAAACAGAGGGCGAGAAACAGAGGGGCTGAAACAGAGGGCGAGAAACAGAGGGGTTGAAACAGAGGGCGAGAAACAGAGGGGCTGAAACAGAGGGGCTGAAACAGAGGGCGAGAAACAGAGGGGCTGAATCATAGGGGCTGTATCAGAGGTGCTGAATCAGAGGGGCTGAAACAGAGGGGCTGAAACAGAGGGCGAGAAACAGAGGGGCTGAAACAGAGGGCAAGAAACAGAGGGGCTGAAACAGATTGGCTGAAATAGAGGGCGAGAAACAGAGGGGCTGAAACAGAGGGCGATAAACAGAGGGGCTGAAACAGAGGGCGAGAAACAGAGGGCGAGAAACAGAGGGGGTGAAACAGATGGGCTGAAACAGAGGGGCTGAATCAGAGGGGCTGAATGAGAGGGGCTGAAACAGAGTGCGAGAAACAGAGGGGCTGAAACAGAGGGGCTGAAACAGAGGGCAAGAAACAGAGGGGCTGAAACAGAGGGCGAGAAACAGATGGGCTGAAACAGAGGGCGAGAAACAGAGGGGCTGATACAGAGGGCGAGAAACAGAGGGGCTGAAACAGAGGGGCTGAAACAGAGGGGCTGAAACAGAGGGGCTGAATCTGAGGGGCTGAATAAGAGGCGCTGAAACAGAGGGGCTGAAACAGAGGGCGAGAAACAGAGGGGCTGAAACAGAGGGCGAGAAACTGAGAGGCTGAAATAGAGGGCGAGAAACAGCGGGCGAGAAACAGAGGGACTGAAACAGAGGGGCTGAAACAGAGGGGCTGAAACAGAGGGGCTTAAAAGAGGGGCTGAAACAGAGGGCGAGAAACAGAGGGGCTGAAACAGAAGGCGAGAAACAGAGGGGCTGAAACAGAGGGCGCGAAACAGAGGGGCTTAAACAGAGGGGTTGAAACAGAGGGGATGAAACAGAGGGCGAGAAACAGAGGGGCTTAAACAGAGGGCGAGAAACAGAGGGGCTGAAACAGAGGGGCTGAAACAGAGGGGCTGAAACAGTTGTGCTGAAACTGAGGGCGAGAAACAGAGGGGCTGAAACAGAGGGCGAGAAACAGAGGGGCTGAAACAGAGAGACTGAAACAGAGGGGCTGAAACTGAGGGGCTGAAACAGAGGGCGAGAAACAGAGGGGCTGAATCTGAGGGGCTGAATCAGAGGGGCTGAATCAGAGGGGCTGAAACAGAGGGCGAGAAACAGAGTGGCTGAAACAGCGGGCGAGAAATAGAGGGGCTGAAACAGAGGGACTGAAACAGAGGGCAAGAAACACAGGGGCTGAAACAGAGGGCGAGAAACAGAGGGGCTGAAACAGAGGGCGAGAAACAGAGGGCAAGAAACAGAGGGGCTGAAACAGTGGGCGAGAAACAGAGGGGCTGAAACAGAGGGGCTGAAACAGAGGGGCTGAAACAGAGGGCGAGAATCAGAGGGGCTGAAACAGAGGGGCTGAAACAGAGGGGCTGAAACAGAGGGAGTGAAACACAGGGGCTGAAACAGAGGGCGAGAAACAGAGGGGCTGAAACAGAGGGCGAGAAACAGAGGGTGAGAAACAGAGGGACTGAAAGAGAGGGGCTGAAACAGAGGGGCTGAAACAGAGGGCGAGAAACAGAGGGGCTGAAACAGAGGGGCTGAAACAGAGGGGCTGAAACTGAGGGCGAGAAACAGAGGGGCTGAAACAGAGGGGCTGGAACAGAGGGGCTGAAACAGCGGGCGAGAAACAGAGGGGCTGAAACAGAGTGCGTGAAACACAGGGTCTGAAACAGAGGGCGAGAAACAGAGGGCGAGAAATAGAGGTACTGAAACAGAGGGGCTGAAACAGAGGGGCTGAAACAGAGGGCGAGAAACAGAGGGGCTGAAACAGAGGGCCAGAAACAGAGGGGCTGAAACAGAGGGCGAGAAACAGAGGGGCTGAAACAGAGGGGCTGGAACAGAGGGGCTGAAACAGCGGGCGAGAAACAGAGGGGCTGAAACAGAGTGCGTGAAACACAGGGTCTGAAACAGAGGGCGAGAAACAGAGGGCGAGAAATAGAGGTACTGAAACAGAGGGGCTGAAACAGAGGGCGAGAAACAGAGAGGCTGAAACAGAGGGGCTGAAACAGAGGGCGAGAAACAGAGGGGCTGAAACAGAGGGCGAGAAACAGAGGGGCTGGAAGAGAGGGCGAGAAACAGAGGGGCTGAAACAGAGGGGTTGAAACAGAGGGCGAGAAATAGAGGGGCTGAAACAGAGAGCGAGAAACAGAGGGGCTGAAACAGAGGGCGAGAAACAGAGGGGCTGAAACAGAGGCGCTGAAAACGAGGGTGAGAAACAGTGGGGCTGAAAGACAGGGCGAGAAACAGAGGGGCTGAAACAGAGGGCGAGAAACAGAGAAGCTGAAACAGAGGCGCTGAAACAGAGGGGCTGAAACAGAGGGGCTGAATCAGAGGGGCTGAATCAGAGGCGCTGAAACAGAGGGGCTGAAACAGAGGGCGAGAAACAGAGGGGCTGAAACAGAGGGCGAGAAACAGAGGGGCTGAAACAGAGGGGCTGAAACAGAGGGCCTGAAACAGAGGGCCAGAAACAGAGGGGCTGAAACAGAGGGCGAGAAACAGTGGGGCTGAAACAGAGGGCCAGAAACAGAGGGGCTGAAACAGAGGGGCTGAAACAGAGGGGCTGAAACAGAGGGGCTGAATCAGAGGGGCTGAATAAGAGGCGCTGAAACAGAGGGGCTGAAACAGAGGGTGAGAAACAGAGAGCGAGAAACTGAGAGGCTGAAATAGAGGGCGCGAAACAGCGGGCGAGAAACAGAGGGACTGAAACAGAGGGGCTGAAACAGAGGGGCTGAAACAGAAGGGCTGAAAAGAGGGGCTGAAACAGAGGGCGAGAAACAGAGGGGCTGAAACAGAAGGCGAGAAACAGAGGGTCTGAAACAGAGGGCGAGAAACAGAGGGCAAGAAACAGAGGGGCTGAAACAGTGGGCGTGAAACAGAGGGGCTGAAACAGAGGGGCTGAAACAGAGGCGCTGAAACAGAGGGGCTGAAACAGAGGGCGAGAAACAGAGGGGCTGAAACAGAGGGCGAGAAACAGAGGGGCTGAAACAGAGGGGCTGAAACAGAGGGCCTGAAACAGAGGGCCAGAAACAGAGGGGCTGAAACAGAGGGAGTGAAACACAGGGGCTGAAACAGAGGACGAGAAACAGAGGGGCTGAAACAGAGGGCGAGAAACAGAGGGACTGAAACAGAGGGATCTGAAACAGAGGGGCTGAAACAGAGAGCGAGAAACAGAGGGGCTGAAACAGAGGGGCTGAAACAGAGGGGCTGAAACTGAGGGCGAGTAACAGAGGGGCTGAAACAGAGGGGCTCAAAGAGAGGGGCTGAAACAGAGGTCGAGAAACAGAGGGGCTGAAACAGAGGGCGTGAAACACAGGGTCTGAAACAGAGGGCGAGAAACAGAGGGCGAGAAATAGAGGGACTGAAACAGAGGGGCTGAAACAGAGGGGCTGAAACAGAGGGCGAGAAACAGAGGGGCTGAAACAGAGGGCCAGAAACAGAGGGGCTGAAACAGAGGGCGAGAAACAGAGGGGCTGAAACAGAGGGGCTGAAACAGAGGGGCTGAAACAGAGGGCGAGATACAGTGGGGCTGAAACAGAGGGGCTGAAACAGAGGGCCAGAAACAGAGGGGCTGAAACAGAGGGCTAGAAACAGAGGGGCTGAAACAGAGGGCGAGAAACAGAGAGGCTGAAACAGAGGGGCTGAAACAGAGGGCGAGAAACAGAGGGGCTGAAACAGAGGGCGAGAAACAGTGGGTCTGAAACAGAGGGCGAGAAACAGAGGGTCTGAAACAGAGGGCGAGAAATAGAGGGGCTGAATCAGAGAGCGAGAAACAGAGGCGCTGAAACAGAGGCGCTGAAAACGAGGGTGAGAAACAGTGGGGCTGAAAGAGAGGGCGAGAAACAGAGAAGCTGAAACAGAGGCGATGAAACAGAGGGGCTGAAACAGAGGGGCTGAATCAGAGGTGCTGAATCAGAGGGGCTGAAACAGAGGGGCTGAAACAGAGGGCGAGAAACAGAGGGGCTGAAACAGCGGGCAAGAAACAGAGGGGCTGAAACAGAGTGGCTGAAATAGAGGGCGAGAAACAGAGGGGCTGAAACAGAGGGCAAGAAACAGAGGGGTTGAAACAGAGGGCGAGAAACAGAGGGCGAGAAACAGAGGGGCTGAAACAGATGGGCTGAAACAGAGTGGCTGAATCCGAGGGGCTGAATCAGAGGGGCTGAAACAGAGGGCGAGAAATAGAGGGGCTGAAACAGAGGGGCTGAAACAGAGGGCAAGAAACAGATGGGCTGAAACAGAGGGCGAGAAACAGAGGGGCTGAAACAGAGGGCGAGAAACAGAGGGGCTGAAACAGAGGGCGAGAAACAGAGGGGCTGAAACAGAGGGGCTGAAACAGAGGGGCTGAAACAGAGGGGCTGAATCAGAGGGGCTGAATAAGAGGCGCTGAAACAGAGGGGCTGAAACAGAGGGGCTGAAACAGAGGGGCTGAAACAGAGGGGCTTAAAAGAGGGGCTGAAACAGAGGGCGAGAAACAGAGGGGCTGAAACAGAAGGCGAGAAACAGAGGGGCTGAAACAGAGGGCGCGAAACAGAGGGGCTTAAACAGAGGGGTTGAAACAGAGGGGATGAAACAGAGGGCGAGAAACAGAGGGGCTTAAACAGAGGGCGAGAAACAGAGGGGCTGAAACAGAGGGGCTGAAACAGAGGGGCTGAAACAGTTGTGCTGAAACTGAGGGCGAGAAACAGAGGGGCTGAAACAGAGGGCGAGAAACAGAGGGGCTGAAACAGAGGGCGAGAAACAGAGGGGCTGAAACAGAGAGACTGAAACAGAGGGGCTGAAACAGAGGGGCTGAAACAGAGGGCGAGAAACAGAGGGGCTGAATCTGAGGGGCTGAATCAGAGGGGCTGAATCAGAGGGGCTGAAACAGAGGGCGAGAAACAGAGTGGCTGAAACAGCGGGCGAGAAACAGAGGGGCTGAAACAGAGGGACTGAAACAGAGGGCAAGAAACAGAGGGACTGAAACAGAGGGCGAGAAACAGAGGGGCTGAAACAGAGGGCGAGAAACAGAGGGCAAGAAACAGAGGGGCTGAAACAGTGGGCGAGAAACAGAGGGGCTGAAACAGAGGGGCTGAAACAGAGGGGCTGAAACAGAGGGCGAGAATCAGAGGGGCTGAAACAGAGGGGCTGAAACAGAGGGGCTGAAACAGAGGGAGTGAAACACAGGGGCTGAAACAGAGGGCGAGAAACAGAGGGGCTGAAACAGAGGGCGAGAAACAGAGGGTGAGAAACAGAGGGACTGAAAGAGAGGGGCTGAAACAGAGGGGCTGAAACAGAGGGCGAGAAACAGAGGGGCTGAAACAGAGGGGCTGAAACTGAGGGCGAGAAACAGAGGGGCTGAAACAGAGAGGCTGGAACAGAGGGGCTGAAACAGCGGGCGAGAAACAGAGGGGCTGAAACAGAGTGCGTGAAACACAGGGCCTGAAACAGAGGGCGAGAAACAGAGGGCGAGAAATAGAGGTACTGAAACAGAGGGGCTGAAACAGAGGGGCTGAAACAGAGGGCGAGAAACAGAGGGGCTGAAACAGAGGGCCAGAAACAGAGGGGCTGAAACAGAGGGCGAGAAACAGAGGGGCTGAAACAGAGGGGCTGAAACAGAGGGGCTGAAACAGAGGGCGAGATACAGTGGGGCTGAAACAGAGCGGCTGAAACAGACGGGCTAAAACAGAGGGGCTGAAACAGAGGGCTAGAAACAGAGGGGCTGAAACAGAGGGCGAGAAACAGAGAGGCTGAAACAGAGGGGCTGAAACAGAGGGCGAGAAACAGAGGGGCTGAAACAGAGGGCGAGAAACAGAGGGGCTGAAACAGAGGGCGAGAAACAGAGGGGCCGAATCATAGGGGCTGAATCAGAGGTGCTGAATCAGAGGGGCTGAAACAGAGGGCGCCAAACAGAGGGGCTTAAACAGAGGGGTTGAAACAGAGGGGATGAAACAGGGGGCGAGAAACAGAGGGGCTGAAACAGAGGGCGAGAAACAGAGGGGCTGAAACAGAGGGCGAGAAACAGAGGGGTTGAAACAGAGGGCGAGAAACAGAGGGGCTGAAACAGAGGGGCTGAAACAGAGGGCGAGAAACAGAGGGGCTGAATCATAGGGGCTGTATCAGAGGTGCTGAATCAGAGGGGCTGAAACAGAGGGGCTGAAACAGAGGGCGAGAAACAGAGGGGCTGAAACAGAGGGCAAGAAACAGAGGGGCTGAAACAGATTGGCTGAAATAGAGGGCGAGAAACAGAGGGGCTGAAACAGAGGGCGATAAACAGAGGGGCTGAAACAGAGGGCGAGAAACAGAGGGCGAGAAACAGAGGGGCTGAAACAGATGGGCTGAAACAGAGGGGCTGAATCAGAGGGGCTGAATCAGAGGGGCTGAAACAGAGTGCGAGAAACAGAGGGGCTGAAACAGAGGGGCTGAAACAGAGGGCAAGAAACAGATGGGCTGAAACAGAGGGCGAGAAACAGATGGGCTGAAACAGAGTGCGAGAAACAGAGGGGCTGATACAGAGGGCGAGAAACAGAGGGGCTGAAACAGAGGGGCTGAAACAGAGGGGCTGAAACAGAGGGGCTGAATCTGAGGGGCTGAATAAGAGGCGCTGAAACAGAGGGGCTGAAACAGAGGGCGAGAAACAGAGGGGCTGAAACAGAGGGCGAGAAACTGAGAGGCTGAAATAGAGGGCGAGAAACAGCGGGCGAGAAACAGAGGGACTGAAACAGAGGGGCTGAAACAGAGGGGTTGAAACAGAGGGGCTTAAAAGAGGGGCTGAAACAGAGGGCGTGAAACAGAGGGGCTGAAACAGAAGGCGAGAAACAGAGGGGCTGAAACAGAGGGCGCGAAACAGAGGGGCTTAAACAGAGGGGTTGAAACAGAGGGGATGAAACAGAGGGCGAGAAACAGAGGGGCTTAAACAGAGGGCGAGAAACAGAGGGGCTGAAACAGAGGGGCTGAAACAGAGGGGCTGAAACAGTTGTGCTGAAACTGAGGGCGAGAAACAGAGGGGCTGAAACAGAGGGCGAGAAACAGAGGGGCTGAAACAGAGAGACTGAAACAGAGGGGCTGAAACAGAGGGGCTGAAACAGAGGGCGAGAAACAGAGGGGCTGAATCTGAGGGGCTGAATCAGAGGGGCTGAATCAGAGGGGCTGAAACAGAGGGCGAGAAACAGAGTGGTTGAAACAGCGGGCGAGAAACAGAGGGGCTGAAACAGAGGGACTGAAACAGAGGGCAAGAAACAGAGGGGCTGAAACAGAGGGCGAGAAACAGAGGGGCTGAAACAGAGGGCAAGAAACAGAGGGGCTGAAACAGAGGGCAAGAAACAGAGGGGCTGAAACAGTGGGCGAGAAACAGAGGGGCTGAAACAGAGGGGCTGAAACAGAGGGGCTGAAACAGAGGGCGAGAATCAGAGGGGCTGAAACAGAGGGGCTGAAACAGAGGGGCTGAAACAGAGGGAGTGAAACACAGGGGCTGAAACAGAGGGCGAGAAACAGAGGGGCTGAAACAGAGGGCGAGAAACAGAGGGTGAGAAACAGAGGGACTGAAAGAGAGGGGCTGAAACAGAGGGGCTGAAACAGAGGGCGAGAAACAGAGGGGCTGAAACAGAGGGGCTGAAACAGAGGGGCTGAAACTGAGGGCGAGAAACAGAGGGGCTGAAACAGAGGGGCTGGAACAGAGGGGCTGAAACAGCGGGCGAGAAACAGAGGGGCTGAAACAGAGTGCGTGAAACACAGGGTCTGAAACAGAGGGCGAGAAACAGAGGGCGAGAAATAGAGGTACTGAAACAGAGGGGCTGAAACAGAGGGGCTGAAACAGAGGGCGAGAAACAGAGGGGCTGAAACAGAGGGCCAGAAACAGAGGGGCTGAAACAGAGGGCGAGAAACAGAGAGGCTGAAACAGAGGGGCTGAAACAGAGGGCGAGAAACAGAGGGGCTGAAACAGAGGGCGAGAAACAGTGGGTCTGAAACAGAGGGCGAGAAACAGAGGGTCTGAAACAGAGGGCGAGAAATAGAGGGGCTGAATCAGAGAGCGAGAAACAGAGGCGCTGAAACAGAGGCGCTGAAAACGAGGGTGAGAAACAGTGGGGCTGAAAGAGAGGGCGAGAAACAGAGAAGCTGAAACAGAGGCGATGAAACAGAGGGGCTGAAACAGAGGGGCTGAATCAGAGGTGCTGAATCAGAGGGGCTGAAACAGAGGGGCTGAAACAGAGGGCGAGAAACAGAGGGGCTGAAACAGCGGGCAAGAAACAGAGGGGCTGAAACAGAGTGGCTGAAATAGAGGGCGAGAAACAGAGGGGCTGAAACAGAGGGCAAGAAACAGAGGGGTTGAAACAGAGGGCGAGAAACAGAGGGCGAGAAACAGAGGGGCTGAAACAGATGGGCTGAAACAGAGTGGCTGAATCCGAGGGGCTGAATCAGAGGGGCTGAAACAGAGGGCGAGAAATAGAGGGGCTGAAACAGAGGGGCTGAAACAGAGGGCAAGAAACAGATGGGCTGAAACAGAGGGCGAGAAACAGAGGGGCTGAAACAGAGGGCGAGAAACAGAGGGGCTGAAACAGAGGGCGAGAAACAGAGGGGCTGAAACAGAGGGGCTGAAACAGAGGGGCTGAAACAGAGGGGCTGAATCAGAGGGGCTGAATAAGAGGCGCTGAAACAGAGGGGCTGAAACAGAGGGGCTGAAACAGAGGGGCTGAAACAGAGGGGCTTAAAAGAGGGGCTGAAACAGAGGGCGAGAAACAGAGGGGCTGAAACAGAAGGCGAGAAACAGAGGGGCTGAAACAGAGGGCGCGAAACAGAGGGGCTTAAACAGAGGGGTTGAAACAGAGGGGATGAAACAGAGGGCGAGAAACAGAGGGGCTTAAACAGAGGGCGAGAAACAGAGGGGCTGAAACAGAGGGGCTGAAACAGAGGGGCTGAAACAGTTGTGCTGAAACTGAGGGCGAGAAACAGAGGGGCTGAAACAGAGGGCGAGAAACAGAGGGGCTGAAACAGAGGGCGAGAAACAGAGGGGCTGAAACAGAGAGACTGAAACAGAGGGGCTGAAACAGAGGGGCTGAAACAGAGGGCGAGAAACAGAGGGGCTGAATCTGAGGGGCTGAATCAGAGGGGCTGAATCAGAGGGGCTGAAACAGAGGGCGAGAAACAGAGTGGCTGAAACAGCGGGCGAGAAACAGAGGGGCTGAAACAGAGGGACTGAAACAGAGGGCAAGAAACAGAGGGACTGAAACAGAGGGCGAGAAACAGAGGGGCTGAAACAGAGGGCGAGAAACAGAGGGCAAGAAACAGAGGGGCTGAAACAGTGGGCGAGAAACAGAGGGGCTGAAACAGAGGGGCTGAAACAGAGGGGCTGAAACAGAGGGCGAGAATCAGAGGGGCTGAAACAGAGGGGCTGAAACAGAGGGGCTGAAACAGAGGGAGTGAAACACAGGGGCTGAAACAGAGGGCGAGAAACAGAGGGGCTGAAACAGAGGGCGAGAAACAGAGGGTGAGAAACAGAGGGACTGAAAGAGAGGGGCTGAAACAGAGGGGCTGAAACAGAGGGCGAGAAACAGAGGGGCTGAAACAGAGGGGCTGAAACTGAGGGCGAGAAACAGAGGGGCTGAAACAGAGAGGCTGGAACAGAGGGGCTGAAACAGCGGGCGAGAAACAGAGGGGCTGAAACAGAGTGCGTGAAACACAGGGCCTGAAACAGAGGGCGAGAAACAGAGGGCGAGAAATAGAGGTACTGAAACAGAGGGGCTGAAACAGAGGGGCTGAAACAGAGGGCGAGAAACAGAGGGGCTGAAACAGAGGGCCAGAAACAGAGGGGCTGAAACAGAGGGCGAGAAACAGAGGGGCTGAAACAGAGGGGCTGAAACAGAGGGGCTGAAACAGAGGGCGAGATACAGTGGGGCTGAAACAGAGCGGCTGAAACAGACGGGCTAAAACAGAGGGGCTGAAACAGAGGGCTAGAAACAGAGGGGCTGAAACAGAGGGCGAGAAACAGAGAGGCTGAAACAGAGGGGCTGAAACAGAGGGCGAGAAACAGAGGGGCTGAAACAGAGGGCGAGAAACAGAGGGGCTGAAACAGAGGGCGAGAAACAGAGGGGCCGAATCATAGGGGCTGAATCAGAGGTGCTGAATCAGAGGGGCTGAAACAGAGGGCGCCAAACAGAGGGGCTTAAACAGAGGGGTTGAAACAGAGGGGATGAAACAGGGGGCGAGAAACAGAGGGGCTGAAACAGAGGGCGAGAAACAGAGGGGCTGAAACAGAGGGCGAGAAACAGAGGGGTTGAAACAGAGGGCGAGAAACAGAGGGGCTGAAACAGAGGGGCTGAAACAGAGGGCGAGAAACAGAGGGGCTGAATCATAGGGGCTGTATCAGAGGTGCTGAATCAGAGGGGCTGAAACAGAGGGGCTGAAACAGAGGGCGAGAAACAGAGGGGCTGAAACAGAGGGCAAGAAACAGAGGGGCTGAAACAGATTGGCTGAAATAGAGGGCGAGAAACAGAGGGGCTGAAACAGAGGGCGATAAACAGAGGGGCTGAAACAGAGGGCGAGAAACAGAGGGCGAGAAACAGAGGGGCTGAAACAGATGGGCTGAAACAGAGGGGCTGAATCAGAGGGGCTGAATCAGAGGGGCTGAAACAGAGTGCGAGAAACAGAGGGGCTGAAACAGAGGGGCTGAAACAGAGGGCAAGAAACAGATGGGCTGAAACAGAGGGCGAGAAACAGATGGGCTGAAACAGAGTGCGAGAAACAGAGGGGCTGATACAGAGGGCGAGAAACAGAGGGGCTGAAACAGAGGGGCTGAAACAGAGGGGCTGAAACAGAGGGGCTGAATCTGAGGGGCTGAATAAGAGGCGCTGAAACAGAGGGGCTGAAACAGAGGGCGAGAAACAGAGGGGCTGAAACAGAGGGCGAGAAACTGAGAGGCTGAAATAGAGGGCGAGAAACAGCGGGCGAGAAACAGAGGGACTGAAACAGAGGGGCTGAAACAGAGGGGTTGAAACAGAGGGGCTTAAAAGAGGGGCTGAAACAGAGGGCGTGAAACAGAGGGGCTGAAACAGAAGGCGAGAAACAGAGGGGCTGAAACAGAGGGCGCGAAACAGAGGGGCTTAAACAGAGGGGTTGAAACAGAGGGGATGAAACAGAGGGCGAGAAACAGAGGGGCTTAAACAGAGGGCGAGAAACAGAGGGGCTGAAACAGAGGGGCTGAAACAGAGGGGCTGAAACAGTTGTGCTGAAACTGAGGGCGAGAAACAGAGGGGCTGAAACAGAGGGCGAGAAACAGAGGGGCTGAAACAGAGAGACTGAAACAGAGGGGCTGAAACAGAGGGGCTGAAACAGAGGGCGAGAAACAGAGGGGCTGAATCTGAGGGGCTGAATCAGAGGGGCTGAATCAGAGGGGCTGAAACAGAGGGCGAGAAACAGAGTGGTTGAAACAGCGGGCGAGAAACAGAGGGGCTGAAACAGAGGGACTGAAACAGAGGGCAAGAAACAGAGGGGCTGAAACAGAGGGCGAGAAACAGAGGGGCTGAAACAGAGGGCAAGAAACAGAGGGGCTGAAACAGAGGGCAAGAAACAGAGGGGCTGAAACAGTGGGCGAGAAACAGAGGGGCTGAAACAGAGGGGCTGAAACAGAGGGGCTGAAACAGAGGGCGAGAATCAGAGGGGCTGAAACAGAGGGGCTGAAACAGAGGGGCTGAAACAGAGGGAGTGAAACACAGGGGCTGAAACAGAGGGCGAGAAACAGAGGGGCTGAAACAGAGGGCGAGAAACAGAGGGTGAGAAACAGAGGGACTGAAAGAGAGGGGCTGAAACAGAGGGGCTGAAACAGAGGGCGAGAAACAGAGGGGCTGAAACAGAGGGGCTGAAACAGAGGGGCTGAAACTGAGGGCGAGAAACAGAGGGGCTGAAACAGAGGGGCTGGAACAGAGGGGCTGAAACAGCGGGCGAGAAACAGAGGGGCTGAAACAGAGTGCGTGAAACACAGGGTCTGAAACAGAGGGCGAGAAACAGAGGGCGAGAAATAGAGGTACTGAAACAGAGGGGCTGAAACAGAGGGGCTGAAACAGAGGGCGAGAAACAGAGGGGCTGAAACAGAGGGCCAGAAACAGAGGGGCTGAAACAGAGGGCGAGAAACAGAGGGGCTGAAACAGAGGGGCTGAAAGAGAGGGGCTGAAACAGAGGGCGAGATACAGTGGGGCTGAAACAGAGCGGCTGAAACAGACGGGCTAAAACAGAGGGGCTGAAACAGAGGGCTAGAAACAGAGGGGCTGAAACAGAGGGCGAGAAACAGAGAGGCTGAAACAGAGGGGCTGAAACAGAGGGCGAGAAACAGAGGGGCTGAAACAGAGGGCGAGAAACAGAGGGGCTGAAACAGAGGGCGAGAAACAGAGGGGCTGAAACAGAGGGGTTGAAACAGAGGGCGAGAAATAGAGGGGCTGAAACAGAGAGCGAGAAACAGAGGGGCTGAAACAGAGGGCGAGAAACAGAGGGGCTGAAACAGAGGCGCTGAAAACGAGGGTGAGAAACAGTGGGGCTGAAAGACAGGGCGAGAAACAGAGGGGCTGAAACAGAGGGCGAGAAACAGAGAAGCTGAAACAGAGGCGCTGAAACAGAGGGGCTGAAACAGAGGGGCTGAATCAGAGGGGCTGAATCAGAGGCGCTGAAACAGAGGGGCTGAAACAGAGGGCGAGAAACAGAGGGGCTGAAACAGAGGGCGAGAAACAGAGGGGCTGAAACAGAGGGGCTGAAACAGAGGGCCTGAAACAGAGGGCCAGAAACAGAGGGGCTGAAACAGTGGGCGAGAAACAGAGGGGCTGAAACAGAGGGGCTGAAACAGAGGGGCTGAAACAGAGGGCGAGAATCAGAGGGGCTGAAACAGAGGGGCTGAAACAGAGGGGCTGAAACAGAGGGAGTGAAACACAGGGGCTGAAACAGAGGGGCTGAAACAGAAGGGCTGAAAAGAGGGGCTGAAACAGAGGGCGAGAAACAGAGGGGCTGAAACAGAAGGCGAGAAACAGAGGGTCTGAAACAGAGGGCGAGAAACAGAGGGCAAGAAACAGAGGGGCTGAAACAGTGGGCGTGAAACAGAGGGGCTGAAACAGAGTGGCTGAAACAGAGGGGCTGAAACAGAGGGGCTTAAAAGAGGGGCTGAAACAGAGGGCGAGAAACAGAGGGGCTGAAACAGAAGGCGAGAAACAGAGGGGCTGAAACAGAGGGCGCGAAACAGAGGGGCTTAAACAGAGGGGTTGAAACAGAGGGGATGAAACAGAGGGCGAGAAACAGAGGGGCTTAAACAGAGGGCGAGAAACAGAGGGGCTGAAACAGAGGGGCTGAAACAGAGGGGCTGAAACAGTTGTGCTGAAACTGAGGGCGAGAAACAGAGGGGCTGAAACAGAGGGCGAGAAACAGAGGGGCTGAAACAGAGGGCGAGAAACAGAGGGGCTGAAACAGAGGGGCTGAAACAGAGGGGCTGAAACAGAGGGCGAGAATCAGAGGGGCTGAAACAGAGGGGCTGAAACAGAGGGGCTGAAACAGAGGGAGTGAAACACAGGGGCTGAAACAGAGGGCGAGAAACAGAGGGGCTGAATCTGAGGGGCTGAATCAGAGGGGCTGAATCAGAGGGGCTGAAACAGAGGGCGAGAAACAGAGTGGCTGAAACAGCGGGCGAGAAACAGAGGGGCTGAAACAGAGGGACTGAAACAGAGGGCAAGAAACAGAGGGACTGAAACAGAGGGCGAGAAACAGAGGGGCTGAAACAGAGGGCGAGAAACAGAGGGCAAGAAACAGAGGGGCTGAAACAGTGGGCGAGAAACAGAGGGGCTGAAACAGAGGGGCTGAAACAGAGGGGCTGAAACAGAGGGCGAGAATCAGAGGGGCTGAAACAGAGGGGCTGAAACAGAGGGGCTGAAACAGAGGGAGTGAAACACAGGGGCTGAAACAGAGGGCGAGAAACAGAGGGGCTGAAACAGAGGGCGAGAAACAGAGGGTGAGAAACAGAGGGACTGAAAGAGAGGGGCTGAAACAGAGGGGCTGAAACAGAGGGCGAGAAACAGAGGGGCTGAAACAGAGGGGCTGAAACTGAGGGCGAGAAACAGAGGGGCTGAAACAGAGAGGCTGGAACAGAGGGGCTGAAACAGCGGGCGAGAAACAGAGGGGCTGAAACAGAGTGCGTGAAACACAGGGCCTGAAACAGAGGGCGAGAAACAGAGGGCGAGAAATAGAGGTACTGAAACAGAGGGGCTGAAACAGAGGGGCTGAAACAGAGGGCGAGAAACAGAGGGGCTGAAACAGAGGGCCAGAAACAGAGGGGCTGAAACAGAGGGCGAGAAACAGAGGGGCTGAAACAGAGGGGCTGAAACAGAGGGGCTGAAACAGAGGGCGAGATACAGTGGGGCTGAAACAGAGCGGCTGAAACAGACGGGCTAAAACAGAGGGGCTGAAACAGAGGGTTAGAAACAGAGGGGCTGAAACAGAGGGCGAGAAACAGAGAGGCTGAAACAGAGGGGCTGAAACAGAGGGCGAGAAACAGAGGGGCTGAAACAGAGGGCGAGAAACAGAGGGGCTGAAACAGAGGGCGAGAAACAGAGGGGCCGAATCATAGGGGCTGAATCAGAGGTGCTGAATCAGAGGGGCTGAAACAGAGGGCGCCAAACAGAGGGGCTTAAACAGAGGGGTTGAAACAGAGGGGATGAAACAGGGGGCGAGAAACAGAGGGGCTGAAACAGAGGGCGAGAAACAGAGGGGCTGAAACAGAGGGCGAGAAACAGAGGGGTTGAAACAGAGGGCGAGAAACAGAGGGGCTGAAACAGAGGGGCTGAAACAGAGGGCGAGAAACAGAGGGGCTGAATCATAGGGGCTGTATCAGAGGTGCTGAATCAGAGGGGCTGAAACAGAGGGGCTGAAACAGAGGGCGAGAAACAGAGGGGCTGAAACAGAGGGCAAGAAACAGAGGGGCTGAAACAGATTGGCTGAAATAGAGGGCGAGAAACAGAGGGGCTGAAACAGAGGGCGATAAACAGAGGGGCTGAAACAGAGGGCGAGAAACAGAGGGCGAGAAACAGAGGGGCTGAAACAGATGGGCTGAAACAGAGGGGCTGAATCAGAGGGGCTGAATCAGAGGGGCTGAAACAGAGTGCGAGAAACAGAGGGGCTGAAACAGAGGGGCTGAAACAGAGGGCAAGAAACAGATGGGCTGAAACAGAGGGCGAGAAACAGATGGGCTGAAACAGAGTGCGAGAAACAGAGGGGCTGATACAGAGGGCGAGAAACAGAGGGGCTGAAACAGAGGGGCTGAAACAGAGGGGCTGAAACAGAGGGGCTGAATCTGAGGGGCTGAATAAGAGGCGCTGAAACAGAGGGGCTGAAACAGAGGGCGAGAAACAGAGGGGCTGAAACAGAGGGCGAGAAACTGAGAGGCTGAAATAGAGGGCGAGAAACAGCGGGCGAGAAACAGAGGGACTGAAACAGAGGGGCTGAAACAGAGGGGTTGAAACAGAGGGGCTTAAAAGAGGGGCTGAAACAGAGGGCGTGAAACAGAGGGGCTGAAACAGAAGGCGAGAAACAGAGGGGCTGAAACAGAGGGCGCGAAACAGAGGGGCTTAAACAGAGGGGTTGAAACAGAGGGGATGAAACAGAGGGCGAGAAACAGAGGGGCTTAAACAGAGGGCGAGAAACAGAGGGGCTGAAACAGAGGGGCTGAAACAGAGGGGCTGAAACAGTTGTGCTGAAACTGAGGGCGAGAAACAGAGGGGCTGAAACAGAGGGCGAGAAACAGAGGGGCTGAAACAGAGAGACTGAAACAGAGGGGCTGAAACAGAGGGGCTGAAACAGAGGGCGAGAAACAGAGGGGCTGAATCTGAGGGGCTGAATCAGAGGGGCTGAATCAGAGGGGCTGAAACAGAGGGCGAGAAACAGAGTGGTTGAAACAGCGGGCGAGAAACAGAGGGGCTGAAACAGAGGGACTGAAACAGAGGGCAAGAAACAGAGGGGCTGAAACAGAGGGCGAGAAACAGAGGGGCTGAAACAGAGGGCGAGAAACAGAGGGCAAGAAACAGAGGGGCTGAAACAGTGGGCGAGAAACAGAGGGGCTGAAACAGAGGGGCTGAAACAGAGGGGCTGAAACAGAGGGCGAGAATCAGAGGGGCTGAAACAGAGGGGCTGAAACAGAGGGGCTGAAACAGAGGGAGTGAAACACAGGGGCTGAAACAGAGGGCGAGAAACAGAGGGGCTGAAACAGAGGGCGAGAAACAGAGGGTGAGAAACAGAGGGACTGAAAGAGAGGGGCTGAAACAGAGGGGCTGAAACAGAGGGCGAGAAACAGAGGGGCTGAAACAGAGGGGCTGAAACAGAGGGGCTGAAACTGAGGGCGAGAAACAGAGGGGCTGAAACAGAGGGGCTGGAACAGAGGGGCTGAAACAGCGGGCGAGAAACAGAGGGGCTGAAACAGAGTGCGTGAAACACAGGGTCTGAAACAGAGGGCGAGAAACAGAGGGCGAGAAATAGAGGTACTGAAACAGAGGGGCTGAAACAGAGGGGCTGAAACAGAGGGCGAGAAACAGAGGGGCTGAAACAGAGGGCCAGAAACAGAGGGGCTGAAACAGAGGGCGAGAAACAGAGGGGCTGAAACAGAGGGGCTGAAAGAGAGGGGCTGAAACAGAGGGCGAGATACAGTGGGGCTGAAACAGAGCGGCTGAAACAGACGGGCTAAAACAGAGGGGCTGAAACAGAGGGCTAGAAACAGAGGGGCTGAAACAGAGGGCGAGAAACAGAGAGGCTGAAACAGAGGGGCTGAAACAGAGGGCGAGAAACAGAGGGGCTGAAACAGAGGGCGAGAAACAGAGGGGCTGAAACAGAGGGCGAGAAACAGAGGGGCTGAAACAGAGGGGTTGAAACAGAGGGCGAGAAATAGAGGGGCTGAAACAGAGAGCGAGAAACAGAGGGGCTGAAACAGAGGGCGAGAAACAGAGGGGCTGAAACAGAGGCGCTGAAAACGAGGGTGAGAAACAGTGGGGCTGAAAGACAGGGCGAGAAACAGAGGGGCTGAAACAGAGGGCGAGAAACAGAGAAGCTGAAACAGAGGCGCTGAAACAGAGGGGCTGAAACAGAGGGGCTGAATCAGAGGGGCTGAATCAGAGGCGCTGAAACAGAGGGGCTGAAACAGAGGGCGAGAAACAGAGGGGCTGAAACAGAGGGCGAGAAACAGAGGGGCTGAAACAGAGGGGCTGAAACAGAGGGCCTGAAACAGAGGGCCAGAAACAGAGGGGCTGAAACAGAGGGCGAGAAACAGTGGGGCTGAAACAGAGGGCCAGAAACAGAGGGGCTGAAACAGAGGGGCTGAAACAGAGGGGCTGAAACAGAGGGGCTGAACCAGAGGGGCTGAATAAGAGGCGCTGAAACAGAGGGGCTGAAACAGAGGGTGAGAAACAGAGGGCGAGAAACTGAGAGGCTGAAATAGAGGGCGAGAAACAGCGGGCGAGAAACAGAGGGACTGAAACAGAGGGGCTGAAACAGAGGGGCTGAAACAGAAGGGCTGAAAAGAGGGGCTGAAACAGAGGGCGAGAAACAGAGGGGCTGAAACAGAAGGCGAGAAACAGAGGGTCTGAAACAGAGGGCGAGAAACAGAGGGCAAGAAACAGAGGGGCTGAAACAGTGGGCGTGAAACAGAGGGGCTGAAACAGAGTGGCTGAAACAGAGGCGCTGAAACAGAGGGGCTGAAACAGAGGGCGAGAATCAGAGGGGCTGAAACAGAGGGTCTGAAACAGAGGGGCTGAAACAGAGGGGCTGAAACAGAGGGAGTGAAACACAGGGGCTGAAACAGAGGACGAGAAACAGAGGGGCTGAAACAGAGGGCGAGAAACAGAGGGTGAGAAACAGAGGGACTGAAACAGAGGGATCTGAAACAGAGGGGCTGAAACAGAGAGCGAGAAACAGAGGGGCTGAAACAGAGGGGCTGAAACAGAGGGGCTGAAACTGAGGGCGAGAAACAGAGGGGCTGAAACAGAGGGGCTCAAACAGAGGGGCTGAAACACAGGGCGAGAAACAGAGGGGCTGAAACAGAGGGCATGAAACACAGGGTCTGAAACAGAGGGCGAGAAACAGAGGGCGAGAAATAGAGGGACTGAAACAGAGGGGCTGAAACAGAGGGGCTGAAACAGAGGGCGAGAAACAGAGGGGCTGAAACAGAGGGCCAGAAACAGAGGGGCTGAAACAGAGGGCGAGAAACAGAGGGGCTGAAACAGAGGGGCTGAAACAGAGGGGCTGAAACAGAGGGCGAGATACAGTGGGGCTGAAACAGAGCGGCTGAAACAGACGGGCTAAAACAGAGGGGCTGAAACAGAGGGCTAGAAACAGAGGGGCTGAAACAGAGGGCGAGAAACAGAGAGGCTGAAACAGAGGGCGAGAAACAGAGGGGTTGAAACAGAGGGCGAGAAACAGAGGGGATGAAACAGAGGGGCTGAAACAGAGGGCGAGAAACAGAGGGGCTGAATCATAGGGGCTGAATCAGAGGTGCTGAATCAGAGGGGCTGAAACAGAGGGCGCCAAACAGAGGGGCTTAAACAGAGGGGTTGAAACAGAGGGGATGAAACAGGGGGCGAGAAACAGAGGGGCTGAAACAGAGGGCGAGAAACAGAGGGGCTGAAACAGAGGGCGAGAAACAGAGGGGTTGAAACAGAGGGCGAGAAACAGAGGGGCTGAAACAGAGGGGCTGAAACAGAGGGCGAGAAACAGAGGGGCTGAATCATAGGGGCTGTATCAGAGGTGCTGAATCAGAGGGGCTGAAACAGAGGGGCTGAAACAGAGGGCGAGAAACAGAGGGGCTGAAACAGAGGGCAAGAAACAGAGGGGCTGAAACAGATTGGCTGAAATAGAGGGCGATAAACAGAGGGGCTGAAACAGAGGGCGAGAAACAGAGGGCGAGAAACAGAGGGGCTGAAACAGATGGGCTGAAACAGAGGGGCTGAATCAGAGGGGCTGAATCAGAGGGGCTGAAACAGAGGGCAAGAAACAGAGGGGCTGAAACAGAGGGCGAGAAACAGATGGGCTGAAACAGAGGGCGAGAAACAGAGGGGCTGATACAGAGGGCGAGAAACAGAGGGGCTGAAACAGAGGGGCTGAAACAGAGGGGCTGAAACAGAGGGGCTGAATCTGAGGGGCTGAATAAGAGGCGCTGAAACAGAGGGGCTGAAACAGAGGGCGAGAAACAGAGGGGCTGAAACAGAGGGCGAGAAACTGAGAGGCTGAAATAGAGGGCGAGAAACAGCGGGCGAGAAACAGAGGGACTGAAACAGAGGGGCTGAAACAGAGGGGCTGAAACAGAGGGGCTTAAAAGAAGGGCTGAAACAGAGGGCGAGAAACAGAGGGGCTGAAACAGAAGGCGAGAAACAGAGGGGCTGAAACAGAGGGCGCGAAACAGAGGGGCTTAAACAGAGGGGTTGAAACAGAGGGGATGAAACAGAGGGCGAGAAACAGAGGGTCTTAAACAGAGGGCGAGAAACAGAGGGGCTGAAACAGAGGGGCTGAAACAGAGGGGCTGAAACAGTTGTGCTGAAACTGAGGGCGAGAAACAGAGGGGCTGAAACAGAGGGCGAGAAACAGAGGGGCTGAAACAGAGGGCGAGAAACAGAGGGGCTGAAACAGAGAGACTGAAACAGAGGGGCTGAAACAGAGGGGCTGAAACAGAGGGCGAGAAACAGAGGGGCTGAATCTGAGGGGCTGAATCAGAGGGGCTGAATCAGAGGGGCTGAAAAGGAGGGCGAGAAACAGAGTGGCTGAAACAGCGGGCGAGAAACAGAGGGGCTGAAACAGAGGGACTGAAACAGAGGGCAAGAAACAGAGGGGCTGAAACAGAGGGCGAGAAACAGAGGGGCTGAAACAGAGGGCGAGAAACAGAGGGCAAGAAACAGAGGGGCTGAAACAGTGGGCGAGAAACAGAGGGGCTGAAACAGAGGGGCTGAAACAGAGGGGCTGAAACAGAGGGCGAGAATCAGAGGGGCTGAAACAGAGGGGCTGAAACAGAGGGGCTGAAACAGAGGGAGTGAAACACAGGGGCTGAAACAGAGGGCGAGAAACAGAGGGGCTGAAACAGAGGGCGAGAAACAGAGGGTGAGAAACAGAGGGACTGAAAGAGAGGGGCTGAAACAGAGGGGCTGAAACAGAGGGCGAGAAACAGAGGGGCTGAAACAGAGGGGCTGAAACAGAGGGGCTGAAACTGAGGGCGAGAAACAGAGGGGCTGAAACAGAGGGGCTGGAACAGAGGGGCTGAAACAGCGGGCGAGAAACAGAGGGGCTGAAACAGAGTGCGTGAAACACAGGGTCTGAAACAGAGGGCGAGAAACAGAGGGCGAGAAATAGAGGTACTGAAACAGAGGGGCTGAAACAGAGGGGCTGAAACAGAGGGCGAGAAACAGAGGGGCTGAAACAGAGGGCCAGAAACAGAGGGGCTGAAACAGAGGGCGAGAAACAGAGGGGCTGAAACAGAGGGGCTGAAACAGAGGGGCTGAAACAGAGGGCGAGATACAGTGGGGCTGAAACAGAGCGGCTGAAACAGACGGGCTAAAACAGAGGGGCTGAAACAGAGGGCTAGAAACAGAGGGGCTGAAACAGAGGGCGAGAAACAGAGAGGCTGAAACAGAGGGGCTGAAACAGAGGGCGAGAAACAGAGGGGCTGAAACAGAGGGCGAGAAACAGAGGGGCTGAAACAGAGGGCGAGAAACAGAGGGGCTGAAACAGAGGGGTTGAAACAGAGGGCGACAAATAGAGGGGCTGAAACAGAGAGCGAGAAACAGAGGGGCTGAAACAGAGGGCGAGAAACAGAGGGGCTGAAACAGAGGCGCTGAAAACGAGGGTGAGAAACAGTGGGGCTGAAAGACAGGGCGAGAAACAGAGGGGCTGAAACAGAGGGCGAGAAACAGAGAAGCTGAAACAGAGGCGCTGAAACAGAGGGGCTGAAACAGAGGGGCTGAATCAGAGGGGCTGAATCAGAGGCGCTGAAACAGAGGGGCTGAAACAGAGGGCGAGAAACAGAGGGGCTGAAACAGAGGGCGAGAAACAGAGGGGCTGAAACAGAGGGGTTGAAACAGAGGGGATGAAACAGAGGGCGAGAAACAGAGGGGCTTAAACAGAGGGCGAGAAACAGAGGGGCTGAAACAGAGGGGCTGAAACAGAGGGGCTGAAACAGTTGTGCTGAAACTGAGGGCGAGAAACAGAGGGGCTGAAACAGAGGGCGAGAAACAGAGGGGCTGAAACAGAGAGACTGAAACAGAGGGGCTGAAACAGAGGGGCTGAAACAGAGGGCGAGAAACAGAGGGGCTGAATCTGAGGGGCTGAATCAGAGGGGCTGAATCAGAGGGGCTGAAACAGAGGGCGAGAAACAGAGTGGTTGAAACAGCGGGCGAGAAACAGAGGGGCTGAAACAGAGGGACTGAAACAGAGGGCAAGAAACAGAGGGGCTGAAACAGAGGGCGAGAAACAGAGGGGCTGAAACAGAGGGCGAGAAACAGAGGGCAAGAAACAGAGGGGCTGAAACAGTGGGCGAGAAACAGAGGGGCTGAAACAGAGGGGCTGAAACAGAGGGGCTGAAACAGAGGGCGAGAATCAGAGGGGCTGAAACAGAGGGGCTGAAACAGAGGGGCTGAAACAGAGGGAGTGAAACACAGGGGCTGAAACAGAGGGCGAGAAACAGAGGGGCTGAAACAGAGGGCGAGAAACAGAGGGTGAGAAACAGAGGGACTGAAAGAGAGGGGCTGAAACAGAGGGGCTGAAACAGAGGGCGAGAAACAGAGGGGCTGAAACAGAGGGGCTGAAACAGAGGGGCTGAAACTGAGGGCGAGAAACAGAGGGGCTGAAACAGAGGGGCTGGAACAGAGGGGCTGAAACAGCGGGCGAGAAACAGAGGGGCTGAAACAGAGTGCGTGAAACACAGGGTCTGAAACAGAGGGCGAGAAACAGAGGGCGAGAAATAGAGGTACTGAAACAGAGGGGCTGAAACAGAGGGGCTGAAACAGAGGGCGAGAAACAGAGGGGCTGAAACAGAGGGCCAGAAACAGAGGGGCTGAAACAGAGGGCGAGAAACAGAGGGGCTGAAACAGAGGGGCTGAAAGAGAGGGGCTGAAACAGAGGGCGAGATACAGTGGGGCTGAAACAGAGCGGCTGAAACAGACGGGCTAAAACAGAGGGGCTGAAACAGAGGGCTAGAAACAGAGGGGCTGAAACAGAGGGCGAGAAACAGAGAGGCTGAAACAGAGGGGCTGAAACAGAGGGCGAGAAACAGAGGGGCTGAAACAGAGGGCGAGAAACAGAGGGGCTGAAACAGAGGGCGAGAAACAGAGGGGCTGAAACAGAGGGGTTGAAACAGAGGGCGAGAAATAGAGGGGCTGAAACAGAGAGCGAGAAACAGAGGGGCTGAAACAGAGGGCGAGAAACAGAGGGGCTGAAACAGAGGCGCTGAAAACGAGGGTGAGAAACAGTGGGGCTGAAAGACAGGGCGAGAAACAGAGGGGCTGAAACAGAGGGCGAGAAACAGAGAAGCTGAAACAGAGGCGCTGAAACAGAGGGGCTGAAACAGAGGGGCTGAATCAGAGGGGCTGAATCAGAGGCGCTGAAACAGAGGCGCTGAAACAGAGGGCGAGAAACAGAGGGGCTGAAACAGAGGGCGAGAAACAGAGGGGCTGAAACAGAGGGGCTGAAACAGAGGGCCTGAAACAGAGGGCCAGAAACAGAGGGGCTGAAACAGAGGGCGAGAAACAGTGGGGCTGAAACAGAGGGCCAGAAACAGAGGGGCTGAAACAGAGGGGCTGAAACAGAGGGGCTGAAACAGAGGGGCTGAACCAGAGGGGCTGAATAAGAGGCGCTGAAACAGAGGGGCTGAAACAGAGGGTGAGAAACAGAGGGCGAGAAACTGAGAGGCTGAAATAGAGGGCGAGAAACAGCGGGCGAGAAACAGAGGGACTGAAACAGAGGGGCTGAAACAGAGGGGCTGAAACAGAAGGGCTGAAAAGAGGGGCTGAAACAGAGGGCGAGAAACAGAGGGGCTGAAACAGAAGGCGAGAAACAGAGGGTCTGAAACAGAGGGCGAGAAACAGAGGGCAAGAAACAGAGGGGCTGAAACAGTGGGCGTGAAACAGAGGGGCTGAAACAGAGTGGCTGAAACAGAGGCGCTGAAACAGAGGGGCTGAAACAGAGGGCGAGAATCAGAGGGGCTGAAACAGAGGGTCTGAAACAGAGGGGCTGAAACAGAGGGGCTGAAACAGAGGGAGTGAAACACAGGGGCTGAAACAGAGGACGAGAAACAGAGGGGCTGAAACAGAGGGCGAGAAACAGAGGGTGAGAAACAGAGGGACTGAAACAGAGGGATCTGAAACAGAGGGGCTGAAACAGAGAGCGAGAAACAGAGGGGCTGAAACAGAGGGGCTGAAACAGAGGGGCTGAAACTGAGGGCGAGAAACAGAGGGGCTGAAACAGAGGGGCTCAAACAGAGGGGCTGAAACAGAGGGCGAGAAACAGAGGGGCTGAAACAGAGGGCATGAAACACAGGGTCTGAAACAGAGGGCGAGAAACAGAGGGCGAGAAATAGAGGGACTGAAACAGAGGGGCTGAAACAGAGGGGCTGAAACAGAGGGCGAGAAACAGAGGGGCTGAAACAGAGGGCCAGAAACAGAGGGGCTGAAACAGAGGGCGAGAAACAGAGGGGCTGAAACAGAGGGGCTGAAACAGAGGGGCTGAAACAGAGGGCGAGATACAGTGGGGCTGAAACAGAGCGGCTGAAACAGACGGGCTAAAACAGAGGGGCTGAAACAGAGGGCTAGAAACAGAGGGGCTGAAACAGAGGGCGAGAAACAGAGAGGCTGAAACAGAGGGCGAGAAACAGAGGGGTTGAAACAGAGGGCGAGAAACAGAGGGGATGAAACAGAGGGGCTGAAACAGAGGGCGAGAAACAGAGGGGCTGAATCATAGGGGCTGAATCAGAGGTGCTGAATCAGAGGGGCTGAAACAGAGGGCGCCAAACAGAGGGGCTTAAACAGAGGGGTTGAAACAGAGGGGATGAAACAGGGGGCGAGAAACAGAGGGGCTGAAACAGAGGGCGAGAAACAGAGGGGCTGAAACAGAGGGCGAGAAACAGAGGGGTTGAAACAGAGGGCGAGAAACAGAGGGGCTGAAACAGAGGGGCTGAAACAGAGGGCGAGAAACAGAGGGGCTGAATCATAGGGGCTGTATCAGAGGTGCTGAATCAGAGGGGCTGAAACAGAGGGGCTGAAACAGAGGGCGAGAAACAGAGGGGCTGAAACAGAGGGCAAGAAACAGAGGGGCTGAAACAGATTGGCTGAAATAGAGGGCGAGAAACAGAGGGGCTGAAACAGAGGGCGATAAACAGAGGGGCTGAAACAGAGGGCGAGAAACAGAGGGCGAGAAACAGAGGGGCTGAAACAGATGGGCTGAAACAGAGGGGCTGAATCAGAGGGGCTGAATCAGAGGGGCTGAAACAGAGGGCAAGAAACAGAGGGGCTGAAACAGAGGGCGAGAAACAGATGGGCTGAAACAGAGGGCGAGAAACAGAGGGGCTGATACAGAGGGCGAGAAACAGAGGGGCTGAAACAGAGGGGCTGAAACAGAGGGGCTGAAACAGAGGGGCTGAATCTGAGGGGCTGAATAAGAGGCGCTGAAACAGAGGGGCTGAAACAGAGGGCGAGAAACAGAGGGGCTGAAACAGAGGGCGAGAAACTGAGAGGCTGAAATAGAGGGCGAGAAACAGCGGGCGAGAAACAGAGGGACTGAAACAGAGGGGCTGAAACAGAGGGGCTGAAACAGAGGGGCTTAAAAGAGGGGCTGAAACAGAGGGCGAGAAACAGAGGGGCTGAAACAGAAGGCGAGAAACAGAGGGGCTGAAACAGAGGGCGCGAAACAGAGGGGCTTAAACAGAGGGGTTGAAACAGAGGGGATGAAACAGAGGGCGAGAAACAGAGGGTCTTAAACAGAGGGCGAGAAACAGAGGGGCTGAAACAGAGGGGCTGAAACAGAGGGGCTGAAACAGTTGTGCTGAAACTGAGGGCGAGAAACAGAGGGGCTGAAACAGAGGGCGAGAAACAGAGGGGCTGAAACAGAGGGCGAGAAACAGAGGGGCTGAAACAGAGAGACTGAAACAGAGGGGCTGAAACAGAGGGGCTGAAACAGAGGGCGAGAAACAGAGGGGCTGAATCTGAGGGGCTGAATCAGAGGGGCTGAATCAGAGGGGCTGAAAAGGAGGGCGAGAAACAGAGTGGCTGAAACAGCGGGCGAGAAACAGAGGGGCTGAAACAGAGGGACTGAAACAGAGGGCAAGAAACAGAGGGGCTGAAACAGAGGGCGAGAAACAGAGGGGCTGAAACAGAGGGCGAGAAACAGAGGGCAAGAAACAGAGGGGCTGAAACAGTGGGCGAGAAACAGAGGGGCTGAAACAGAGGGGCTGAAACAGAGGGGCTGAAACAGAGGGCGAGAATCAGAGGGGCTGAAACAGAGGGGCTGAAACAGAGGGGCTGAAACAGAGGGAGTGAAACACAGGGGCTGAAACAGAGGGCGAGAAACAGAGGGGCTGAAACAGAGGGCGAGAAACAGAGGGTGAGAAACAGAGGGACTGAAAGAGAGGGGCTGAAACAGAGGGGCTGAAACAGAGGGCGAGAAACAGAGGGGCTGAAACAGAGGGGCTGAAACAGAGGGGCTGAAACTGAGGGCGAGAAACAGAGGGGCTGAAACAGAGGGGCTGGAACAGAGGGGCTGAAACAGCGGGCGAGAAACAGAGGGGCTGAAACAGAGTGCGTGAAACACAGGGTCTGAAACAGAGGGCGAGAAACAGAGGGCGAGAAATAGAGGTACTGAAACAGAGGGGCTGAAACAGAGGGGCTGAAACAGAGGGCGAGAAACAGAGGGGCTGAAACAGAGGGCCAGAAACAGAGGGGCTGAAACAGAGGGCGAGAAACAGAGGGGCTGAAACAGAGGGGCTGAAACAGAGGGGCTGAAACAGAGGGCGAGATACAGTGGGGCTGAAACAGAGCGGCTGAAACAGACGGGCTAAAACAGAGGGGCTGAAACAGAGGGCTAGAAACAGAGGGGCTGAAACAGAGGGCGAGAAACAGAGAGGCTGAAACAGAGGGGCTGAAACAGAGGGCGAGAAACAGAGGGGCTGAAACAGAGGGCGAGAAACAGAGGGGCTGAAACAGAGGGCGAGAAACAGAGGGGCTGAAACAGAGGGGTTGAAACAGAGGGCGAGAAATAGAGGGGCTGAAACAGAGAGCGAGAAACAGAGGGGCTGAAACAGAGGGCGAGAAACAGAGGGGCTGAAACAGAGGCGCTGAAAACGAGGGTGAGAAACAGTGGGGCTGAAAGACAGGGCGAGAAACAGAGGGGCTGAAACAGAGGGCGAGAAACAGAGAAGCTGAAACAGAGGCGCTGAAACAGAGGGGCTGAAACAGAGGGGCTGAATCAGAGGGGCTGAATCAGAGGCGCTGAAACAGAGGTGCTGAAACAGAGGGCGAGAAACAGAGGGGCTGAAACAGAGGGCGAGAAACAGAGGGGCTGAAACAGAGGGGCTGAAACAGAGGGCCTGAAACAGAGGGCCAGAAACAGAGGGGCTGAAACAGAGGGCGAGAAACAGTGGGGCTGAAACAGAGGGCCAGAAACAGAGGGGCTGAAACAGAGGGGCTGAAACAGAGGGGCTGAAACAGAGGGGCTGAATCAGAGGGGCTGAATAAGAGGCGCTGAAACAGAGGGGCTGAAACAGAGGGTGAGAAACAGAGGGCGAGAAACTGAGAGGCTGAAATAGAGGGCGAGAAACAGCGGGCGAGAAACAGAGGGACTGAAACAGAGGGGCTGAAACAGAGGGGCTGAAACAGAAGGGCTGAAAAGAGGGGCTGAAACAGAGGGCGAGAAACAGAGGGGCTGAAACAGAAGGCGAGAAACAGAGGGTCTGAAACAGAGGGCGAGAAACAGAGGGCAAGAAACAGAGGGGCTGAAACAGTGTGCGTGAAACAGAGGGGCTGAAACAGAGGGGCTGAAACAGAGGCGCTGAAACAGAGGGGCTGAAACAGAGGGCGAGAATCAGAGGGGCTGAAACAGAGGGTCTGAAACAGAGGGGCTGAAACAGAGGGGCTGAAACAGAGGGAGTGAAACACAGGGGCTGAAACAGAGGGCGAGAAACAGAGGGGCTGAAACAGAGGGCGAGAAACAGAGGGTGAGAAACAGAGGGACTGAAACAGAGGGATCTGAAACAGAGGGGCTGAAACAGAGAGCGAGAAACAGAGGGGCTGAAACAGAGGGGCTGAAACAGAGGGGCTGAAACTGAGGGCGAGAAACAGAGGGGCTGAAACAGAGGGGCTCAAACAGAGGGGCTGAAACAGAGGGCGAGAAACAGAGGGGCTGAAACAGAGGGCGTGAAACACAGGGTCTGAAACAGAGGGCGAGAAACAGAGGGCGAGAAATAGAGGGACTGAAACAGAGGGGCTGAAACAGAGGGGCTGAAACAGAGGGCGAGAAACAGAGGGGCTGAAACAGAGGGCAAGAAACAGAGGGGCTGAACCAGAGGGCGAGAAACAGAGGGCGAGAAACAGAGGGGCTGAAACAGATGGGCTGAAACAGAGGGGCTGAATCAGAGGGGCTGAATCAGAGGGGCTGAAACAGAGGGCGAGAAATAGAGGGGCTGAAACAGAGGGGCTGAAACAGAGGGCAAGAAACAGAGGGGCTGAAACAGAGGGCGAGAAACAGAGGGGCTGAAACAGAGGGCGAGAAACAGAGGGGCTGAAACAGAGGGGCTGAAACAGAGGGGCTGAAACAGAGGGGCTGAATCAGAGGGGCTGAATAAGAGGGCGAGAAACAGAGGGGCTGAAACAGAGGGCGAGAAACAGAGGGTGAGAAACAGAGGGACTGAAAGAGAGGGGCTGAAACAGAGGGGCTGAAACAGAGGGCGAGAAACAGAGGGGCTGAAACAGAGGGGCTGAAACAGAGGGGCTGAAACTGAGGGCGAGAAACAGAGGGGCTGAAACAGAGAGGCTGGAGCAGAGGGGCTGAAACAGCGGGCGAGAAACAGAGGGCCTGAAACAGAGTGCGTGAAACACAGGGTCTGAAACAGAGGGCGAGAAACAGAGGGCGAGAAATAGAGGTACTGAAACAGAGGGGCTGAAACAGAGGGGCTGAAACAGAGGGCGAGAAACAGAGGGGCTGAAACAGAGGGCCAGAAACAGAGGGGCTGAAACAGAGGGCGAGAAACAGAGGGGCTGAAACAGAGGGGCTGAAACAGAGGGGCTGAAACAGAGGGCGAGATACAGTGGGGCTGAAACAGAGCGGCTGAAACAGACGGGCTAAAACAGAGGGGCTGAAACAGAGGGCTAGAAAAAGAGGGGCTGAAACAGAGGGCGAGAAACAGAGAGGCTGAAACAGAGGGGCTGAAACAGAGGGCGAGAAACAGAGGGGCTGAAACAGAGGGCGAGAAACAGAGGGGCTGAAACAGAGGGCGAGAAACAGAGTGGCTGAATCATAGGGGCTGAATCAGATTTGCTGAATCAGAGGGGCTGAAACAGAGGGCGCCAAACAGAGGGGCTTAAACAGAGGGGTTGAAACAGAGGGGATGAAACAGGGGGCGAGAAACAGAGGGGCTGAAACAGAGGGCGAGAAACAGAGGGGCTGAAACAGAGGGCGAGAAACAGAGGGGTTGAAACAGAGGGCGAGAAACAGAGGGGCTGAAACAGAGGGGCTGAAACAGAGGGCGAGAAACAGAGGGGCTGAATCATAGGGACTGTATCAGAGGTGCTGAATCAGAGGGGCTGAAACAGAGGGGCTGAAACAGAGGGCGAGAAACAGAGGGGCTGAAACAGAGGGCAAGAAACAGAGGGGCTGAAACAGATTGGCTGAAATAGAGGGCGAGAAACAGAGGGGCTGAAACAGAGGGGCTGAAACAGAGGGCAAGAAACAGATGGGCTGAAACAGAGGGCGAGAAACAGAGGGGCTGAAACAGAGGGCGAGAAACAGAGGGGCTGAAACAGAGGGCGAGAAACAGAGGGGCTGAAACAGAGGGGCTGAAACAGAGGGGCTGAAACAGAGGGGCTGAATCAGAGGGGCTGAATAAGAGGCGCTGAAACAGAGGGGCTGAAACAGAGGGGCTGAAACAGAGGGGCTGAAACAGAGGGGCTTAAAAGAGGGGCTTAAACAGAGGGCGAGAAACAGAGGGGCTGAAACAGAAGGCGAGAAACAGAGGGGCTGAAACAGAGGGCGCGAAACAGAGGGGCTTAAACAGAGGGGTTGAAACAGAGGGGATGAAACAGAGGGCAAGAAACAGAGGGGCTTAAACAGAGGGCGAGAAACAGAGGGGCAGAAACAGAGGGGCTGAAACAGAGGGGCTGAAACAGTTGTGCTGAAACTGAGGGCGAGAAACAGAGGGGCTGAAACAGAGGGCGAGAAACAGAGGGGCTGAAACAGAGGGCGAGAAACAGAGGGGCTGAAACAGAGAGACTGAAACAGAGGGGCTGAAACAGAGGGGCTGAAACAGAGGGCGAGAAACAGAGGGGCTGAATCTGAGGGGCTGAATCAGAGGGGCTGAATCAGAGGGGCTGAAACAGAGGGCGAGAAACAGAGTGGCTGAAACAGCGGGCGAGAAACAGAGGGGCTGAAACAGAGGGACTGAAACAGAGGGCAAGAAACAGAGGGGCTGAAACAGAGGGCGAGAAACAGAGGGGCTGAAACAGAGGGCGAGAAACAGAGGGCAAGAAACAGAGGGGCTGAAACAGTGGGCGAGAAACAGAGGGGCTGAAACAGAGGGGCTGAAACAGAGGGGCTGAAACATAGGGCGAGAATCAGAGGGGCTGAAACAGAGGGGCTGAAACAGAGGGGCTGAAACAGAGGGAGTGAAACACAGGGGCTGAAACAGAGGGCGAGAAACAGAGGGGCTGAAACAGAGGGCGAGAAACAGAGGGTGAGAAACAGAGGGACTGAAAGAGAGGGGCTGAAACAGAGGGGCTGAAACAGAGGGCGAGAAACAGAGGGGCTGAAACAGAGGGGCTGAAACAGAGGGGCTGAAACTGAGGGCGAGAAACAGAGGGGCTGAAACAGAGAGGCTGGAACAGAGGGGCTGAAACAGCGGGCGAGAAACAGAGGGCCTGAAACAGAGTGCGTGAAACACAGGGTCTGAAACAGAGGGCGAGAAACAGAGGGCGAGAAATAGAGGTACTGAAACAGAGGGGCTGAAACAGAGGGCGAGAAACAGAGGGGCTGAAACAGAGGGCCAGAAACAGAGGGGCTGAAACAGAGGGCGAGAAACAGAGGGGCTGAAACAGAGGGGCTGAAACAGAGGGGCTGAAACAGAGGGCGAGATACAGTGGGGCTGAAACAGAGCGGCTGAAACAGGCGGGCTAAAACAGAGGGGCTGAAACAGAGGGCTAGAAAAAGAGGGGCTGAAACAGAGGGCGAGAAACAGAGAGGCTGAAACAGAGGGACTGAAACAGAGGGCGAGAAACAGAGGGGCTGAAACAGAGGGCGAGAAACAGAGGGGCTGAAACAGAGGGCGAGAAACAGAGGGGCTGAATCATAGGGGCTGAATCAGAGGTGCTGAATCAGAGGGGCTGAAACAGAGGGCGCCAAACAGAGGGGCTTAAACAGAGGGGTTGAAACAGAGGGGATGAAACAGGGGGCGAGAAACAGAGGGGCTGAAACAGAGGGCGAGAAACAGAGGGGCTGAAACAGAGGGCGAGAAACAGAGGGGTTGAAACAGAGGGCGAGAAACAGAGGGGCTGAAACAGAGGGGCTGAAACAGAGGGCGAGAAACAGAGGGGCTGAATCATAGGGACTGTATCAGAGGTGCTGAATCAGAGGGGCTGAAACAGAGGGGCTGAAACAGAGGGCGAGAAACAGAGGGGCTGAAACAGAGGGCAAGAAACAGAGGGGCTGAAACAGATTGGCTGAAATAGAGGGCGAGAAACAGAGGGGCTGAAACAGAGGGCGATAAACAGAGGGGCTGAAACAGAGGGCGAGAAACAGAGGGCGAGAAACAGAGGGGCTGAAACAGATGGGCTGAAACAGAGGGGCTGAATCAGAGGGGCTGAATCAGAGGGGCTGAAACAGAGTGCGAGAAACAGAGGGGCTGAAACAGAGGGGCTGAAACAGAGGGCAAGAAACAGAGGGGCTGAAACAGAGGGCGAGAAACAGATGGGCTGAAACAGAGGGCGAGAAACAGAGGGGCTGATACAGAGGGCGAGAAACAGAGGGGCTGAAACAGAGGGGCTGAAACAGAGGGGCTGAAACAGAGGGGCTGAATCTGAGGGGCTGAATAAGAGGCGCTGAAACAGAGGGGCTAAAACAGAGGGCGAGAAACAGAGGGGCTGAAACAGAGGGCGAGAAACTGAGAGGCTGAAATAGAGGGCGAGAAACAGCGGGCGAGAAACAGAGGGACTGAAACAGAGGGGCTGAAACAGAGGGGCTGAAACAGAGGGGCTTAAAAGAGGGGCTGAAACAGAGGGCGAGAAACAGAGGGGCTGAAACAGAAGGCGAGAAACAGAGGGGCTGAAACAGAGGGCGCGAAACAGAGGGGCTTAAACAGAGGGGTTGAAACAGAGGGGATGAAACAGAGGGCGAGAAACAGAGGGGCTTAAACAGAGGGCGAGAAACAGAGGGGCTGAAACAGAGGGGCTGAAACAGAGGGGCTGAAACAGTTGTGCTGAAACTGAGGGCGAGAAACAGAGGGGCTGAAACAGAGGGCGAGAAACAGAGGGGCTGAAACAGAGGGCGAGAAACAGAGGGGCTGAAACAGAGAGACTGAAACAGAGGGGCTGAAACAGAGGGGCTGAAACAGAGGGCGAGAAACAGAGGGGCTGAATCTGAGGGGCTGAATCAGAGGGGCTGAATCAGAGGGGCTGAAACAGAGGGCGAGAAACAGAGTGGCTGAAACAGCGGGCGAGAAACAGAGGGGCTGAAACAGAGGGACTGAAACAGAGGGCAAGAAACAGAGGGGCTGAAACAGAGGGCGAGAAACAGAGGGGCTGAAACAGAGGGCGAGAAACAGAGGGCAAGAAACAGAGGGGCTGAAACAGTGGGCGAGAAACAGAGGGGCTGAAACAGAGGGGCTGAAACAGAGGGGCTGAAACAGAGGGCGAGAATCAGAGGGGCTGAAACAGAGGGGCTGAAACAGAGGGGCTGAAACAGAGGGAGTGAAACACAGGGGCTGAAACAGAGGGCGAGAAACAGAGGGGCTGAAACAGAGGGCGAGAAACAGAGGGTGAGAAACAGAGGGACTGAAAGAGAGGGGCTGAAACAGAGGGGCTGAAACAGAGGGCGAGAAACAGAGGGGCTGAAACAGAGGGGCTGAAACTGAGGGCGAGAAACAGAGGGGCTGAAACAGAGGGGCTGGAACAGAGGGGCTGAAACAGCGGGCGAGAAACAGAGGGGCTGAAACAGAGTGCGTGAAACACAGGGTCTGAAACAGAGGGCGAGAAACAGAGGGCGAGAAATAGAGGTACTGAAACAGAGGGGCTGAAACAGAGGGGCTGAAACAGAGGGCGAGAAACAGAGGGGCTGAAACAGAGGGCCAGAAACAGAGGGGCTGAAACAGAGGGCGAGAAACAGAGGGGCTGAAACAGAGGGGCTGAAACAGAGGGGCTGAAACAGAGGGCGAGATACAGTGGGGCTGAAACAGAGCGGCTGAAACAGACGGGCTAAAACAGAGGGGCTGAAACAGAGGGCTAGAAACAGAGGGGCTGAAACAGAGGGCGAGAAACAGAGAGGCTGAAACAGAGGGGCTGAAACAGAGGGCGAGAAACAGAGGGGCTGAAACAGAGGGCGAGAAACAGAGGGGCTGAAACAGAGGGCGAGAAACAGAGGGGCTGAAACAGAGGGGTTGAAACAGAGGGCGAGAAATAGAGGGGCTGAAACAGAGAGCGAGAAACAGAGGGGCTGAAACAGAGGGCGAGAAACAGAGGGGCTGAAACAGAGGCGCTGAAAACGAGGGTGAGAAACAGTGGGGCTGAAAGACAGGGCGAGAAACAGAGGGGCTGAAACAGAGGGCGAGAAACAGAGAAGCTGAAACAGAGGCGCTGAAACAGAGGGGCTGAAACAAAGGGGCTGAATCAGAGGGGCTGAATCAGAGGCGCTGAAACAGAGGGGCTGAAACAGAGGGCGAGAAACAGAGGGGCTGAAACAGAGGGCGAGAAACAGAGGGGCTGAAACAGAGGGGCTGAAACAGAGGGCCTGAAACAGAGGGCCAGAAACAGAGGGGCTGAAACAGAGGGCGAGAAACAGTGGGGCTGAAACAGAGGGCCAGAAACAGAGGGGCTGAAACAGAGGGGCTGAAACAGAGGGGCTGAAACAGAGGGGCTGAATCAGAGGGGCTGAATAAGAGGCGCTGAAACAGAGGGGCTGAAACAGAGGGTGAGAAACAGAGGGCGAGAAACTGAGAGGCTGAAATAGAGGGCGAGAAACAGCGGGCGAGAAACAGAGGGACTGAAACAGAGGGGCTGAAACAGAGGGGCTGAAACAGAAGGGCTGAAAAGAGGGGCTGAAACAGAGGGCGAGAAACAGAGGGGCTGAAACAGAAGGCGAGAAACAGAGGGTCTGAAACAGAGGGCGAGAAACAGAGGGCAAGAAACAGAGGGGCTGAAACAGTGGGCGTGAAACAGAGGGGCTGAAACAGAGGGGCTGAAACAGAGGCGCTGAAACAGAGGGGCTGAAACAGAGGGCGAGAATCAGAGGGGCTGAAACAGAGGGGCTGAAACAGAGGGGCTGAAACAGAGGGGCTGAAACAGAGGGAGTGAAACACAGGGGCTGAAACAGAGGATGAGAAACAGAGGGGCTGAAACAGAGGGCGAGAAACAGAGGGTGAGAAACAGAGGGACTGAAACAGAGGGATCTGAAACAGAGGGGCTGAAACAGAGAGCGAGAAACAGAGGGGCTGAAACAGAGGGGCTGAAACAGAGGGGCTGAAACTGAGGGCGAGAAACAGAGGGGCTGAAACAGAGGGGCTCAAACAGAGGGGCTGAAACAGAGGGCGAGAAACAGAGGGGCTGAAACAGAGGGCGTGAAACACAGGGTCTGAAACAGAGGGCGAGAAACAGAGGGCGAGAAATAGAGGGACTGAAACATAGGGGCTGAAACAGAGGGGCTGAAACAGAGGGCGAGAAACAGAGGGGCTGAAACAGAGGGCCAGAAACAGAGGGGCTGAAACAGAGGGCGAGAAACAGAGGGGCTGAAACAGAGGGGCTGAAACAGAGGGGCTGAAACAGAGGGCGAGATACAGTGGGGCTGAAACAGAGGGGCTGAAACAGAGGGCCAGAAACAGAGGGGCTGAAACAGAGGGCTAGAAACAGAGGGGCTGAAACAGAGGGCGAGAAACAGAGAGGCTGAAACAGAGGGGCTGAAACAGAGGGCGAGAAACAGAGGGGCTGAAACAGAGGGCGAGAATCAGTGGGGCTGAAACAGAGGGCGAGAAACAGAGGGTCTGAAACAGAGGGCGAGAAATAGAGGGGCTGAATCAGAGAGCGAGAAACAGAGGGGCTGAAACAGAGGCGCTGAAAACGAGGGTGAGAAACAGTGGGGCTGAAAGAGAGGGCGAGAAACAGAGAAGCTGAAACAGAGGCGATGAAACAGAGGGGCTGAAACAGAGGGGCTGAATCAGAGGTGCTGAATCAGAGGGGCTGAAACAGAGGGGCTGAAACAGAGGGCGAGAAACAGAGGGGCTGAAACAGAGGGCAAGAAACAGAGGGGCTGAAACAGAGTGGCTGAAATAGAGGGCGAGAAACAGAGGGGCTGAAACAGAGGGCAAGAAACAGAGGGGCTGAAACAGAGGGCGAGAAACAGAGGGCGAGAAACAGAGGGGCTGAAACAGATGGGCTGAAACAGAGGGGCTGAATCAGAGGGGCTGAATCAGAGGGGCTGAAACAGAGGGCGAGAAATAGAGGGGCTGAAACAGAGGGGCTGAAACAGAGGGCAAGAAACAGATGGGCTGAAACAGAGGGCGAGAAACAGAGGGGCTGAAACAGAGGGCGAGAAACAGAGGGGCTGAAACAGAGGGCGAGAAACAGAGGGGCTGAAACAGAGGGGCTGAAACAGACGGGCTGAAACAGAGGGGCTGAATCAGAGGGGCTGAATAAGAGGCGCTGAAACAGAGGGGCTGAAACAGAGGGGCTGAAACAGAGGGGCTGAAACAGAGGGGCTTAAAAGAGGGGCTGAAACAGAGGGCGAGAAACAGAGGGGCTGAAACAGAAGGCGAGAAACAGAGGGGCTGAAACAGAGGGCGCGAAACAGAGGGGCTTAAACAGAGGGGTTGAAACAGAGGGGATGAAACAGAGGGCGAGAAACAGAGGGGCTTAAACAGAGGGCGAGAAACAGAGGGGCTGAAACAGAGGGGCTGAAACAGAGGGGCTGAAACAGTTGTGCTGAAACTGAGGGCGAGAAACAGAGGGGCTGAAACAGAGGGCGAGAAACAGAGGGGCTGAAACAGAGGGCGAGAAACAGAGGGGCTGAAACAGAGAGACTGAAACAGAGGGGCTGAAACAGAGGGGCTGAAACAGAGGGCGAGAAACAGAGGGGCTGAATCTGAGGGGCTGAATCAGAGGGGCTGAATCAGAGGGGCTGAAACAGAGGGCGAGAAACAGAGTGGCTGAAACAGCGGGCGAGAAACAGAGGGGCTGAAACAGAGGGACTGAAACAGAGGGCAAGAAACAGAGGGGCTGAAACAGAGGGCGAGAAACAGAGGGGCTGAAACAGAGGGCGAGAAACAGAGGGCAAGAAACAGAGGGGCTGAAACAGTGGGCGAGAAACAGAGGGGCTGAAACAGAGGGGCTGAAACAGAGGGGCTGAAACAGAGGGCGAGAATCAGAGGGGCTGAAACAGAGGGGCTGAAACAGAGGGGCTGAAACAGAGGGAGTGAAACACAGGGGCTGAAACAGAGGGCGAGAAACAGAGGGGCTGAAACAGAGGGCGAGAAACAGAGGGTGAGAAACAGAGGGACTGAAAGAGAGGGGCTGAAACAGAGGGGCTGAAACAGAGGGCGAGAAACAGAGGGGCTGAAACAGAGGGGCTGAAACAGAGGGGCTGAAACTGAGGGCGAGAAACAGAGGGGCTGAAACAGAGAGGCTGGAACAGAGGGGCTGAAACAGCGGGCGAGAAACAGAGGGGCTGAAACAGAGTGCGTGAAACACAGGGTCTGAAACAGAGGGCGAGAAACAGAGGGCGAGAAATAGAGGTACTGAAACAGAGGGGCTGAAACAGAGGGGCTGAAACAGAGGGCGAGAAACAGAGGGGCTGAAACAGAGGGCCAGAAACAGAGGGGCTGAAACAGAGGGCGAGAAACAGAGGGGCTGAAACAGAGGGGCTGAAACAGAGGGGCTGAAACAGAGGGCGAGATACAGTGGGGCTGAAACAGAGCGGCTGAAACAGACGGGCTAAAACAGAGGGGCTGAAACAGAGGGCTAGAAACAGAGGGGCTGAAACAGAGGGCGAGAAACAGAGAGGCTGAAACAGAGGGGCTGAAACAGAGGGCGAGAAACAGAGGGGCTGAAACAGAGGGCGAGAAACAGAGGGGCTGAAACAGAGGGCGAGAAACAGAGGGGCTGAAACAGAGGGGTTGAAACAGAGGGCGAGAAATAGAGGGGCTGAAACAGAGAGCGAGAAACAGAGGGGCTGAAACAGAGGGCGAGAAACAGAGGGGCTGAAACAGAGGCGCTGAAAACGAGGGTGAGAAACAGTGGGGCTGAAAGACAGGGCGAGAAACAGAGGGGCTGAAACAGAGGGCGAGAAACAGAGAAGCTGAAACAGAGGCGCTGAAACAGAGGGGCTGAAACAGAGGGGCTGAATCAGAGGGGCTGAATCAGAGTCGCTGAAACAGAGGGGCTGAAACAGAGGGCGAGAAACAGAGGGGCTGAAACAGAGGGCGAGAAACAGAGGGGCTGAAACAGAGGGGCTGAAACAGAGGGCCTGAAACAGAGGGCCAGAAACAGAGGGGCTGAAACAGAGAGCGAGAAACAGTGGGGCTGAAACAGAGGGCCAGAAACAGAGGGGCTGAAACAGAGGGGCTGAAACAGAGGGGCTGAAACAGAGGGGCTGAATCAGAGGGGCTGAATAAGAGGCGCTGAAACAGAGGGGCTGAAACAGAGGGTGAGAAACAGAGGGCGAGAAACTGAGAGGCTGAAATAGAGGGCGAGAAACAGCGGGCGAGAAACAGAGGGACTGAAACAGAGGGGCTGAAACAGAGGGGCTGAAACAGAAGGATGAAAAGAGGGGCTGAAACAGAGGGTGAGAAACAGAGGGGCTGAAACAGAAGGCGAGAAACAGAGGGTCTGAAACAGAGGGCGAGAAACAGAGGGCAAGAAACAGAGGGGCTGAAACAGTGGGCGTGAAACAGAGGGGCTGAAACAGAGGGGCTGAAACAGAGGCGCTGAAACAGAGGGGCTGAAACAGAGGGCGAGAATCAGAGGGGCTGAAACAGAGGGTCTGAAACAGAGGGGCTGAAACAGAGGGGCTGAAACAGAGGGAGTGAAACACAGGGGCTGAAACAGAGGACGAGAAACAGAGGGGCTGAAACAGAGGGCGAGAAACAGAGGGTGAGAAACAGAGGGACTGAAACAGAGGGATCTGAAACAGAGGGGCTGAAACAGAGAGCGAGAAACAGAGGGGCTGAAACAGAGGGGCTGAAACAGAGGGGCTGAAACTGAGGGCGAGAAACAGAGGGGCTGAAACAGAGGGGCTCAAACAGAGGGGCTGAAACAGAGGGCGAGAAACAGAGGGGCTGAAACAGAGGGCGTGAAACACAGGGTCTGAAACAGAGGGCGAGAAATAGAGGGACTGAAACAGAGGGGCTGAAACAGAGGGGCTGAAACAGAGGGCGAGAAACAGAGGGGCTGAAACAGAGGGCCAGAAACTGAGGGGCTGAAACAGAGGGCGAGAAACAGAGGGGCTGAAACAGAGGGGCTGAAACAGAGGGGCTGAAACAGAGGGCGAGATACAGTGGGGCTGAAACAGAGGGGCTGAAACAGAGGGCCAGAAACAGAGGGGCTGAAACAGAGGGCTAGAAACAGAGGGGCTGAAACAGAGGGCGAGAAACAGAGAGGCTGAAACAGAGGGGCTGAAACAGAGGGCGAGAAACAGAGGGGCTGAAACAGAGGGCGAGAAACAGTGGGGCTGAAACAGAGGGCGAGAAACAGAGGGTCTGAAACAGAGGGCGAGAAATAGAGGGGCTGAATCAGAGAGCGAGAAACAGAGGGGCTGAAACAGAGGCGCTGAAAACGAGGGTGAGAAACAGTGGGGCTGAAAGAGAGGGCGAGAAACAGAGAAGCTGAAACAGAGGCGATGAAACAGTGGGGCTGAAACAGAGGGGCTGAATCAGAGGTGCTGAATCAGAGGGGCTGAAACAGAGGGGCTGAAACAGAGGGCGAGAAACAGAGGGGCTGAAACAGAGGGCAAGAAACAGAGGGGCTGAAACAGAGTGGCTGAAATAGAGGGCGAGAAACAGAGGGGCTGAAACAGAGGGCAAGAAACAGAGGGGCTGAAACAGAGGGCGAGAAACAGAGGGCGAGAAACAGAGGGGCTGAAACAGATGGGCTGAAACAGAGGGGCTGAATCAGAGGGGCTGAATCAGAGGGGCTGAAACAGAGGGCGAGAAATAGAGGGGCTGAAACAGAGGGGCTGAAACAGAGGGCAAGAAACAGATGGGCTGAAACAGAGGGCGACAAACAGAGGGGCTGAAACAGAGGGCGAGAAACAGAGGGGCTGAAACAGAGGGCGAGAAACAGAGGGGCTGCAACAGAGGGGCTGAAACAGAGGGGCTGAAACAGAGGGGCTGAATCAGAGGGGCTGAATAAGAGGCGCTGAAACAGAGGGGCTGAAACAGAGGGCGAGAAACAGAGGGGCTGAAACAGAGGGCGAGAAACTGAGGGCTTGAAATAGAGGGCGAGAAACAGCGGGCGAGAAACAGAGGGACTGAAACAGAGTGGCTGGAACAGAGGGGCTGAAACAGAGGGGCTTAAAAGAGGGGCTGAAACAGTGGGCGAGAAACAGAGGGGCTGAAAAAGAAGGCGAGAAACAGAGGGGCTGAAACAGAGGGCGCGAAACAGAGGGGCTTAAATAGAGGGGTTGAAACAGAGGGGATGAAACAGAGGGCGAGAAACAGAGGGGCTTAAACAGAGGGCGAGAAACAGAGGGGCTGAAACAGAGGGGCTGAAACAGAGGGCTAGAAACAGAGGGGCTGAAACAGAGGGCGAGAAACAGAGAGGCTGAAACAGAGGGGCTGAAACAGAGGGCGAGAAACAGAGGGGCTGGAACAGAGGGCGAGAAACAGAGGGGCTGAAACAGAGGGCGAGAAACAGAGGGGCTGAAACAGAGGGCGAGAAATAGAGGGGCTGAAACAGAGAGCGAGAAACAGAGGGGCTGAAACAGAGGGCGAGAAACAGAGGGGCTGAAACAGAGGCGCTGAAAACGAGGGTGAGAAACAGTGGGGCTGAAAGAGAGGGCGAGAAACAGAGGGGCTGAAACAGAGGGCGAGAAACAGAGAAGCTGAAACAGAGGCGCTGAAACAGAGGGGCTGAAACAGAGGGGCTGAATCAGAGGGGCTGAATCAGAGGCGCTGAAACAGAGGGGCTGAAACAGAGGGCGAGAAACAGAGGGGCTGAAACAGAGGGCGAGAAACAGAGAGGCTGAAACAGAGGGCGAGAAAGAGAGGGGCTGAAACAGAGGGGCTGAAACAGAGGGGCTGAAACAGAGGGCCTGAAACAGAGGGCGAGAAACAGAGGGGCTGAAACAGAGGGCGAGAAACAGAGGGGCTGAAACAGAGGGGCTGAAACAGAGGGGCTGAAACAGAGGGGCTGAAACAGAGGGGCTGAATCAGAGGGGCTGAATAAGAGGCGCTGAAACAGAGGGGCTGAAACAGAGGGCGAGAAACAGAGGGGCTGAAACAGAGGGTCTGAAACAGTGGGGCTGAAATAGAGGGCGAGAAACAGCGGGCGAGAAACAGAGGGACTGAAACAGAGGGGCTGAAACAGAGGGGCTGAAACAGAAGGGCTGAAAAGTGGGGCTGAAACAGAGGGCGAGAAACAGAGGGGCTGAAAAAGAAGGCGAGAAACAGAGGGGCTGAAACAGAGGGCGCGAAACAGAGGGGCTTAAACAGAGGGGTTGAAACAGAGGGGATGAAACAGGGGGCGAGAAACAGAGGGGCTGAAACAGAGGGCGAGAAACAGAGGGGTTGAAACAGAGGGCGAGAAAGAGAGGGGCTGAAACAGAGGGGCTGAAACAGAGGGCGAGAAACAGAGGGGCTGAATCATAGGGGCTGAATCAGAGGTGCTGAATCAGAGGGGCTGAAACAGAGGGGCTGAAACAGAGGGCGAGAAACAGAGGGGCTGAAACAGAGGGCAAGAAACAGAGGGGCTGAAACAGATTGGCTGAAATAGAGGGCGAGAAACAGAGGGGCTGAAACAGAGGGCGATAAACAGAGGGGCTGATACAGAGGGCGAGAAACAGAGGGCGAGAAACAGAGGGGCTGAAACAGATGGGCTGAAACAGAGGGGCTGAATCAGAGGGGCTGAATCAGAGGGGCTGAAACAGAGGGCGAGAAACAGAGGGGCTGAAACAGAGGGGCTGAAACAGAGGGCAAGAAACAGAGGGGCTGAAACAGAGGGCGAGAAACAGATGGGCTGAAACAGAGGGCGAGAAACAGAGGGGCTGAAACAGAGGGCGAGAAACAGAGGGGCTGAAACAGAGGGGCTGAAACAGAGGGGCTGAAACAGAGCGGCTGAATCAGAGGGGCTGAATAAGAGGCGCTGAAACAGAGGGGCTGAAACAGAGGGCGAGAAACAGAGGGGCTGAAACAGAGGGCGAGAAACTGAGAGGCTGAAATTGAGGGCGAGAAACAGCGGGCGAGAAACAGAGGGACTGAAACAGAGGGGCTGAAACAGAGGGGCTGAAACAGAGGGGCTTAAAAGAGGGGCTGAAACAGAGGGCGAGAAACAGAGGGGCTGAAACAGAAGGCGAGAAACAGAGGGGCTGAAACAGAGGGCGCGAAACAGAGGGGCTTAAACAGAGGGGTTGAAACAGAGGGGATGAAACAGAGTGCGAGAAACAGAGGGGCTTAAACAGAGGGCGAGAAACAGAGGGCTGAAACAGAGGGGCTGAAACAGAGGGGCTGAAACAGTTGTGCTGAAACTGAGGGCGAGAAATAGAGGTGCTGAAACAGAGGGCGAGAAACAGAGGGGCTGAAACAGAGGGCGAGATACAGAGGGGCTGAATCTGAGGGGCTGAATCAGAGGGGCTGAATCAGAGGGGCTGAAACAGAGGGGCTGAAACAGAGGGGCTGAAACAGAGGGCGAGAAACGGAGGGGCTGAAACAGCGGGCGAGAAACAGAGGGGCTGAAACAGAGGGCAAGAAACAGAGGGGCTGAAACAGAGTGGCTGAAATAGAGGGCGAGAAACAGAGGGGCTGAAACAGAGGGCAAGAAACAGAGGGGCTGAAACAGAGGGCGAGAAACAGAGGGCGAGAAACAGAGGGGCTGAAACAGATGGGCTGAAACAGAGGGGCTGAATCAGAGGGGCTGAATCAGAGGGGCTGAAACAGAGGGCGAGAAATAGAGGGGCTGAAACAGAGGGGCTGAAACAGAGGGCAAGAAACAGATGGGCTGAAACAGAGGGCGAGAAACAGAGGGGCTGAAACAGAGGGCGAGAAACAGAGGGGCTGAAACAGAGGGCGAGAAACAGAGGGGCTGCAACAGAGGGGCTGAAACAGAGGGGCTGAAACAGAGGGGCTGAATCAGAGGGGCTGAATAAGAGGCGCTGAAACAGAGGGGCTGAAACAGAGGGCGAGAAACAGAGGGGCTGAAACAGAGGGCGAGAAACTGAGGGCTTGAAATAGAGGGCGAGAAACAGCGGGCGAGAAACAGAGGGACTGAAACAGAGTGGCTGAAACAGAGGGTCTGAAACAGAGGGGCTTAAAAGAGGGGCTGAAACAGTGGGCGAGAAACAGAGGGGCTAAAACAGAAGGCGAGAAACAGAGGGGCTGAAACAGAGGGCGCCAACAGAGGGGCTTAAACAGAGGGGTTGAAACAGAGGGGATGAAACAGAGGGCGAGAAACAGAGGGGCTTAAACAGAGGGCGAGAAACAGAGGGGCTGAAACAGAGGGGCTGAAACAGAGGGCTAGAAACAGAGGGGCTGAAACAGAGGGCGAGAAACAGAGAGGCTGAAACAGAGGGGCTGAAACAGAGGGCGAGAAACAGAGGGGCTGGAACAGAGGGCGAGAAACAGAGGGGCTGAAACAGAGGGCGAGAAACAGAGGGGCTGAAACAGAGGGCGAGAAATAGAGGGGCTGAAACAGAGAGCGAGAAACAGAGGGGCTGAAACAGAGGGCGAGAAACAGAGGGGCTGAAACAGAGGCGCTGAAAACGAGGGTGAGAAACAGTGGGGCTGAAAGAGAGGGCGAGAAACAGAGGGGCTGAAACAGAGGGCGAGAAACAGAGAAGCTGAAACAGAGGCGCTGAAACAGAGGGGCTGAAACAGAGGGGCTGAATCAGAGGGGCTGAATCAGAGGCGCTGAAACAGAGGGGCTGAAACAGAGGGCGAGAAACAGAGGGGCTGAAACAGAGGGCGAGAAACAGACGGGCTGAAACAGAGGGCGAGAAAGAGAGGGGCTGAAACAGAGGCGCTGAAAACGAGGGTGAGAAACAGTGGGGCTGAAAGAGAGGGCGAGAAACAGAGGGGCTGAAACAGAGGGCGAGAAACAGAGAAGCTGAAACAGAGGCGCTGAAACAGAGGGGCTGAAACAGAGGGGCTGAATCAGAGGGGCTGAATCAGAGGCGCTGAAACAGAGGGGCTGAAACAGAGGGCGAGAAACAGAGGGGCTGAAACAGAGGGCGAGAAACAGAGAGGCTGAAACAGAGGGCGAGAAAGAGAGGGGCTGAAACAGAGGGGCTGAAACAGAGGGGCTGAAACAGAGGGCCTGAAACAGAGGGCGAGAAACAGAGGGGCTGAAACAGAGGGCGAGAAACAGAGGGGCTGAAACAGAGGGGCTGAAACAGAGGGGCTGAAACAGAGGGGCTGAAACAGAGGGGCTGAATCAGAGGGGCTGAATAAGAGGCGCTGAAACAGAGGGGCTGAAACAGAGGGCGAGAAACAGAGGGGCTGAAACAGAGGGTCTGAAACAGTGGGGCTGAAATAGAGGGCGAGAAACAGCGGGCGAGAAACAGAGGGACTGAAACAGAGGGGCTGAAACAGAGGGGCTGAAACAGAAGGGCTGAAAAGTGGGGCTGAAACAGAGGGCGAGAAACAGAGGGGCTGAAAAAGAAGGCGAGAAACAGAGGGGCTGAAACAGAGGGCGCGAAACAGAGGGGCTTAAACAGAGGGGTTGAAACAGAGGGGATGAAACAGGGGGCGAGAAACAGAGGGGCTGAAACAGAGGGCGAGAAACAGAGGGGTTGAAACAGAGGGCGAGAAAGAGAGGGGCTGAAACAGAGGGGCTGAAACAGAGGGCGAGAAACAGAGGGGCTGAATCATAGGGGCTGAATCAGAGGTGCTGAATCAGAGGGGCTGAAACAGAGGGGCTGAAACAGAGGGCGAGAAACAGAGGGGCTGAAACAGAGGGCAAGAAACAGAGGGGCTGAAACAGATTGGCTGAAATAGAGGGCGAGAAACAGAGGGGCTGAAACAGAGGGCGATAAACAGAGGGGCTGATACAGAGGGCGAGAAACAGAGGGCGAGAAACAGAGGGGCTGAAACAGATGGGCTGAAACAGAGGGGCTGAATCAGAGGGGCTGAATCAGAGGGGCTGAAACAGAGGGCGAGAAACAGAGGGGCTGAAACAGAGGGGCTGAAACAGAGGGCAAGAAACAGAGGGGCTGAAACAGAGGGCGAGAAACAGATGGGCTGAAACAGAGGGCGAGAAACAGAGGGGCTGAAACAGAGGGCGAGAAACAGAGGGGCTGAAACAGAGGGGCTGAAACAGAGGGGCTGAAACAGAGCGGCTGAATCAGAGGGGCTGAATAAGAGGCGCTGAAACAGAGGGGCTGAAACAGAGGGCGAGAAACAGGGGGGCTGAAACAGAGGGCGAGAAACTGAGAGGCTGAAATTGAGGGCGAGAAACAGCGGGCGAGAAACAGAGGGACTGAAACAGAGGGGCTGAAACAGAGGGGCTGAAACAGAGGGGCTTAAAAGAGGGGCTGAAACAGAGGGCGAGAAACAGAGGGGCTGAAACAGAAGGCGAGAAACAGAGGGGCTGAAACAGAGGGCGCGAAACAGAGGGGCTTAAACAGAGGGGTTGAAACAGAGGGGATGAAACAGAGTGCGAGAAACAGAGGGGCTTAAACAGAGGGCGAGAAACAGAGGGCTGAAACAGAGGGGCTGAAACAGAGGGGCTGAAACAGTTGTGCTGAAACTGAGGGCGAGAAATAGAGGTGCTGAAACAGAGGGCGAGAAACAGAGGGGCTGAAACAGAGGGCGAGATACAGAGGGGCTGAATCTGAGGGGCTGAATCAGAGGGGCTGAATCAGAGGGGCTGAAACAGAGGGCGAGAAACAGAGGGGCTGAAACAGAGGGCGAGAAACAGAGGGGCTGAAACAGAGGGCGAGAAACAGAGGGGCTGCAACAGAGGGGCTGAAACAGAGGGCGAGAAACGGAGGGGCTGAAACAGCGGGCGAGAAACAGAGGGGCTGAAACAGAGGGCAAGAAACAGAGGGGCTGAAACAGAGTGGCTGAAATAGAGGGCGAGAAACAGAGGGGCTGAAACAGAGGGCAAGAAACAGAGGGGCTGAAACAGAGGGCGAGAAACAGAGGGCGAGAAACAGAGGGGCTGAAACAGATGGGCTGAAACAGAGGGGCTGAATCAGAGGGGCTGAATCAGAGGGGCTGAAACAGAGGGCGAGAAATAGAGGGGCTGAAACAGAGGGGCTGAAACAGAGGGCAAGAAACAGATGGGCTGAAACAGAGGGCGAGAAACAGAGGGGCTGAAACAGAGGGCGAGAAACAGAGGGGCTGAAACAGAGGGCGAGAAACAGAGGGGCTGCAACAGAGGGGCTGAAACAGAGGGGCTGAAACAGAGGGGCTGAATCAGAGGGGCTGAATAAGAGGCGCTGAAACAGAGGGGCTGAAACAGAGGGCGAGAAACAGAGGGGCTGAAACAGAGGGCGAGAAACTGAGGGCTTGAAATAGAGGGCGAGAAACAGCGGGCGAGAAACAGAGGGACTGAAACAGAGTGGCTGAAACAGAGGGTCTGAAACAGAGGGGCTTAAAAGAGGGGCTGAAACAGTGGGCGAGAAACAGAGGGGCTAAAACAGAAGGCGAGAAACAGAGGGGCTGAAACAGAGGGCGCCAACAGAGGGGCTTAAACAGAGGGGTTGAAACAGAGGGGATGAAACAGAGGGCGAGAAACAGAGGGGCTTAAACAGAGGGCGAGAAACAGAGGGGCTGAAACAGAGGGGCTGAAACAGAGGGCTAGAAACAGAGGGGCTGAAACAGAGGGCGAGAAACAGAGAGGCTGAAACAGAGGGGCTGAAACAGAGGGCGAGAAACAGAGGGGCTGGAACAGAGGGCGAGAAACAGAGGGGCTGAAACAGAGGGCGAGAAACAGAGGGGCTGAAACAGAGGGCGAGAAATAGAGGGGCTGAAACAGAGAGCGAGAAACAGAGGGGCTGAAACAGAGGGCGAGAAACAGAGGGGCTGAAACAGAGGCGCTGAAAACGAGGGTGAGAAACAGTGGGGCTGAAAGAGAGGGCGAGAAACAGAGGGGCTGAAACAGAGGGCGAGAAACAGAGAAGCTGAAACAGAGGCGCTGAAACAGAGGGGCTGAAACAGAGGGGCTGAATCAGAGGGGCTGAATCAGAGGCGCTGAAACAGAGGGGCTGAAACAGAGGGCGAGAAACAGAGGGGCTGAAACAGAGGGCGAGAAACAGACGGGCTGAAACAGAGGGCGAGAAAGAGAGGGGCTGAAACAGAGGGGCTGAAACAGAGGGGCTGAACCAGAGGGCCTGAAAAAGAGGGCGAGAAACAGAGGGGCTGAAACAGAGGGCGAGAAACAGAGGGGCTGAAACAGAGGGGCTTAAACAGAGGGGCTGAAACAGAGGGGCTGAAACAGAGGGGCTGAATCAGAGGGGCTGAATAAGAGGCGCTGAAACAGAGGGGCTGAAACAGAGGGCGAGAAACAGAGGGGCTGAAACAGAGGGTCTGAAACAGTGGGGCTGAAATAGAGGGCGAGAAACAGCGGGCGAGAAACAGAGGGACTGAAACAGAGGGGCTGAAACAGAGGGGCTGAAACAGAAGGGCTGAAAAGTGGGGCTGAAACAGAGGGCGAGAAACAGAGGGGCTGAAAAAGAAGGCGAGAAACAGAGGGGCTGAAACAGAGGGCGCGAAACAGAGGGGCTTAAACAGAGGGGTTGAAACAGAGGGGATGAAACAGGGGGCGAGAAACAGAGGGGCTGAAACAGAGGGCGAGAAACAGAGGGGTTGAAACAGAGGGCGAGAAACAGAGGGGCTGAAACAGAGGGGCTGAAACAGAGGGCGAGAAACAGAGGGGCTGAATCATAGGGGCTGAATCAGAGGTGCTGAATCAGAGGGGCTGAAACAGAGGGCAAGAAACAGAGGGGCTGAAACAGATTGGCTGAAATAGAGGGCGAGAAACAGAGGGGCTGAAACAGAGGGCGATAAACAGAGGGGCTGATACAGAGGGCGAGAAACAGAGGGCGAGAAACAGAGGGGCTGAAACAGATGGGCTGAAACAGAGGGGCTGAAACAGAGGGGCTGAAACAGAGGGGCTTAAAAGAGGGGCTGAAACAGAGGGCGAGAAACAGAGGGGCTGAAACAGAAGGCGAGAAACAGAGGGGCTGAAACAGAGGGCGCGAAACAGAGGGGCTTAAACAGAGGGCGAGAAACAGAGGGCTGAAACAGAGGGGCTGAAACAGAGGGGCTGAAACAGTTGTGCTGAAACTGAGGGCGAGAAATAGAGGTGCTGAAACAGAGGGCGAGAAACAGAGGGGCTGAAACAGAGGGCGAGATACAGAGGGGCTGAATCTGAGGGGCTGAATCAGAGGGGCTGAATCAGAGGAGCTGAAACAGAGGGGCTGAAACAGAGGGGCTGAAACAGAGGGCGAGAAACGGAGGGGCTGAAACAGCGGGCGAGAAACAGAGGGGCTGAAACAGAGGGCAAGAAACAGAGGGGCTGAAACAGAGTGGCTGAAATAGAGGGCGAGAAACAGAGGGGCTGAAACAGAGGGCAAGAAACAGAGGGGCTGAAACAGAGGGCGAGAAACAGAGGGCGAGAAACAGAGGGGCTGAAACAGATGGGCTGAAACAGAGGGGCTGAATCAGAGGGGCTGAATCAGAGGGGCTGAAACAGAGGGCGAGAAATAGAGGGGCTGAAACAGAGGGGCTGAAACAGAGGGCAAGAAACAGATGGGCTGAAACAGAGGGCGAGAAACAGAGGGGCTGAAACAGAGGGCGAGAAACAGAGGGGCTGAAACAGAGGGCGAGAAACAGAGGGGCTGCAACAGAGGGGCTGAAACAGAGGGGCTGAAACAGAGGGGCTGAATCAGAGGGGCTGAATAAGAGGCGCTGAAACAGAGGGGCTGAAACAGAGGGCGAGAAACAGAGGGGCTGAAACAGAGGGCGAGAAACTGAGGGCTTGAAATAGAGGGCGAGAAACAGCGGGCGAGAAACAGAGGGACTGAAACAGAGTGGCTGAAACAGAGGGGCTGAAACAGAGGGGCTTAAAAGAGGGGCTGAAACAGTGGGCGAGAAACAGAGGGGCTAAAACAGAAGGCGAGAAACAGAGGGGCTGAAACAGAGGGCGCCAACAGAGGGGCTTAAACAGAGGGGTTGAAACAGAGGGGATGAAACAGAGGGCGAGAAACAGAGGGGCTTAAACAGAGGGCGAGAAACAGAGGGGCTGAAACAGAGGGGCTGAAACAGAGGGCTAGAAACAGAGGGGCTGAAACAGAGGGCGAGAAACAGAGAGGCTGAAACAGAGGGGCTGAAACAGAGGGCGAGAAACAGAGGGGCTGGAACAGAGGGCGAGAAACAGAGGGGCTGAAACAGAGGGCGAGAAACAGAGGGGCTGAAACAGAGGGCGAGAAATAGAGGGGCTGAAACAGAGAGCGAGAAACAGAGGGGCTGAAACAGAGGGCGAGAAACAGAGGGGCTGAAACAGAGGCGCTGAAAACGAGGGTGAGAAACAGTGGGGCTGAAAGAGAGGGCGAGAAACAGAGGGGCTGAAACAGAGGGCGAGAAACAGAGAAGCTGAAACAGAGGCGCTGAAACAGAGGGGCTGAAACAGAGGGGCTGGATCAGAGGGGCTGAATCAGAGGCGCTGAAACAGAGGGGCTGAAACAGAGGGCGAGAAACAGAGGGGCTGAAACAGAGGGCGAGAAACAGACGGGCTGAAACAGAGGGCGAGAAAGAGAGGGGCTGAAACAGAGGGGCTGAAACAGAGGGGCTGAAACAGAGGGCCTGAAAAAGAGGGCGAGAAACAGAGGGGCTGAAACAGAGGGCGAGAAACAGAGGGGCTGAAACAGAGGGGCTTAAACAGAGGGGCTGAAACAGAGGGGCTGAAACAGAGGGGCTGAATCAGAGGGGCTGAATAAGAGGCGCTGAAACAGAGGGGCTGAAACAGAGGGCGAGAAACAGAGGGGCTGAAACAGAGGGTCTGAAACAGTGGGGCTGAAATAGAGGGCGAGAAACAGCGGGCGAGAAACAGAGGGACTGAAACAGAGGGGCTGAAACAGAGGGGCTGAAACAGAAGGGCTGAAAAGTGGGGCTGAAACAGAGGGCGAGAAACAGAGGGGCTGAAAAAGAAGGCGAGAAACAGAGGGGCTGAAACAGAGGGCGCGAAACAGAGGGGCTTAAACAGAGGGGTTGAAACAGAGGGGATGAAACAGGGGGCGAGAAACAGAGGGGCTGAAACAGAGGGCGAGAAACAGAGGGGTTGAAACAGAGGGCGAGAAACAGAGGGGCTGAAACAGAGGGGCTGAAACAGAGGGCGAGAAACAGAGGGGCTGAATCATAGGGGCTGAATCAGAGGTGCTGAATCAGAGGGGCTGAAACAGAGGGCAAGAAACAGAGGGGCTGAAACAGATTGGCTGAAATAGAGGGCGAGAAACAGAGGGGCTGAAACAGAGGGCGATAAACAGAGGGGCTGATACAGAGGGCGAGAAACAGAGGGCGAGAAACAGAGGGGCTGAAACAGATGGGCTGAAACAGAGGGGCTGAATCAGAGGGGCTGAATCAGAGGGGCTGAAACAGAGGGCGAGAAACAGAGGGGCTGAAACAGAGGGGCTGAAACAGATGGGCTGAAACAGAGGGGCTGAATCAGAGGGGCTGAATCAGAGGGGCTGAAACAGAGGGCGAGAAACAGAGGGGCTGAAACAGAGGGGCTGAAACAGAGGGCAAGAAACAGAGGGGCTGAAACAGAGGGCGAGAAACAGATGGGCTGAAACAGAGGGCGAGAAACAGAGGGGCTGAAACAGAGGGCGAGAAACAGAGGGGCTGAAACAGACGGGCTGAAACAGAGGGGCTGAAACAGAGGGGCTGAATCAGAGGGGCTGAATAAGAGGCGCTGAAACAGAGGGGCTGAAACAGAGGGCGAGAAACAGAGGGGCTGAAACAGAGGGCGAGAAACTGAGAGGCTGAAATAGAGGGCGAGAAACAGCGGGCGAGAAACAGAGGGACTGAAACAGAGGGGCTGAAACAGAGGGGCTGAAACAGAGGGGCTTAAAAGAGGGGCTGAAACAGAGGGCGAGAAACAGAGGGGCTGAAACAGAAGGCGAGAAACAGAGGGGCTGAAACAGAGGGCGCGAAACAGAGGGGCTTAAACAGAGGGGTTGAAACAGAGGGGATGAAACAGAGTGCGAGAAACAGAGGGGCTTAAACAGAGGGCGAGAAACAGAGGGCTGAAACAGAGGGGCTGAAACAGAGGGGCTGAAACAGTTGTGCTGAAACTGAGGGCGAGAAACAGAGGTGCTGAAACAGAGGGCGAGAAACAGAGGGGCTGAAACAGAGGGCGAGAAACAGAGGGGCTGAATCTGAGGGGCTGAATCAGAGGGGCTGAATCAGAGGGGCTGAAACAGAGGGGCTGAAACAGAGGGGCTGAAACAGAGGGCGAGAAACGGAGGGGCTGAAACAGCGGGCGAGAAACAGCGGGCGAGAAACAGAGGGACTGAAACAGAGGGGCTGAAACAGAGGGGCTGAAACAGAGGGGCTTAAAAGAGGGGCTGAAACAGAGGGCGAGAAACAGAGGGGCTGAAACAGAAGGCGAGAAACAGAGGGGCTGAAACAGAGGGCGCGAAACAGAGGGGCTTAAACAGAGGGGTTGAAACAGAGGGGATGAAACAGAGTGCGAGAAACAGAGGGGCTTAAACAGAGGGCGAGAAACAGAGGGCTGAAACAGAGGGGCTGAAACAGAGGGGCTGAAACAGTTGTGCTGAAACTGAGGGCGAGAAACAGAGAGGCTGAAACAGAGGGCGAGAAACAGAGGGGCTGAAACAGAGGGCGAGAAACAGAGGGGCTGAATCTGAGGGGTTGAATCAGAGGGGCTGAATCAGAGGGGCTGAAACAGAGGGGCTGAAACAGAGGGGCTGAAACAGAGGGCGAGAAACGGAGGGGCTGAAACAGCGGGCGAGAAACAGAGGGGCTGAAACAGAGGGACTGAAACAGAGGGCGAGAAACAGAGGGGCTGAATCATAGGGGCTGAATCAGAGGTGCTGAATCAGAGGGGCTGAAACAGAGGGGCTGAAACAGAGGGCGAGAAACAGAGGGGCTGAAACAGAGGGCAAGAAACAGAGGGGCTGAAACAGATTGGCTGAAATAGAGGGCGAGAAACAGAGGGGCTGAAACAGAGGGCGATAAACAGAGGGGCTGATACAGAGGGCGAGAAACAGAGGGCGAGAAACAGAGGGGCTGAAACAGATGGGCTGAAACAGAGGGGCTGAATCAGAGGGGCTGAATCAGAGGGGCTGAAACAGAGGGCGAGAAACAGAGGGGCTGAAACAGAGGGGCTGAAACAGAGGGCAAGAAACAGAGGGGCTGAAACAGAGGGCGAGAAACAGATGGGCTGAAACAGAGGGCGAGAAACAGAGGGGCTGAAACAGAGGGCGAGAAACAGAGGGGCTGAAAAAGAGGGGCTGAAACAGAGGGGCTGAAACAGAGGGGCTGAATCAGAGGGGCTGAATAAGAGGCGCTGAAACAGAGGGGCTGAAACAGAGGGCGAGAAACAGAGGGGCTGAAACAGAGGGCGAGAAACTGAGAGGCTGAAATAGAGGGCGAGAAACAGCGGGCGAGAAACAGAGGGACTGAAACAGAGGGGCTGAAACAGAGGGGCTGAAACAGAGGGGCTTAAAAGAGGGGCTGAAACAGAGGGCGAGAAACAGAGGGGCTGAAACAGAAGGCGAGAAACAGAGGGGCTGAAACAGAGGGCGCGAAACAGAGGGGCTTAAACAGAGGGGTTGAAACAGAGGGGATGAAACAGAGGGCGAGAAACAGAGGGGCTTAAACAGAGGGCGAGAAACAGAGGGCTGAAACAGAGGGGCTGAAACAGAGGGGCTGAAACAGTTGTGCTGAAACTGAGGGCGAGAAACAGAGGTGCTGAAACAGAGGGCGAGAAACAGAGGGGCTGAAACAGAGGGCGAGAAACAGAGGGGCTGAATCTGAGGGGCTGAATCAGAGGGGCTGAATCAGAGGGGCTGAAACAGAGGGGCTGAAACAGAGGGGCTGAAACAGAGGGCGAGAAACGGAGGGGCTGAAACAGCGGGCGAGAAACAGCGGGCGAGAAACAGAGGGACTGAAACAGAGGGGCTGAAACAGAGGGGCTGAAACAGAGGGGCTTAAAAGAGGGGCTGAAACAGAGGGCGAGAAACAGAGGGGCTGAAACAGAAGGCGAGAAACAGAGGGGCTGAAACAGAGGGTGCGAAACAGAGGGGCTTAAACAGAGGGGTTGAAACAGAGGGGATGAAACAGAGTGCGAGAAACAGAGGGGCTTAAACAGAGGGCGAGAAATAGAGGGCTGAAACAGAGGGGCTGAAACAGAGGGGCTGAAACAGTTGTGCTGAAACTGAGGGCGAGAAACAGAGGGGCTGAAACAGAGGGCGAGAAACAGAGGGGCTGAAACAGAGGGCGAGAAACAGAGGGGCTGAATCTGAGGGGCTGAATCAGAGGGGCTGAAACAGAGGGGCTGAAACAGAGGGGCTGAAACAGAGGGCGAGAAACGGAGGGGCTGAAACAGCGGGCGAGAAACAGAGGGGCTGAAACAGAGGGACTGAAACAGAGGGCAAGAAACAGAGGGGATGAAACAGAGGGCGAGAAACAGAGGGGCTGAAACAGAGGGCGAGAAACAGAGGGCGAGAAACAGAGGGGCTGAAACAGATGGGCTGAAACAGAGGGGCTGAATCAGAGGGGCTGAATCAGAGGGGCTGAATCAGAGGGGCTGAAACAGAGGGCGAGAAACAGAGGGGCTGAAACAGAGGGCGAGAAACAGAGGGGCTGAAACAGAGGGGCTGAAACAGAGGGCAAGAAACAGAGGGGCTGAAACAGAGGGCGAGAAACAGAGGGTAAGAAACAGAGGGGCTGAAACAGAGGGCGAGAAACAGAGGGGCTGAGACAGATGGGCTGAAACAGAGGGGCTGAATCAGAGGGACTGAATCAGAGGGGCTGAATCAGTGGGGCTGAAACAGAGGGCGAGAAACAGAGGGGCTGAAACGGAGTGCGAGAAACAGAGGGGCTGAAACAGAGGGGCTGAATCAGAGGGCAAGAAACAGAGGGGCTGAAACAGAGGGCGAGAAACTGAGGGGCGGAAACAGAGGGGCTGAAACAGAGGGGCTGAAACAGAGGGGCTGAAACAGAGGGCGTGAAACACAGGGGCTGAAACAGAGGGCGAGAAACAGAGGGGCTGAAACAGAGGGCGAGAAACAGAGGGCGAGAAACAGAGGGACTGAAACAGAGGGGCTGAAACAGAGGGCGAGAAGGAGAGGGGCTGAAACAGAGGGCCAGAAACAGAGGGTCTGAAACAGAGGGCGAGAAACAGTGGGCAAGAAACAGAGGGGCTGAAACAGTGGGCGAGAAACAGAGGGGCTGAAACAGAGGGGCTGAAACAGAGGGGCTGAAACAGAGGGGCTGAAACAGAGAGCGAGAATCAGAGGGGCTGAAACAGAGGGGCTGAAACAGAGGGGCTGAAACAGAGGGAGTGAAACACAGGGGCTGAAACAGAGGGCGAGAAACAGAGGGGCTGAAACAGAGGGCGAGAAACAGAGGGTGAGAAACAGAGGGACTGAAAGAGAGGGGCTGAAACTGAGGGGCTGAAACAGAGGGCGAGAAACAGAGGGGCTGAAACAGAGGGGCTGAAACAGAGGGGCTGAAACTGAGGGCGAGAAACAGAGGGGCTGAAACAGAGGGGCTGAAACAGCGGGCGAGAAACAGAGGGGCTGAAACAGAGTGCGTGAAACACAGTGTCTGAAACAGAGGGCGAGAAACAGAGGGCGAGAAATAGAGGTACTGAAACAGAGGAGCTGAAACAGAGGGGCTGAAACAGAGGGCGAGAAACAGAGGGGTTGAAACAGAGGGCCAGACACAGAGGGGCTGAAACAGAGGGCGAGAAACAGAGGGGCTGAAACAGAGGGGCTGAAACAGAGGGGCTGAAACAGAGGGCGAGATACAGTGGGGCTGAAACAGAGCGGCTGAAACAGACGGGCTAAAACAGAGGGGCTGAAACAGAGGGCTAGAAACAGAGGGGCTGAAACAGAGGGCGAGAAACAGAGAGGCTGAAACAGAGGGCGAGAAACAGAGGGCTTGAAACAGAGGGCGAGAAACAGAGGGGCTGAAACAGAGGGGCTGAAACAGAGGGCGAGAAACAGAGGGGCTGAATCATAGGGGCTGAATCAGAGGTGCTGAATCAGAGGGGCTGAAACAGAGGGCGCCAAACAGAGGGGCTTAAACAGAGGGGTTGAAACAGAGGGGATGAAACAGGGGGCGAGAAACAGAGGGGCTGAAACAGAGGGCGAGAAACAGAGGGGCTGAAACAGAGGGCGAGAAACAGAGGGGTTGAAACAGAGGGCGAGAAACAGAGGGGCTGAAACAGAGGGGCTGAAACAGAGGGCGAGAAACAGAGGGGCTGAATCATAGGGGCTGTATCAGAGGTGCTGAATCAGAGGGGCTGAAACAGAGGGGCTGAAACAGAGGGCGAGAAACAGAGGGGCTGAAACAGAGGGCAAGAAACAGAGGGGCTGAAACAGATTGGCTGAAATAGAGGGCGAGAAACAGAGGGGCTGAAACAGAGGGCGATAAACAGAGGGGCTGAAACAGAGGGCGAGAAACAGAGGGCGAGAAACAGAGGGGCTGAAACAGATGGGCTGAAACAGAGGGGCTGAATCAGAGGGGCTGAATCAGAGGGGCTGAAACAGAGTGCGAGAAACAGAGGGGCTGAAACAGAGGGGCTGAAACAGAGGGCAAGAAACAGAGGGGCTGAAACAGAAGGCGAGAAGCAGATGGGCTGAAACAGAGGGCGAGAAACAGAGGGGCTGATACAGAGGGCGAGAAACAGAGGGGCTGAAACAGAGGGGCTGAAACAGAGGGGCTGAAACAGAGGTGCTGAATCAGAGGGGCTGAATAAGAGGCGCTGAAGAAGAGGGGCTGAAACAGAGGGCGAGAAACAGAGGTGCTGAAACAGAGGGCGAGAAACAGAGGGGCTGAAACAGAGGGCGAGAAACAGAGGGGCTGAATCTGAGGGGCTGAATCAGAGGGGCTGAATCAGAGGGGCTGAAACAGAGGGGCTGAAACAGAGGGGCTGAAACAGAGGGCGAGAAACGGAGGGGCTGAAACAGCGGGCGAGAAACAGCGGGCGAGAAACAGAGGGACTGAAACAGAGGGGCTGAAACAGAGGGGCTGAAACAGCGGGGCTTAAAAGAGGGGCTGAAACAGAGGGCGAGAAACAGAGGGGCTGAAACAGAAGGCGAGAAACAGAGGGGCTGAAACAGAGGGCGCGAAACAGAGGGGCTTAAACAGAGGGGTTGAAACAGAGGGGATGAAACAGAGTGCGAGAAACAGAGGGGCTTAAACAGAGGGCGAGAAACAGAGGGCTGAAACAGAGGGGCTGAAACAGAGGGGCTGAAACAGTTGTGCTGAAACTGAGGGCGAGAAACAGAGGGGCTGAAACAGAGGGCGAGAAACAGAGGGGCTGAAACAGAGGGCGAGAAACAGAGGGGCTGAATCTGAGGGGCTGAATCAGAGGGGCTGAATCAGAGGGGCTGAAACAGAGGGGCTGAAACAGTTGTGCTGAAACTGAGGGCGAGAAACAGAGGGGCTGAAACAGAGGGCGAGAAACAGAGGGGCTGAAACAGAGGGCGAGAAACAGAGGGGCTGAATCTGAGGGGCTGAATCAGAGGGGCTGAATCAGAGGGGCTGAAACAGAGGGGCTGAAACAGAGGGGCTGAAACAGAGGGCGAGAAACGGAGGGGCTGAAACAGCGGGCGAGAAACAGAGGGGCTGAAACAGAGGGACTGAAACAGAGGGCGAGAAACAGAGGGGCTGAATCATAGGGGCTGAATCAGAGGTGCTGAATCAGAGGGGCTGAAACAGAGGGGCTGAAACAGAGGGCGAGAAACAGAGGGGCTGAAACAGAGGGCAAGAAACAGAGGGGCTGAAACAGATTGGCTGAAATAGAGGGCGAGAAACAGAGGGGCTGAAACAGAGGGCGATAAACAGAGGGGCTGATACAGAGGGCGAGAAACAGAGGGCGAGAAACAGAGGGGCTGAAACAGATGGGCTGAAACAGAGGGGCTGAATCAGAGGGGCTGAATCAGAGGGGCTGAAACAGAGGGCGAGAAACAGAGGGGCTGAAACAGAGGGGCTGAAACAGAGGGCAAGAAACAGAGGGGCTGAAACAGAGGGCGAGAAACAGATGGGCTGAAACAGAGGGCGAGAAACAGAGGGGCTGAAACAGAGGGCGAGAAACAGAGGGGCTGAAAAAGAGGGGCTGAAACAGAGGGGCTGAAACAGAGGGGCTGAATCAGAGGGGCTGAATAAGAGGCGCTGAAACAGAGGGGCTGAAACAGAGGGCGAGAAACAGAGGGGCTGAAACAGAGGGCGAGAAACTGAGAGGCTGAAATAGAGGGCGAGAAACAGCGGGCGAGAAACAGAGGGACTGAAACAGAGGGGCTGAAACAGAGGGGCTGAAACAGAGGGGCTTAAAAGAGGGGCTGAAACAGAGGGCGAGAAACAGAGGGGCTGAAACAGAAGGCGAGAAACAGAGGGGCTGAAACAGAGGGCGCGAAACAGAGGGGCTTAAACAGAGGGGTTGAAACAGAGGGGATGAAACAGAGGGGCTGAAACAGAGGGGCTGAAACAGAGGGCGAGAAACAGAGGGCTGAAACAGAGGGGCTGAAACAGAGGGGCTGAAACAGTTGTGCTGAAACTGAGGGCGAGAAACAGAGGTGCTGAAACAGAGGGCGAGAAACAGAGGGGCTGAAACAGAGGGCGAGAAACAGAGGGGCTGAATCTGAGGGGCTGAATCAGAGGGGCTGAATCAGAGGGGCTGAAACAGAGGGGCTGAAACAGAGGGGCTGAAACAGAGGGCGAGAAACGGAGGGGCTGAAACAGCGGGCGAGAAACAGCGGGCGAGAAACAGAGGGACTGAAACAGAGGGGCTGAAACAGAGGGGCTGAAACAGAGGGGCTTAAAAGAGGGGCTGAAACAGAGGGCGAGAAACAGAGGGGCTGAAACAGAAGGCGAGAAACAGAGGGGCTGAAACAGAGGGTGCGAAACAGAGGGGCTTAAACAGAGGGGTTGAAACAGAGGGGATGAAACAGAGTGCGAGAAACAGAGGGGCTTAAACAGAGGGCGAGAAATAGAGGGCTGAAACAGAGGGGCTGAAACAGAGGGGCTGAAACAGTTGTGCTGAAACTGAGGGCGAGAAACAGAGGGGCTGAAACAGAGGGCGAGAAACAGAGGGGCTGAAACAGAGGGCGAGAAACAGAGGGGCTGAATCTGAGGGGCTGAATCAGAGGGGCTGAAACAGAGGGGCTGAAACAGAGGGGCTGAAACAGAGGGCGAGAAACGGAGGGGCTGAAACAGCGGGCGAGAAACAGAGGGGCTGAAACAGAGGGACTGAAACAGAGGGCAAGAAACAGAGGGGATGAAACAGAGGGCGAGAAACAGAGGGGCTGAAACAGAGGGCGAGAAACAGAGGGCGAGAAACAGAGGGGCTGAAACAGATGGGCTGAAACAGAGGGGCTGAATCAGAGGGGCTGAATCAGAGGGGCTGAATCAGAGGGGCTGAAACAGAGGGCGAGAAACAGAGGGGCTGAAACAGAGGGCGAGAAACAGAGGGGCTGAAACAGAGGGGCTGAAACAGAGGGCAAGAAACAGAGGGGCTGAAACAGAGGGCGAGAAACAGAGGGTAAGAAACAGAGGGGCTGAAACAGAGGGCGAGAAACAGAGGGGCTGAGACAGATGGGCTGAAACAGAGGGGCTGAATCAGAGGGACTGAATCAGAGGGGCTGAATCAGTGGGGCTGAAACAGAGGGCGAGAAACAGAGGGGCTGAAACGGAGTGCGAGAAACAGAGGGGCTGAAACAGAGGGGCTGAATCAGAGGGCAAGAAACAGAGGGGCTGAAACAGAGGGCGAGAAACTGAGGGGCGGAAACAGAGGGGCTGAAACAGAGGGGCTGAAACAGAGGGGCTGAAACAGAGGGCGTGAAACACAGGGGCTGAAACAGAGGGCGAGAAACAGAGGGGCTGAAACAGAGGGCGAGAAACAGAGGGCGAGAAACAGAGGGACTGAAACAGAGGGGCTGAAACAGAGGGCGAGAAGGAGAGGGGCTGAAACAGAGGGCCAGAAACAGAGGGTCTGAAACAGAGGGCGAGAAACAGTGGGCAAGAAACAGAGGGGCTGAAACAGTGGGCGAGAAACAGAGGGGCTGAAACAGAGGGGCTGAAACAGAGGGGCTGAAACAGAGGGGCTGAAACAGAGAGCGAGAATCAGAGGGGCTGAAACAGAGGGGCTGAAACAGAGGGGCTGAAACAGAGGGAGTGAAACACAGGGGCTGAAACAGAGGGCGAGAAACAGAGGGGCTGAAACAGAGGGCGAGAAACAGAGGGTGAGAAACAGAGGGACTGAAAGAGAGGGGCTGAAACTGAGGGGCTGAAACAGAGGGCGAGAAACAGAGGGGCTGAAACAGAGGGGCTGAAACAGAGGGGCTGAAACTGAGGGCGAGAAACAGAGGGGCTGAAACAGAGGGGCTGAAACAGCGGGCGAGAAACAGAGGGGCTGAAACAGAGTGCGTGAAACACAGTGTCTGAAACAGAGGGCGAGAAACAGAGGGCGAGAAATAGAGGTACTGAAACAGAGGAGCTGAAACAGAGGGGCTGAAACAGAGGGCGAGAAACAGAGGGGTTGAAACAGAGGGCCAGACACAGAGGGGCTGAAACAGAGGGCGAGAAACAGAGGGGCTGAAACAGAGGGGCTGAAACAGAGGGGCTGAAACAGAGGGCGAGATACAGTGGGGCTGAAACAGAGCGGCTGAAACAGACGGGCTAAAACAGAGGGGCTGAAACAGAGGGCTAGAAACAGAGGGGCTGAAACAGAGGGCGAGAAACAGAGAGGCTGAAACAGAGGGCGAGAAACAGAGGGCTTGAAACAGAGGGCGAGAAACAGAGGGGCTGAAACAGAGGGGCTGAAACAGAGGGCGAGAAACAGAGGGGCTGAATCATAGGGGCTGAATCAGAGGTGCTGAATCAGAGGGGCTGAAACAGAGGGCGCCAAACAGAGGGGCTTAAACAGAGGGGTTGAAACAGAGGGGATGAAACAGGGGGCGAGAAACAGAGGGGCTGAAACAGAGGGCGAGAAACAGAGGGGCTGAAACAGAGGGCGAGAAACAGAGGGGTTGAAACAGAGGGCGAGAAACAGAGGGGCTGAAACAGAGGGGCTGAAACAGAGGGCGAGAAACAGAGGGGCTGAATCATAGGGGCTGTATCAGAGGTGCTGAATCAGAGGGGCTGAAACAGAGGGGCTGAAACAGAGGGCGAGAAACAGAGGGGCTGAAACAGAGGGCAAGAAACAGAGGGGCTGAAACAGATTGGCTGAAATAGAGGGCGAGAAACAGAGGGGCTGAAACAGAGGGCGATAAACAGAGGGGCTGAAACAGAGGGCGAGAAACAGAGGGCGAGAAACAGAGGGGCTGAAACAGATGGGCTGAAACAGAGGGGCTGAATCAGAGGGGCTGAATCAGAGGGGCTGAAACAGAGTGCGAGAAACAGAGGGGCTGAAACAGAGGGGCTGAAACAGAGGGCAAGAAACAGAGGGGCTGAAACAGAAGGCGAGAAGCAGATGGGCTGAAACAGAGGGCGAGAAACAGAGGGGCTGATACAGAGGGCGAGAAACAGAGGGGCTGAAACAGAGGGGCTGAAACAGAGGGGCTGAAACAGAGGTGCTGAATCAGAGGGGCTGAATAAGAGGCGCTGAAAAAGAGGGGCTGAAACAGAGGGCGAGAAACAGAGGTGCTGAAACAGAGGGCGAGAAACAGAGGGGCTGAAACAGAGGGCGAGAAACAGAGGGGCTGAATCTGAGGGGCTGAATCAGAGGGGCTGAATCAGAGGGGCTGAAACAGAGGGGCTGAAACAGAGGGGCTGAAACAGAGGGCGAGAAACGGAGGGGCTGAAACAGCGGGCGAGAAACAGCGGGCGAGAAACAGAGGGACTGAAACAGAGGGGCTGAAACAGAGGGGCTGAAACAGAGGGGCTTAAAAGAGGGGCTGAAACAGAGGGCGAGAAACAGAGGGGCTGAAACAGAAGGCGAGAAACAGAGGGGCTGAAACAGAGGGCGCGAAACAGAGGGGCTTAAACAGAGGGGTTGAAACAGAGGGGATGAAACAGAGTGCGAGAAACAGAGGGGCTTAAACAGAGGGCGAGAAACAGAGGGCTGAAACAGAGGGGCTGAAACAGAGGGGCTGAAACAGTTGTGCTGAAACTGAGGGCGAGAAACAGAGGGGCTGAAACAGAGGGCGAGAAACAGAGGGGCTGAAACAGAGGGCGAGAAACGGAGGGGCTGAATCTGAGGGACTGAATCAGAGGGGCTGAATCAGAGGGGCTGAAACAGAGGGGCTGAAACAGTTGTGCTGAAACTGAGGGCGAGAAACAGAGGGGCTGAAACAGAGGGCGAGAAACAGAGGGGCTGAAACAGAGGGCGAGAAACAGAGGGGCTGAATCTGAGGGGCTGAATCAGAGGGGCTGAATCAGAGGGGCTGAAACAGAGGGGCTGAAACAGAGGGGCTGAAACAGAGGGCGAGAAACGGAGGGGCTGAAACAGCGGGCGAGAAACAGAGGGGCTGAAACAGAGGGACTGAAACAGAGGGCGAGAAACAGAGGGGCTGAATCATAGGGGCTGAATCAGAGGTGCTGAATCAGAGGGGCTGAAACAGAGGGGCTGAAACAGAGGGCGAGAAACAGAGGGGCTGAAACAGAGGGCAAGAAACAGAGGGGCTGAAACAGATTGGCTGAAATAGAGGGCGAGAAACAGAGGGGCTGAAACAGAGGGCGATAAACAGAGGGGCTGATACAGAGGGCGAGAAACAGAGGGCGAGAAACAGAGGGGCTGAAACAGATGGGCTGAAACAGAGGGGCTGAATCAGAGGGGCTGAATCAGAGGGGCTGAAACAGAGGGCGAGAAACAGAGGGGCTGAAACAGAGGGGCTGAAACAGAGGGCAAGAAACAGAGGGGCTGAAACAGAGGGCGAGAAACAGATGGGCTGAAACAGAGGGCGAGAAACAGAGGGGCTGAAACAGAGGGCGAGAAACAGAGGGGCTGAAAAAGAGGGGCTGAAACAGAGGGGCTGAAACAGAGGGGCTGAATCAGAGGGGCTGAATAAGAGGCGCTGAAACAGAGGGGCTGAAACAGAGGGCGAGAAACAGAGGGGCTGAAACAGAGGGCGAGAAACTGAGAGGCTGAAATAGAGGGCGAGAAACAGCGGGCGAGAAACAGAGGGACTGAAACAGAGGGGCTGAAACAGAGGGGCTGAAACAGAGGGGCTTAAAAGAGGGGCTGAAACAGAGGGCGAGAAACAGAGGGGCTGAAACAGAAGGCGAGAAACAGAGGGGCTGAAACAGAGGGCGCGAAACAGAGGGGCTTAAACAGAGGGGTTGAAACAGAGGGGATGAAACAGAGGGCGAGAAACAGAGGGGCTTAAACAGAGGGCGAGAAACAGAGGGCTGAAACAGAGGGGCTGAAACAGAGGGGCTGAAACAGTTGTGCTGAAACTGAGGGCGAGAAACAGAGGTGCTGAAACAGAGGGCGAGAAACAGAGGGGCTGAAACAGAGGGCGAGAAACAGAGGGGCTGAATCTGAGGGGCTGAATCAGAGGGGCTGAATCAGAGGGGCTGAAACAGAGGGGCTGAAACAGAGGGGCTGAAACAGAGGGCGAGAAACGGAGGGGCTGAAACAGCGGGCGAGAAACAGCGGGCGAGAAACAGAGGGACTGAAACAGAGGGGCTGAAACAGAGGGGCTGAAACAGAGGGGCTTAAAAGAGGGGCTGAAACAGAGGGCGAGAAACAGAGGGGCTGAAACAGAAGGCGAGAAACAGAGGGGCTGAAACAGAGGGTGCGAAACAGAGGGGCTTAAACAGAGGGGTTGAAACAGAGGGGATGAAACAGAGTGCGAGAAACAGAGGGGCTTAAACAGAGGGCGAGAAATAGAGGGCTGAAACAGAGGGGCTGAAACAGAGGGGCTGAAACAGTTGTGCTGAAACTGAGGGCGAGAAACAGAGGGGCTGAAACAGAGGGCGAGAAACAGAGGGGCTGAAACAGAGGGCGAGAAACAGAGGGGCTGAATCTGAGGGGCTGAATCAGAGGGGCTGAAACAGAGGGGCTGAAACAGAGGGGCTGAAACAGAGGGCGAGAAACGGAGGGGCTGAAACAGCGGGCGAGAAACAGAGGGGCTGAAACAGAGGGACTGAAACAGAGGGCAAGAAACAGAGGGGATGAAACAGAGGGCGAGAAACAGAGGGGCTGAAACAGAGGGCGAGAAACAGAGGGCGAGAAACAGAGGGGCTGAAACAGATGGGCTGAAACAGAGGGGCTGAATCAGAGGGGCTGAATCAGAGGGGCTGAATCAGAGGGGCTGAAACAGAGGGCGAGAAACAGAGGGGCTGAAAGAGAGGGCGAGAAACAGAGGGGCTGAAACAGAGGGGCTGAAACAGAGGGCAAGAAACAGAGGGGCTGAAACAGAGGGCGAGAAACAGAGGGTAAGAAACAGAGGGGCTGAAACAGAGGGCGAGAAACAGAGGGGCTGAGACAGATGGGCTGAAACAGAGGGGCTGAATCAGAGGGACTGAATCAGAGGGGCTGAATCAGTGGGGCTGAAACAGAGGGCGAGAAACAGAGGGGCTGAAACGGAGTGCGAGAAACAGAGGGGCTGAAACAGAGGGGCTGAATCAGAGGGCAAGAAACAGAGGGGCTGAAACAGAGGGCGAGAAACTGAGGGGCGGAAACAGAGGGGCTGAAACAGAGGGGCTGAAACAGAGGGGCTGAAACAGAGGGCGTGAAACACAGGGGCTGAAACAGAGGGCGAGAAACAGAGGGGCTGAAACAGAGGGCGAGAAACAGAGGGCGAGAAACAGAGGGACTGAAACAGAGGGGCTGAAACAGAGGGCGAGAAGGAGAGGGGCTGAAACAGAGGGCCAGAAACAGAGGGTCTGAAACAGAGGGCGAGAAACAGTGGGCAAGAAACAGAGGGGCTGAAACAGTGGGCGAGAAACAGAGGGGCTGAAACAGAGGGGCTGAAACAGAGGGGCTGAAACAGAGGGGCTGAAACAGAGAGCGAGAATCAGAGGGGCTGAAACAGAGGGGCTGAAACAGAGGGGCTGAAACAGAGGGAGTGAAACACAGGGGCTGAAACAGAGGGCGAGAAACAGAGGGGCTGAAACAGAGGGCGAGAAACAGAGGGTGAGAAACAGAGGGACTGAAAGAGAGGGGCTGAAACTGAGGGGCTGAAACAGAGGGCGAGAAACAGAGGGGCTGAAACAGAGGGGCTGAAACAGAGGGGCTGAAACTGAGGGCGAGAAACAGAGGGGCTGAAACAGAGGGGCTGAAACAGCGGGCGAGAAACAGAGGGGCTGAAACAGAGTGCGTGAAACACAGTGTCTGAAACAGAGGGCGAGAAACAGAGGGCGAGAAATAGAGGTACTGAAACAGAGGAGCTGAAACAGAGGGGCTGAAACAGAGGGCGAGAAACAGAGGGGTTGAAACAGAGGGCCAGACACAGAGGGGCTGAAACAGAGGGCGAGAAACAGAGGGGCTGAAACAGAGGGGCTGAAACAGAGGGGCTGAAACAGAGGGCGAGATACAGTGGGGCTGAAACAGAGCGGCTGAAACAGACGGGCTAAAACAGAGGGGCTGAAACAGAGGGCTAGAAACAGAGGGGCTGAAACAGAGGGCGAGAAACAGAGAGGCTGAAACAGAGGGCGAGAAACAGAGGGCTTGAAACAGAGGGCGAGAAACAGAGGGGCTGAAACAGAGGGGCTGAAACAGAGGGCGAGAAACAGAGGGGCTGAATCATAGGGGCTGAATCAGAGGTGCTGAATCAGAGGGGCTGAAACAGAGGGCGCCAAACAGAGGGGCTTAAACAGAGGGGTTGAAACAGAGGGGATGAAACAGGGGGCGAGAAACAGAGGGGCTGAAACAGAGGGCGAGAAACAGAGGGGCTGAAACAGAGGGCGAGAAACAGAGGGGTTGAAACAGAGGGCGAGAAACAGAGGGGCTGAAACAGAGGGGCTGAAACAGAGGGCGAGAAACAGAGGGGCTGAATCATAGGGGCTGTATCAGAGGTGCTGAATCAGAGGGGCTGAAACAGAGGGGCTGAAACAGAGGGCGAGAAACAGAGGGGCTGAAACAGAGGGCAAGAAACAGAGGGGCTGAAACAGATTGGCTGAAATAGAGGGCGAGAAACAGAGGGGCTGAAACAGAGGGCGATAAACAGAGGGGCTGAAACAGAGGGCGAGAAACAGAGGGCGAGAAACAGAGGGGCTGAAACAGATGGGCTGAAACAGAGGGGCTGAATCAGAGGGGCTGAATCAGAGGGGCTGAAACAGAGTGCGAGAAACAGAGGGGCTGAAACAGAGGGGCTGAAACAGAGGGCAAGAAACAGAGGGGCTGAAACAGAAGGCGAGAAGCAGATGGGCTGAAACAGAGGGCGAGAAACAGAGGGGCTGATACAGAGGGCGAGAAACAGAGGGGCTGAAACAGAGGGGCTGAAACAGAGGGGCTGAAACAGAGGTGCTGAATCAGAGGGGCTGAATAAGAGGCGCTGAAAAAGAGGGGCTGAAACAGAGGGCGAGAAACAGAGGGGCTGAAACAGAGGGCGAGAAACTGAGAGGCTGAAATAGAGGGCGAGAAACAGCGGGCGAGAAACAGAGGGACTGAAACAGAGGGGCTGAAACAGAGGGGCTGAAACAGAGGGGCTTAAAAGAGGGGCTGAAACAGAGGGCGAGAAACAGAGGGGCTGAAACAGAAGGCGAGAAACAGAGGGGCTGAAACAGAGGGCGCGAAACAGAGGGGCTTAAACAGAGGGGTTGAAACAGAGGGGATGAAACAGAGGGCGAGAAACAGAGGGGCTTAAACAGAGGGCGAGAAACAGAGGGGCTGAAACAGAGGGGCTGAAACAGAGGGGCTGAAACAGTTGTGCTGAAACTGAGGGCGAGAAACAGAGGGGCTGAAACAGAGGGCGAGAAACAGAGGGGCTGAAACAGAGGGCGAGAAACAGAGGGGCTGAAACAGAGAGACTGAAACAGAGGGGCTGAAACAGAGGGGCTGAAACAGAGGGCGAGAAACAGAGGGGCTGAATCTGAGGGGCTGAATCAGAGGGGCTGAATCAGAGGGGCTGAAACAGAGGGGCTGAAACAGAGGGGCTGAAACAGAGGGCGAGAAACAGAGGGGCTGAAACAGCGGGCGAGAAACAGAGGGGCTGAAACAGAGGGACTGAAACAGAGGGCAAGAAACAGAGGGGCTGAAACAGAGGGCGAGAAACAGAGGGGCTGAAACAGAGGGCGAGAAACAGAGGGCGAGAAACAGAGGGGCTGAAACAGATGGGCTGAAACAGAGGGGCTGAATCAGAGGGGCTGAATCAGAGGGGCTGAATCAGAGGGGCTGAAACAGAGGGCGAGAAACAGAGGGGCTGAAACAGAGGGCGAGAAACAGAGGGGCTGAAACAGAGGGGCTGAAACAGAGGGCAAGAAACAGAGGGGCTGAAACAGAGGGCGAGAAACAGAGGGTAAGAAACAGAGGGGCTGAAACAGAGGGCGAGAAAAAGAGGGGCTGAGACAGATGGGCTGAAACAGAGGGGCTGAATCAGAGGGACTGAATCAGAGGGGCTGAATCAGTGGGGCTGAATCAGAGGGCAAGAAACAGAGGGGCTGAAACAGAGGGCGAGAAACAGAGGGGCTGAAACAGAGGGGCTGAATCAGAGGGCAAGAAACAGAGGGGCTGAAACAGAGGGCGAGAAACTGAGGGGCGGAAACAGAGGGGCTGAAACAGAGGGGCTGAAACAGAGGGGCTGAAACAGAGGGCGTGAAACACAGGGGCTGAAACAGTGGGTGAGAAACAGAGGGGCTGAAACAGAGGGCGAGAAACAGAGGGCGAGAAACAGAGGGACTGAAACAGAGGGGCTGAAACAGAGGGCGAGAAGGAGAGGGGCTGAAACAGAGGGCCAGAAACAGAGGGTCTGAAACAGAGGGCGAGAAACAGAGGGCAAGAAACAGAGGGGCTGAAACAGTGGGCGAGAAACAGAGGGGCTGAAACAGAGGGGCTGAAAGAGAGGGGCTGAAACAGAGGGGCTGAAACAGAGGGCGAGAATCAGAGGGGCTGAAACAGAGGGGCTGAAACAGAGGGGCTGAAACAGAGGGAGTGAAACACAGGGGCTGAAACAGAGGGCGAGAAACAGAGGGACTGAAACAGAGGGGCTGAAACAGAGGGCGAGAAGGAGAGGGGCTGAAACAGAGGGCCAGAAACAGAGGGTCTGAAACAGAGGGCGAGAAACAGAGGGCAAGAAACAGAGGGGCTGAAACAGTGGGCGAGAAACAGAGGGGCTGAAACAGAGGGGCTGAAAGAGAGGGGCTGAAACAGAGGGGCTGAAACAGAGGGCGAGAATCAGAGGGGCTGAAACAGAGGGGCTGAAACAGAGGGGCTGAAACAGAGGGAGTGAAACACAGGGGCTGAAACAGAGGGCGAGAAACAGAGGGGCTGAAACAGAGGGCGAGAAACAGAGGGTGAGAAACAGAGGGACTGAAAGAGAGGGGCTGAAACAGAGGGGCTGAAACAGAGGGCGAGAAACAGAGGGGCTGAAACAGAGGGGCTGAAACTGAGGGCGAGAAACAGAGGGGCTGAAACAGAGGGGCTGAAACAGAGGGGCTGAAACAGCGGGCGAGAAACAGAGGGGCTGAAACAGAGTGCGTGAAACACAGGGTCTGAAACAGAGGGCGAGAAACAGAGGGCGAGAAATAGAGGTACTGAAACAGAGGGGCTGAAACAGAGGGGCTGAAACAGAGGGCGAGAAACAGAGGGGCTGAAACAGAGGGCCAGAAACAGAGGGGCTGAAACAGAGGGCGAGAAACAGAGGGGCTGAAACAGAGGGGCTGAAACAGAGGGGCTGAAACAGAGGGCGAGATACAGTGGGGCTGAAACAGAGCGGCTGAAACAGACGGGCTAAAACAGAGGGGCTGAAACAGAGGGCTAGAAACAGAGGGGCTGAAACAGAGGGCGAGAAACAGAGAGGCTGAAACAGAGGGGCTGAAACAGAGGGCGAGAAACAGAGGGGCTGAAACAGAGGGCGAGAAACAGAGGGGCTGAAACAGAGGGCGAGAAACAGAGGGGCTGAAACAGAGGGGTTGAAACAGAGGGCGAGAAATAGAGGGGCTGAAACAGAGAGCGAGAAACAGAGGGGCTGAAACAGAGGGCGAGAAACAGAGGGGCTGAAACAGAGGCGCTGAAAACGAGGGTGAGAAACAGTGGAGCTAAAAGACAGGGCGAGAAACAGAGGGGCTGAAACAGAGGGCGAGAAACAGAGAAGCTGAAACAGAGGCGCTGAAACAGAGGGGCTGAAACAGAGGGGCTGAATCAGAGGGGCTGAATCAGAGGCGCTGAAACAGAGGGGCTGAAACAGAGGGCGAGAAACAGAGGGGCTGAAACAGAGGGCGAGAAACAGAGGGGCTGAAACAGAGGGCGAGAAACAGAGGGGCTGAAACAGAGGGGCTGAAACAGAGGGCCTGAAACAGAGGGCCAGAAACAGAGGGGCTGAAACAGAGGGCGAGAAACAGTGGGGCTGAAACAGAGGGCGAGAAACAGAGGGGCTGAAACAGAGGGGCTGAAACAGAGGGGCTGAAACAGAGGGGCTGAATCAGAGGGGCTGAATAAGAGGCGCTGAAACAGAGGGGCTGAAACAGAGGGTGAGAAACAGAGGGCGAGAAACTGAGAGGCTGAAATAGAGGGCGAGAAACAGCGGGCGAGAAACAGAGGGACTGAAACAGAGGGGCTGAAACAGAGGGGCTGAAACAGAAGGGCTGAAAAGAGGGGCTGAAACAGAGGGCGAGAAACAGAGGGGCTGAAACAGAAGGCGAGAAACAGAGGGTCTGAAACAGAGGGCGAGAAACAGAGGGTAAGAAACAGAGGGGCTGAAACAGTGGGCGTGAAACAGAGGGGCTGATACAGAGGGGCTGAAACAGAGGCGCTGAAACAGAGGGGCTGAAACAGAGGGCGAGAATCAGAGGGGCTGAAACAGAGGGGCTGATACAGAGGGGCTGAAACAGAGGGGCTGAAACAGAGGGAGTGAAACACAGGGGCTGAAACAGAGGACGAGAAACAGAGGGGCTGAAACAGAGGGCGAGAAACAGAGGGTGAGAAACAGAGGGACTGAAACAGAGGGCTCTGAAACAGAGGGGCTGAAACAGAGAGCGAGAAACAGAGGGGCTGAAACAGAGGGGCTGAAACAGAGGGGCTGAAACTGAGGGCGAGAAACAGAGGGGCTGAAACAGAGGGGCTCAAACAGAGGGGCTGAAACAGAGGGCGAGAAACAGAGGGGCTGAAACAGAGGGCGTGAAACACAGGGTCTGAAACAGAGGGCGAGAAACAGAGGGCGAGAAATAGAGGGACTGAAACAGAGGGCGAGAAACAGAGGGGCTGAAACAGAGGGCGAGAAACAGAGGGGCTGAAACAGAGGGCGAGAAACAGAGGGGCTGAAACAGAGGGCCAGAAACAGAGGGGCTGAAACAGAGGGCGAGAAACAGAGGGGCTGAAACAGAGGGCGTGAAACACAGGGTCTGAAACAGGGGGGGGGGAAAAAAAAGGGCGAGAAATAGAGGGGCTGAAACAGAGGGCGAGAAACAGAGGGGCTGAAACAGAGGGCAAGAAACAGAGGGGCTGAAACAGTGGGCGAGAAACAGAGGGGCTGAAACAGAGGGATCTGAAACAGAGGGGCTGAAACAGAGAGCGAGAAACAGAGGGGCTGAAACAGAGGGGCTGAAACAGAGGGGCTGAAACAGAAGGCGAGAAACAGAGGGGCTGAAACAGAGGGCGCGAAACAGAGGGGCTTAAACAGAGGGGTTGAAACAGAGGGGATGAAACAGAGTGCGAGAAACAGAGGGGCTTAAACAGAGGGCGAGAAATAGAGGGCTGAAACAGAGGGGCTGAAACAGAGGGGCTGAAACAGTTGTGCTGAAACTGAGGGCGAGAAACAGAGGGGCTGAAACAGAGGGCGAGAAACAGAGGGGCTGAAACAGAGGGCGAGAAACAGAGGGGCTGAAACAGACGGCGAGAAACGGAGGGGCTGAAACAGCGGGCGAGAAACAGAGGGGCTGAAACAGAGGGACTGAAACAGAGGGCAAGAAACAGAGGGGATGAAACAGAGGGCGAGAAACAGAGGGGCTGAAACAGAGGGCGAGAAACAGAGGGCGAGAAACAGAGGGGCTGAAACAGATGGGCTGAAACAGAGGGGCTGAATCAGAGGGGCTGAATCAGAGGGGCTGAATCAGAGGGGCTGAAACAGAGGGCGAGAAACAGAGGGGCTGAAACAGAGGGCGAGAAACAGAGGGGCTGAAACAGAGGGGCTGAAACAGAGGGCAAGAAACAGAGGGGCTGAAACAGAGGGCGAGAAACAGAGGGTAAGAAACAGAGGGGCTGAAACAGAGGGCGAGAAACAGAGGGGCTGAGACAGATGGGCTGAAACAGAGGGGCTAAATCAGAGGGACTGAATCAGAGGGGCTGAATCAGTGGGGCTGAAACAGAGGGCGAGAAACAGAGGGGCTGAAACGGAGTGCGAGAAACAGAGGGGCTGAAACAGAGGGGCTGAATCAGAGGGCAAGAAACAGAGGGGCTGAAACAGAGGGCGAGAAACTGAGGGGCGGAAACAGAGGGGCTGAAACAGAGGGTCTGAAACAGAGGGGCTGAAACAGAGGGCGTGAAACACAGGGGCTGAAACAGAGGGCGAGAAACAGAGGGGCTGAAACAGAGGGCGAGAAACAGAGGGCGAGAAACAGAGGGACTGAAACAGAGGGGCTGAAACAGAGGGCGAGAAGGAGAGGGGCTGAAACAGAGGGCCAGAAACAGAGGGTCTGAAACAGAGGGCGAGAAACAGTGGGCAAGAAACAGAGGGGCTGAAACAGTGGGCGAGAAACAGAGGGGCTGAAACAGAGGGGCTGAAACAGAGGGGCTGAAACAGAGGGGCTGAAACAGAGAGCGAGAAACAGAGGGTGAGAAACAGAGGGACTGAAAGAGAGGGGCTGAAACTGAGGGGCTGAAACAGAGGGCGAGAAACAGAGGGGCTGAAACAGAGGGGCTGAAACAGAGGGCGAGAAACAGAGGGTGAGAAACAGAGGGACTGAAAGAGAGGGGCTGAAACTGAGGGGCTGAAACAGAGGGCGAGAAACAGAGGGGCTGAAACAGAGGGGCTGAAACAGAGGGGCTGAAACTGAGGGCGAGAAACAGAGGGGCTGAAACAGAGGGGCTGAAACAGCGGGCGAGAAACAGAGGGGCTGAAACAGAGTGCGTGAAACACAGTGTCTGAAACAGAGGGCGAGAAACAGAGGGCGAGAAATAGAGGTACTGAAACAGAGGAGCTGAAACAGAGGGGCTGAAACAGAGGGCGAGAAACAGAGGGGCTGAAACAGAGGGCCAGAAACAGAGGGGCTGAAACAGAGGGCGAGAAACAGAGGGGCTGAAACAGAGGGGCTGAAACAGAGGGGCTGAAACAGAGGGCGAGATACAGTGGGGCTGAAACAGAGCGGCTGAAACAGACGGGCTAAAACAGAGGGGCTGAAACAGAGGGGCTTAAACAGAGGGGTTGAAACAGAGGGGATGAAACAGGGGGCGAGAAACAGAGGGGCTGAAACAGAGGGCGAGAAACAGAGGGGCTGAAACAGAGGGCGAGAAACAGAGGGGTTGAAACAGAGGGCGAGAAACAGAGGGGCTGAAACAGAGGGGCTGAAACAGAGGGCGAGAAACAGAGGGGCTGAATCATAGGGGCTGTATCAGAGGTGCTGAATCAGAGGGGCTGAAACAGAGGGGCTGAAACAGAGGGCGAGAAACAGAGGGGCTGAAACAGAGGGCAAGAAACAGAGGGGCTGAAACAGATTGGCTGAAATAGAGGGCGAGAAACAGAGGGGCTGAAACAGAGGGCGATAAACAGAGGGGCTGAAACAGAGGGCGAGAAACAGAGGGCGAGAAACAGAGGGGCTGAAACAGATGGGCTGAAACAGAGGGGCTGAATCAGAGGGGCTGAATCAGAGGGGCTGAAACAGAGTGCGAGAAACAGAGGGGCTGAAACAGAGGGGCTGAAACAGAGGGCAAGAAACAGAGGGGCTGAAACAGAAGGCGAGAAGCAGATGGGCTGAAACAGAGGGCGAGAAACAGAGGGGCTGATACAGAGGGCGAGAAACAGAGGGGCTGAAACAGAGGGGCTGAAACAGAGGGGCTGAAACAGAGGTGCTGAATCAGAGGGGCTGAATAAGAGGCGCTGAAACAGAGGGGCTGAAACAGAGGGCGAGAAACAGAGGGGCTGAAACAGAGGGCGAGAAACTGAGAGGCTGAAATAGAGGGCGAGAAACAGCGGGCGAGAAACAGAGGGACTGAAACAGAGGGGCTGAAACAGAGGGGCTGAAACAGAGGGGCTTAAAAGAGGGGCTGAAACAGAGGGCGAGAAACAGAGGGGCTGAAACAGAAGGCGAGAAACAGAGGGGCTGAAACAGAGGGCGCGAAACAGAGGGGCTTAAACAGAGGGGTTGAAACAGAGGGGATGAAACAGAGGGCGAGAAACAGAGGGGCTTAAACAGAGGGCGAGAAACAGAGGGGCTGAAACAGAGGGGCTGAAACAGAGGGGCTGAAACAGTTGTGCTGAAACTGAGGGCGAGAAACAGAGGGGCTGAAACAGAGGGCGAGAAACAGAGGGGCTGAAACAGAGGGCGAGAAACAGAGGGGCTGAAACAGAGAGACTGAAACAGAGGGGCTGAAACAGAGGGGCTGAAACAGAGGGCGAGAAACAGAGGGGCTGAATCTGAGGGGCTGAATCAGAGGGGCTGAATCAGAGGGGCTGAAACAGAGGGGCTGAAACAGAGGGGCTGAAACAGAGGGCGAGAAACAGAGGGGCTGAAACAGCGGGCGAGAAACAGAGGGGCTGAAACAGAGGGACTGAAACAGAGGGCAAGAAACAGAGGGGCTGAAACAGAGGGCGAGAAACAGAGGGGCTGAAACAGAGGGCGAGAAACAGAGGGCGAGAAACAGAGGGGCTGAAACAGATGGGCTGAAACAGAGGGGCTGAATCAGAGGGGCTGAATCAGAGGGGCTGAAACAGAGGGCGAGAAACAGAGGGGCTGAAACAGAGGGCGAGAAACAGAGGGGCTGAAACAGAGGGACTGAAACAGAGGGCAAGAAACAGAGGGGCTGAAACAGAGGGCGAGAAACAGAGGGTAAGAAACAGAGGGGCTGAAACAGAGGGCGAGAAAAAGAGGGGCTGAGACAGATGGGCTGAAACAGAGGGGCTGAATCAGAGGGACTGAATCAGAGGGGCTGAATCAGTGGGGCTGAATCAGAGGGCAAGAAACAGAGGGGCTGAAACAGAGGGCGAGAAACAGAGGGGCTGAAACAGAGGGGCTGAATCAGAGGGCAAGAAACAGAGGGGCTGAAACAGAGGGCGAGAAACTGAGGGGCGGAAACAGAGGGGCTGAAACAGAGGGGCTGAAACAGAGGGGCTGAAACAGAGGGCGTGAAACACAGGGGCTGAAACAGTGGGTGAGAAACAGAGGGGCTGAAACAGAGGGCGAGAAACAGAGGGCGAGAAACAGAGGGACTGAAACAGAGGGGCTGAAACAGAGGGCGAGAAGGAGAGGGGCTGAAACAGAGGGCCAGAAACAGAGGGTCTGAAACAGAGGGCGAGAAACAGAGGGCAAGAAACAGAGGGGCTGAAACAGTGGGCGAGAAACAGAGGGGCTGAAACAGAGGGGCTGAAAGAGAGGGGCTGAAACAGAGGGGCTGAAACAGAGGGCGAGAATCAGAGGGGCTGAAACAGAGGGGCTGAAACAGAGGGAGTGAAACACAGGGGCTGAAACAGAGGGCGAGAAACAGAGGGGCTGAAACAGAGGGCGAGAAACAGAGGGTGAGAAACAGAGGGACTGAAAGAGAGGGGCTGAAACAGAGGGGCTGAAACAGAGGGCGAGAAACAGAGGGGCTGAAACAGAGGGGCTGAAACTGAGGGCGAGAAACAGAGGGGCTGAAACAGAGGGGCTGAAACAGAGGGGCTGAAACAGCGGGCGAGAAACAGAGGGGCTGAAACAGAGTGCGTGAAACACAGGGTCTGAAACAGAGGGCGAGAAACAGAGGGCGAGAAATAGAGGTACTGAAACAGAGGGGCTGAAACAGAGGGGCTGAAACAGAGGGCGAGAAACAGAGGGGCTGAAACAGAGGGCCAGAAACAGAGGGGCTGAAACAGAGGGCGAGAAACAGAGGGGCTGAAACAGAGGGGCTGAAACAGAGGGGCTGAAACAGAGGGCGAGATACAGTGGGGCTGAAACAGAGCGGCTGAAACAGACGGGCTAAAACAGAGGGGCTGAAACAGAGGGCTAGAAACAGAGGGGCTGAAACAGAGGGCGAGAAACAGAGAGGCTGAAACAGAGGGGTTGAAACAGAGGGCGAGAAACAGAGGGGCTGAAACAGAGGGCGAGAAACAGAGGGGCTGAAACAGAGGGGTTGAAACAGAGGGCGAGAAATAGAGGGGCTGAAACAGAGAGCGAGAAACAGAGGGGCTGAAACAGAGGGCGAGAAACAGAGGGGCTGAAACAGAGGCGCTGAAAACGAGGGTGAGAAACAGTGGAGCTAAAAGACAGGGCGAGAAACAGAGGGGCTGAAACAGAGGGCGAGAAACAGAGAAGCTGAAACAGAGGCGCTGAAACAGAGGGGCTGAAACAGAGGGGCTGAATCAGAGGGGCTGAATCAGAGGCGCTGAAACAGAGGGGCTGAAACAGAGGGCGAGAAACAGAGGGGCTGAAACAGAGGGCGAGAAACAGAGGGGCTGAAACAGAGGGCGAGAAACAGAGGGGCTGAAACAGAGGGGCTGAAACAGAGGGCCTGAAACAGAGGGCCAGAAACAGAGGGGCTGAAACAGAGGGCGAGAAACAGTGGGGCTGAAACAGAGGGCGAGAAACAGAGGGGCTGAAACAGAGGGGCTGAAACAGAGGGTCTGAAACAGAGGGGCTGAATCAGAGGGGCTGAATAAGAGGCGCTGAAACAGAGGGGCTGAAACAGAGGGTGAGAAACAGAGGGCGAGAAACTGAGAGGCTGAAATAGAGGGCGAGAAACAGCGGGCGAGAAACAGAGGGACTGAAACAGAGGGGCTGAAACAGAGGGGCTGAAACAGAAGGGCTGAAAAGAGGGGCTGAAACAGAGGGCGAGAAACAGAGGGGCTGAAACAGAAGGCGAGAAACAGAGGGTCTGAAACAGAGGGCGAGAAACAGAGGGCAAGAAACAGAGGGGCTGAAACAGTGGGCGTGAAACAGAGGGGCTGAAACAGAGGGGCTGAAACAGAGGCGCTGAAACAGAGGGGCTGAAACAGAGGGCGAGAATCAGAGGGGCTGAAACAGAGGGGCTGATACAGAGGGGCTGAAACAGAGGGGCTGAAACAGAGGGAGTGAAACACAGGGGCTGAAACAGAGGACGAGAAACAGAGGGGCTGAAACAGAGGGCGAGAAACAGAGGGTGAGAAACAGAGGGACTGAAACAGAGGGATCTGAAACAGAGGGGCTGAAACAGAGAGCGAGAAACAGAGGGGCTGAAACAGAGGGGCTGAAACAGAGGGGCTGAAACTGAGGGCGAGAAACAGAGGGGCTGAAACAGAGGGGCTCAAACAGAGGGGCTGAAACAGAGGGCGAGAAACAGAGAGGCTGAAACAGAGGGCGTGAAACACAGGGTCTGAAACAGAGGGCGAGAAACAGAGGGCGAGAAATAGAGGGACTGAAACAGAGGGCGAGAAACAGAGGGGCTGAAACAGAGGGCGAGAAACAGAGGGGCTGAAACAGAGGGCGAGAAACAGAGGGGCTGAAACAGAGGGCCAGAAACAGAGGGGCTGAAACAGAGGGCGAGAAACAGAGGGGCTGAAACAGAGGGCGTGAAACACAGGGTCTGAAACAGAGGGCGAGAAACAGAGGGCGAGAAATAGAGGGACTGAAACAGAGGGCGAGAAACAGAGGGGCTGAAACAGAGGGCAAGAAACAGAGGGGCTGAAACAGTGGGCGAGAAACAGAGGGGCTGAAACAGAGGGATCTGAAACAGAGGGGCTGAAACAGAGAGCGAGAAACAGAGGGGCTGAAACAGAGGGGCTGAAACAGAGGGGCTGAAACTGAGGGCGAGAAACAGAGTGGCTGAAACAGAGGGGCTCAAACAGAGGGGCTGAAACAGAGGGCGTGAAACAGAGTGGCTGAAACAGAGGGCGTGAAACACAGGGTCTGAAACAGAGGGCGAGAAACAGAGGGCGAGAAATAGAGGGACTGAAACAGAGGGGCTGAAACAGAGGGGCTGAAACAGAGGGCCAGAAACAGAGGGGCTGAAACAGAGGGCCAGAAACAGAGGGGCTGAAACAGAGGGCGAGAAACAGAGGGGCTGAAACAGAGGGGCTGAAACAGAGGGGCTGAAACAGAGGGCGAGATACAGTGGGGCTGAAACAGAGGGGCAGAAACAGAGGGCCAGAAACAGAGGGGCTGAAACAGAGGGCTAGAAACAGAGGGGCTGAAACAGAGGGCGAGAAACAGAGAGGCTGAAACAGAGGGGCTGAAACAGAGGGCGAGAAACAGAGGGGCTGAAACAGAGGGCGAGAAACAGTGGGGCTGAAACAGAGGGCGAGAAACAGAGGGTCTGAAACAGAGTGCGAGAAATAGAGGGGCTGAATCAGAGAGCGAGAAACAGAGGGGCTGAAACAGAGGCGCTGAAAACGAGGGTGAGAAACAGTGGGGCTGAAAGAGAGGGCGAGAAACAGAGAAGCTGAAACAGAGGCGATGAAACAGAGGGGCTGAAACAGAGGGGCTGAATCAGAGGGGCTGAATCAGAGGCGCTGAAACAGAGGGGCTGAAACAGAGGGCGAGAAACAGAGGGGCTGAAACAGAGGGCGAGAAACAGAGGGGCTGAAACAGACGGCGAGAAACAGAGGGGCTGAAACAGAGGGGCTGAAACAGAGGGGCTGAAACAGAGGGCCTGAAACAGAGGGCGAGAAACAGAGGGGCTGAGACAGAGGGCGAGAAACAGAGGGGCTGAAACAGAGGAGCTGAAACAGAGGGGCTGAAACAGAGGGGCTGAAACAGAGGGGCTGAATCAGAGGGGCTGAATAAGAGGCGCTGAAACACAGGGGCTGAAACAGAGGGCGCGAAACAGAGGTGCTGAAACAGAGGGCGAGAAACTGAGGGGCTGAAATAGAGGGCGAGAAACAGCGGGCGAGAAACAGAGGGACTGAAACAGAGGGGCTGAAACAGAGGGGCTGAAACAGAAGGGCTGAAAAGTGGGGCTGAAACAGAGGGCGAGAAACAGAGGGGCTGAAACAGAAGGCGAGAAACAGAGGGGCTGAAACAGAGGGCGAGAAAAAGAGGGACTGAAACAGAGGGGCTGAAACAGAGAGGCTGAAACAGATGTGCTGAAACAGAGGGCGAGAAACAGAGGGGCTGAAACAGAGGGCGAGAAACAGAGGGGCTGAAACAGACGGGCTAAAACAGAGGGGCTGAAACAGAGGCGCTGAAACAGAGGGGCTGAAACAGAGGGGCTGAAACAGAGGGCGAGAAACAGAGGGGCTGAATCATAGGGGCTGAATCAGAGGTGCTGAATCAGAGGGGCTGAAACAGAGGGGCTGAAACAGAGGGCGAGAAACAGAGGGGCTGAAACAGAGGGCAAGAAACAGAGGGGCTGAAACAGAGTGGCTGAAATAGAGGGCGAGAAACAGAGGGGCTGAAACAGAGGGCGATAAACAGAGCGGCTGAAACAGAGGGCGAGAAACAGAGGGCGAGAAACAGAGGGGCTGAAACAGATGGGCTGAAACAGAGGGGCTGAATCAGAGGGGCTGAATCAGAGGGGCTGAAACAGTGGGCGAGAAACAGAGGGGCTGAAACAGAGGGGCTGAAACAGAGGGCAAGAAACAGAGGGGCTGAAACAGAGGGCGAGAAACAGAGAGCATGAAACAGAGGGGCTGAAACAGAGGGCGAGAAACAGAGGGGCTGAAACAGATGGGCTGAAACAGAGGGGCTGAATCAGAGGGACTGAATCAGAGGGGCTGAATCAGAGGGGCTGAAACAGATGGCGAGAAACAGAGGGGCTGAAACAGTGGGCGAGAAACAGAGGGGCGGAAACAGAGGGGCTGAAACAGAGGGGCTGAAACAGAGGGCAAGAAACAGAGGGGCTGAAACAGAGGGCGAGAAACAGAGGGCAAGAAACAGAGGGGCTGAAGCAGAGGGCGAGAAACAGAGGGGCGGAAACAGAGGGGCTGAAACAGAGGGGCTGAAACAGAGGGGCTGAAACAGAGGGCGTGAAACAGAGGGGCTGAAACAGAGGGCGAGAAACTGAGTGGCTGAAACAGAGGGCGAGAAACAGAGGGCGATAAACAGAGGGACTGAAACAGAGGGGCTGAAACAGAGGGGCTGAAACAGAGGGCGAGAAACAGAGGGGCTGAAACAGAGGGCCAGAAACAGAGGGGCTGAAACAGAGGGCGAGAAACAGAGGGCCAGAAACAGAGGGGCTGAAACAGAGGGGCTGAAACAGAGGGCGAGAACCAGTGGGGCTGAAACAGAGGGGCTGAAACAGAGGGGCTGAAACAGAGGGAGTGAAACACAGGGGCTGAAACAGAGGGCGAGAAACAGAGGGGCTGAAACAGAGGGCGAGAAACAGAGGGACTGAAACAGAGGGGCTGAAACAGAGGGGCTGAAACTGAGGGCGAGAAACAGAGGGGCTGAAACAGAGGGGCTGAAACAGAGGGGCTGAAACAGAGTGAGTGAAACACAGGGGCTGACACAGAGGGCGAGAAACAGAGGGCGAGAAATAGAGGGACTGAAACAGAGGGGCTGAAACAGAGGGGCTGAAACAGAGGGCGAGAAACAGAGGGGCTGAAACAGAGGGCCAGAAACAGAGGGGCTGAAACAGAGGGCGAGAAACAGAGGGGCTGAAACAGAGGGGCTGAAACAGAGGGGCTGAAACAGAGTGCGAGATACAGTGGGGCTGAAACAGAGGGGCTGAAACAGACGGGCTAAAACAGAGGGGCTGAAACAGAGGGCTAGAAACAGAGGGGCTGAAACAGAGGGCGAGAAACAGAGAGGCTGAAACAGAGGGGCTGAAACAGAGGGCGAGAAACAGAGGGGCTGAAACAGAGGGCGAGAAACAGAGGGGCTGAAACAGAGGGCGAGAAACAGAGGGGCTGAAACAGAGGGGCTGAAACAGAGGGGCTGAAACAGAGGGCCAGAAACAGAGGGGCTGAAACAGAGGGCGAGAAACAGAGGGGCTGAAACAGAGGGGCTGAAACAGAGGGGCTGAAACAGAGGGGCTGAAACAGAGGGCCAGAAACAGAGGGCGAGAAACAGAGGGGCTGAAACAGAGGGGCTGAAACAGAGGGGCTGAAACAGAGGGCGAGATACAGTGGGGCTGAAACAGAGGGGCAGAAACAGAGGGCCAGAAACAGAGGGGCTGAAACAGAGGGCTAGAAACAGAGGGGCTGAAACAGAGGGCGAGAAACAGAGAGGCTGAAACAGAGGGGCTGAAACAGAGGGGCTGAAACAGAGGGCCAGAAACAGAGGGGCTGAAACAGAGGGCCAGAAACAGAGGGGCTGAAACAGAGGGCGAGAAACAGAGGGGCTGAAACAGAGGGGCTGAAACAGAGGGGCTGAAACAGAGGGCGAGATACAGTGGGGCTGAAACAGAGGGGCAGAAACAGAGGGCCAGAAACAGAGGGGCTGAAACAGAGGGCTAGAAACAGAGGGGCTGAAACAGAGGGCGAGAAACAGAGAGGCTGAAACAGAGGGGCTGAAACAGAGGGCGAGAAACAGAGGGGCTGAAACAGAGGGCGAGAAACAGTGGGGCTGAAACAGTGGGCGAGAAACAGAGTGTCTGAAACAGAGTGCGAGAAATAGAGGGGCTGAATCAGAGAGCGAGAAACAGAGGGGCTGAAACAGAGGCGCTGAAAACGAGGGTGAGAAACAGTGGGGCTGAAAGAGAGGGCGAGAAACAGAGAAGCTGAAACAGAGGCGATGAAACAGAGGGGCTGAAACAGAGGGGCTGAATCAGAGGGGCTGAATCAGAGGCGCTGAAACAGAGGGGCTGAAACAGAGGGCGAGAAACAGAGGGGCTGAAACAGAGGGCGAGAAACAGAGGGGCTGAAACAGAGGGCGAGAAACAGAGAGGCTGAAACAGAGGGGCTGAAACAGAGGGGCTGAAACAGAGGGCCTGAAACAGAGGGCGAGAAACAGAGGGGCTGAGACAGAGGGCGAGAAACAGAGGGGCTGAAACAGAGGAGCTGAAACAGAGGGGCTGAAACAGAGGGGCTGAAACAGAGGGGCTGAATCAGAGGGGCTGAATAAGAGGCGCTGAAACAGAGGGGCTGAAACAGAGGGCGCGAAACAGAGGTGCTGAAACAGAGGGCGAGAAACTGAGGGGCTGAAATAGAGGGCGAGAAACAGCGGGCGAGAAACAGAGGGACTGAAACAGAGGGGCTGAAACAGAGGCGCTGAAACAGAAGGGCTGAAAAGTGGGGCTGAAACAGAGGGCGAGAAACAGAGGGGCTGAAACAGAAGGCGAGAAACAGAGGGGCTGAAACAGAGGGCGAGAAAAAGAGGGACTGAAACAGAGGGGCTGAAACAGAGAGGCTGAAACAGATGTGCTGAAACAGAGGGCGAGAAACAGAGGGGCTGAAACAGAGGGCGAGAAACAGAGGGGCTGAAACAGACGGGCTAAAACAGAGGGGCTGAAACAGAGGCGCTGAAACAGAGGGGCTGAAACAGAGGGGCTGAAACAGAGGGCGAGAAACAGAGGGGCTGAATCATAGGGGCTGAATCAGAGGTGCTGAATCAGAGGGGCTGAAACAGAGGGGCTGAAACAGAGGGCGAGAAACAGAGGGGCTGAAACAGAGGGCAAGAAACAGAGGGGCTGAAACAGAGTGGCTGAAATAGAGGGCGAGAAACAGAGGGGCTGAAACAGAGGGCGATAAACAGAGCGGCTGAAACAGAGGGCGAGAAACAGAGGGCGAGAAACAGAGGGGCTGAAACAGATGGGCTGAAACAGAGGGGCTGAATCAGAGGGGCTGAATCAGAGGGGCTGAAACAGTGGGCGAGAAACAGAGGGGCTGAAACAGAGGGGCTGAAACAGAGGGCAAGAAACAGAGGGGCTGAAACAGAGGGCGAGAAACAGAGAGCATGAAACAGAGGGGCTGAAACAGAGGGCGAGAAACAGAGGGGCTGAAACAGATGGGCTGAAACAGAGGGGCTGAATCAGAGGGACTGAATCAGAGGGGCTGAATCAGAGGGGCTGAAACAGAGGGCGAGAAACAGAGGGGCTGAAACAGTGGGCGAGAAACAGAGGGGCGGAAACAGAGGGGCTGAAACAGAGGGGCTGAAACAGAGGGCAAGAAACAGAGGGGCTGAAACAGAGGGCGAGAAACAGAGGGCAAGAAACAGAGGGGCTGAAGCAGAGGGCGAGAAACAGAGGGGCGGAAACAGAGGGGCTGAAACAGAGGGGCTGAAACAGAGGGGCTGAAACAGAGGGCGTGAAACAGAGGGGCTGAAACAGAGGGCGAGAAACTGAGTGGCTGAAACAGAGGGCGAGAAACAGAGGGCGATAAACAGAGGGACTGAAACAGAGGGGCTGAAACAGAGGGGCTGAAACAGAGGGCGAGAAACAGAGGGGCTGAAACAGAGGGCCAGAAACAGAGGGGCTGAAACAGAGGGCGAGAAACAGAGGGCAAGAAACAGAGGGGCTGAAACAGAGGGGCTGAAACAGAGGGCGAGAACCAGTGGGGCTGAAACAGAGGGGCTGAAACAGAGGGGCTTGAACAGAGGGAGTGAAACACAGGGGCTGAAACAGAGGGCGAGAAACAGAGGGGCTGAAACAGAGGGCGAGAAACAGAGGGACTGAAACAGAGGGGCTGAAACAGAGGGGCTGAAACTGAGGGCGAGAAACAGAGGGGCTGAAACAGAGGGGCTGAAACAGAGTGAGTGAAACACAGGGGCTGACACAGAGGGCGAGAAACAGAGGGCGAGAAATAGAGGGACTGAAACAGAGGGGCTGAAACAGAGGGGCTGAAACAGAGGGCGAGAAACAGAGGGGCTGAAACAGAGGGCCAGAAACAGAGGGGCTGAAACAGAGGGCGAGAAACAGAGGGGCTGAAACAGAGGGGCTGAAACAGAGGGGCTGAAACAGAGTGCGAGATACAGTGGGGCTGAAACAGAGGGGCTGAAACAGACGGGCTAAAACAGAGGGGCTGAAACAGAGGGCTAGAAACAGAGGGGCTGAAACAGAGGGCGAGAAACAGAGAGGCTGAAACAGAGGGGCTGAAACAGAGGGCGAGAAACAGAGGGGCTGAAACAGAGGGCGAGAAACAGAGGGGCTGAAACAGAGGGCGAGAAACAGAGGGGCTGAAACAGAGGGGCTGAAACAGAGGGCGAGAAATAGAGGGGCTGAAACAGAGAGCGAGAAACAGAGGGGCTGAAACAGAGGGCGACAAACAGAGGGGCTGAAACAGAGGCGCTGAAACAGAGGGGCTGAAACAGTGGGGCTGAAAGAGAGGGCGAGAAACAGAGGGGATGAAACAGAGGGCGAGAAACAGAGAAGCTGAAACAGAGGCGCTGAAACAGAGGGGCTGAATCAGAGGGGCTGAATCAGAGGCGCTGAAACAGAGGGGCTGAAACAGAGGGCGAGAAACAGAGGGGCTCAAACAGAGAGCGAGAAACAGAGGGGCTGAAACAGAGGGCGAGAAACAGAGGGGCTGAAACAGAGGGGCTGAAACAGAGGACCTGAAACAGAGGGCGAGAAACAGAGGGGCTGAAACAGAGGGCGAGAAACAGTGGGGCTGAAACAGAGGGTGAGAAACAGAGGGGCTGAAACAGAGGGGCTGAAACAGAGGGGCTGAAACAGAGGGGCTGAATCAGAGGGGCTGAATAAGAGGCGCTGAAACAGAGGGGCTGAAACAGAGGGCGAGAAACAGAGGGCGAGAAACTGAGGGGCTGAAATAGAGGGCGAGAAACAGCGGGCGAGAAACAGAGGGACTGAAACAGAGGGGCTGAAACAGAGGAACTGAAACAGAAGGGCTGAAAAGAGGGGCTGAAACAGAGGGCGAGAAACAGAGGGGCTGAAACAGAAGGCGAGAAACAGAGGGTCTGAAACAGAGGGCGAGAAACAGAGGGCGAGAAACAGAGGGGCTGAAACAGTGGGCGAGAAACAGAGGGGCTGAAACAGAGGGGCTGAAACAGAGGGCGAGAATCAGAGGGGCTGAAACAGAGGGGCTGAAACAGAGGGGCTGAAACAGAGGGAGTGAAACACAGGGGCTGAAACAGAGGACGAGAAACAGAGGGGCTGAAACAGAGGGCGAGAAACAGAGGGTGAGAAACAGAGGGACTGAAACAGAGGGATCTGAAACAGAGGGGCTGAAACAGAGAGAGGGAAACAGAGGGGCTGAAACAGAGGGGCTGAAACAGAGGGGCTGAAACTGAGGGCGAGAAACAGAGGGGCTGAAACAGAGGGGCTGAAACAGAGGGGCTGAAACAGAGGGCGAGAAACAGAGGGGCTGAAACAGAGGGCGTGAAACACAGGGTCTGAAACAGAGGGCGAGAAACAGAGGGCGAGAAATAGAGGGACTGAAACAGAGGGGCTGAAACAGAGGGTCTGAAACAGAGGGCGAGAAACAGAGGGGCTGAAACAGAGGGCCAGAAACAGAGGGGCTGAAACAGAGGGCGAGAAACAGAGGGGCTGAAACAGAGGGGCTGAAACAGAGGGGCTGAAACAGAGGGCGAGATACAGTGGGGCTGAAACAGAGGGGCTGAAACAGACGGGCTAAAACAGAGGGGCTGAAACAGAGGGCTAGAAACAGAGGGGCTGAATCATAGGGGCTGAATCAGAGGTGCTGAATCAGAGGGGCTGAAACAGAGGGGCTGAAACAGAGGGCGAGAAACAGAGGGGCTGAAACAGAGGGCAAGAAACAGAGGGGCTGAAACAGAGTGGCTGAAATAGAGGGCGAGAAACAGAGGGGCTGAAACAGAGGGCGATAAACAGAGCGGCTGAAACAGAGGGCGAGAAACAGAGGGCGAGAAACAGAGGGGCTGAAACAGATGGGCTGAAACAGAGGGGCTGAATCAGAGGGGCTGAATCAGAGGGGCTGAAACAGTGGGCGAGAAACAGAGGGGCTGAAACAGAGGGGCTGAAACAGAGGGCAAGAAACAGAGGGGCTGAAACAGAGGGCGAGAAACAGAGAGCATGAAACAGAGGGGCTGAAACAGAGGGCGAGAAACAGAGGGGCTGAAACAGATGGGCTGAAACAGACGGGCTGAATCAGAGGGACTGAATCAGAGGGGCTGAATCAGAGGGGCTGAAACAGAGGGCGAGAAACAGAGGGGCTGAAACAGTGGGCGAGAAACAGAGGGGCGGAAACAGAGGGGCTGAAACAGAGGGGCTGAAACAGAGGGCAAGAAACAGAGGGGCTGAAACAGAGGGCGAGAAACAGAGGGCAAGAAACAGAGGGGCTGAAGCAGAGGGCGAGAAACAGAGGGGCGGAAACAGAGGGGCTGAAACAGAGGGGCTGAAACAGAGGGGCTGAAACAGAGGGCGTGAAACAGAGGGGCTGAAACAGAGGGCGAGAAACTGAGTGGCTGAAACAGAGGGCGAGAAACAGAGGGCGATAAACAGAGGGACTGAAACAGAGGGGCTGAAACAGAGGGGCTGAAACAGAGGGCGAGAAACAGAGGGGCTGAAACAGAGGGCCAGAAACAGAGGGGCTGAAACAGAGGGCGAGAAACAGAGGGCAAGAAACAGAGGGGCTGAAACAGAGGGGCTGAAACAGAGGGCGAGAACCAGTGGGGCTGAAACAGAGGGGCTGAAACAGAGGGGCTGAAACAGAGGGAGTGAAACACAGGGGCTGAAACAGAGGGCGAGAAACAGAGGGGCTGAAACAGAGGGCGAGAAACAGAGGGACTGAAACAGAGGGGCTGAAACAGAGGGGCTGAAACTGAGGGCGAGAAACAGAGGGGCTGAAACAGAGGGGCTGAAACAGAGGGGCTGAAACAGAGAGTGAAACACAGGGGCTGACACAGAGGGCGAGAAACAGAGGGCGAGAAATAGAGGGACTGAAACAGAGGGGCTGAAACAGAGGGGCTGAAACAGAGGGCGAGAAACAGAGGGGCTGAAACAGAGGGCCAGAAACAGAGGGGCTGAAACAGAGGGCGAGAAACAGAGGGGCTGAAACAGAGGGGCTGAAACAGAGGGGCTGAAACAGAGTGCGAGATACAGTGGGGCTGAAACAGAGGGGCTGAAACAGACGGGCTAAAACAGAGGGGCTGAAACAGAGGGCTAGAAACAGAGGGGCTGAAACAGAGGGCGAGAAACAGAGAGGCTGAAACAGAGGGGCTGAAACAGAGGGCGAGAAACAGAGGGGCTGAAACAGAGGGCGAGAAACAGAGGGGCTGAAACAGAGGGCGAGAAACAGAGGGGCTGAAACAGAGGGGCTGAAACAGAGGGCGAGAAATAGAGGGGCTGAAACAGAGAGCGAGAAACAGAGGGGCTGAAACAGAGGGCGACAAACAGAGGGGCTGAAACAGAGGCGCTGAAACAGAGGGGCTGAAACAGTGGGGCTGAAAGAGAGGGCGAGAAACAGAGGGGATGAAACAGAGGGCGAGAAACAGAGAAGCTGAAACAGAGGCGCTGAAACAGAGGGGCTGAAACAGAGGGGCTGAATCAGAGGGGCTGAATCAGAGGCGCTGAAACAGAGGGGCTGAAACAGAGGGCGAGAAACAGAGGGGCTCAAACAGAGAGCGAGAAACAGAGGGGCTGAAACAGAGGGCGAGAAACAGAGGGGCTGAAACAGAGGGCGAGAAACAGTGGGGCTGAAACAGAGGGCGAGAAACAGAGGGGCTGAAACAGAGGGGCTGAAACAGAGGGGCTGAAACAGAGGGGCTGAATCAGAGGGGCTGAATAAGAGGCGCTGAAACAGAGGGGCTGAAACAGAGGGCGAGAAACAGAGGGCGAGAAACTGAGGGGCTGAAATAGAGGGCGAGAAACAGCGGGCGAGAAACAGAGGGACTGAAACAGAGGAACTGAAACAGAAGGGCTGAAAAGAGGGGCTGAAACAGAGGGCGAGAAACAGAGGGGCTGAAACAGAAGGCGAGAAACAGAGGGTCTGAAACAGAGGGCGAGAAACAGAGGGCGAGAAACAGAGGGGCTGAAACAGTGGGCGAGAAACAGAGGGGCTGAAACAGAGGGGCTGAAACAGAGGGCGAGAATCAGAGGGGCTGAAACAGAGGGGCTGAAACAGAGGGGCTGAAACAGAGGGAGTGAAACACAGGGGCTGAAACAGAGGACGAGAAACAGAGGGGCTGAAACAGAGGGCGAGAAACAGAGGGTGAGAAACAGAGGGACTGAAACAGAGGGATCTGAAACAGAGGGGCTGAAACAGAGAGAGGGAAACAGAGGGGCTGAAACAGAGGGGCTGAAACAGAGGGGCTGAAACTGAGGGCGAGAAACAGAGGGGCTGAAACAGAGGGGCTGAAACAGAGGGGCTGAAACAGAGGGCGAGAAACAGAGGGGCTGAAACAGAGGGCGTGAAACACAGGGTCTGAAACAGAGGGCGAGAAACAGAGGGCGAGAAATAGAGGGACTGAAACAGAGGGGCTGAAACAGAGGGTCTGAAACAGAGGGCGAGAAACAGAGGGGCTGAAACAGAGGGCCAGAAACAGAGGGGCTGAAACAGAGGGCGAGAAACAGAGGGGCTGAAACAGAGGGGCTGAAACAGAGGGGCTGAAACAGAGGGCGAGATACAGTGGGGCTGAAACAGAGGGGCTGAAACAGACGGGCTAAAACAGAGGGGCTGAAACAGAGGGCTAGAAACAGAGGGTCTGAAACAGAGGGCGAGAAACAGAGAGGCTGAAACAGAGGGGCTGAAACAGAGGGCGAGAAACAGAGGGGCTGAAACAGAGGGCGAGAAACAGTGGGGCTGAAACAGAGGGCGAGAAACAGAGGGGCTGAAACAGAGGGCGAGAAATAGAGGGGCTGAAACAGAGAGCGAGAAACAGAGGGGCTGAAACAGAGGGCGAGAAACAGAGGGGCTGAAACAGAGGCGCTGAAAACGAGGGTGAGAAACAGTGGGGCTGAAAGAGAGGGCGAGAAACAGAGAAGCTGAAACAGAGGCGCTGAAACAGAGGGGCTGAAACAGAGGGGCTGAATCAGAGGGGCTGAATCAGAGGCGCTGAAACAGAGGGGCTGAAACAGAGGGCGAGAAACAGAGGGGCTGAAACAGAGGGCGAGAAACAGAGGGGCTGAAACAGAGGGCGAGAAACAGAGGGGCTGAAACAGAGGGGCTGAAACAGAGGGGCTGAAACAGAGGGCCTGAAACAGAGGGCGAGAAACAGAGGGGCTGAGACAGAGGGCGAGAAACAGAGGGGCTGAAACAGAGTGGCTGAAACAGAGAGGCTGAAACAGAGGGGCTGAAACAGAGGGGTTGAATCAGAGGGGCTGAATAAGAAGCGCTGAAACAGAGGGGCTGAAACAGAGGGCGAGAAACAGAGGGGCTGAAACAGAGGGCGAGAAACTGAGGGGCTGAAATAGAGGGCGAGAAACAGCGGGCGAGAAACAGAGGGACTGAAACAGAGGGGCTGAAACAGAGGGGCTGAAACAGAAGGGCTGAAAAGTGGGGCTGAAACAGAGGGCGAGAAACAGAGGGGCTGAAACAGAGGGCGAGAAACAGAGGGCGCGAAACAGATGGGCTTAAACAGAGGAGTTGAAACAGAGGGGATGAAACAGAGGGCGAGAAAAAGAGGGACTGAAACAGAGGGGCTGAAACAGAGGGGCTGAAACAGATGTGCTGAAACAGAGGGCGAGAAACAGAGGGGCTGAAACAGAGGGCGAGAAACAGAGGGGCTGAAACAGAGGGCGAGAAACAGAGGGGCTGAAACAGAGGCGCTGAAACAGAGGGGCTGAAACAGAGGGGCTGAAACAGAGGGCGAGAAACAGAGGGGCTGAAACAGATGTGCTGAAACAGAGGGCGAGAAACAGTGGGGCTGAAACAGAGGGCGAGAAACAGAGGGGCTGAAACAGAGGGGCTGAAACAGAGGGGCTGAAACAGAGGGGCTGAATCAGAGGGGCTGAATAAGAGGCGCTGAAACAGAGGGGCTGAAACAGAGGGCGAGAAACAGAGGGCGAGAAACTGAGGGGCTGAAATAGAGGGCGAGAAACAGCGGGCGAGAAACAGAGGGACTGAAACAGAGGGGCTGAAACAGAGGAACTGAAACAGAAGGGCTGAAAAGAGGGGCTGAAACAGAGGGCGAGAAACAGAGGGGCTGAAACAGAAGGCGAGAAACAGAGGGTCTGAAACAGAGGGCGAGAAACAGAGGGCGAGAAACAGAGGGGCTGAAACAGTGGGCGAGAAACAGAGGGGCTGAAACAGAGGGGCTGAAACAGAGGGCGAGAATCAGAGGGGCTGAAACAGAGGGGCTGAAACAGAGGGGCTGAAACAGAGGGAGTGAAACACAGGGGCTGAAACAGAGGACGAGAAACAGAGGGGCTGAAACAGAGGGCGAGAAACAGAGGGTGAGAAACAGAGGGACTGAAACAGAGGGATCTGAAACAGAGGGGCTGAAACAGAGAGAGGGAAACAGAGGGGCTGAAACAGAGGGGCTGAAACAGAGGGGCTGAAACTGAGGGCGAGAAACAGAGGGGCTGAAACAGAGGGGCTGAAACAGAGGGGCTGAAACAGAGGGCGAGAAACAGAGGGGCTGAAACAGAGGGCGTGAAACACAGGGTCTGAAACAGAGGGCGAGAAACAGAGGGCGAGAAATAGAGGGACTGAAACAGAGGGGCTGAAACAGAGGGTCTGAAACAGAGGGCGAGAAACAGAGGGGCTGAAACAGAGGGCCAGAAACAGAGGGGCTGAAACAGAGGGCGAGAAACAGAGGGGCTGAAACAGAGGGGCTGAAACAGAGGGGCTGAAACAGAGGGCGAGATACAGTGGGGCTGAAACAGACGGGCTAAAACAGAGGGGCTGAAACAGAGGGCTAGAAACAGAGGGGCTGAATCATAGGGGCTGAATCAGAGGTGCTGAATCAGAGGGGCTGAAACAGAGGGGCTGAAACAGAGGGCGAGAAACAGAGGGGCTGAAACAGAGGGCAAGAAACAGAGGGGCTGAAACAGAGTGGCTGAAATAGAGGGCGAGAAACACAGGGGCTGAAACAGAGGGCGATAAACAGAGCGGCTGAAACAGAGGGCGAGAAACAGAGGGCGAGAAACAGAGGGGCTGAAACAGATGGGCTGAAACAGAGGGGCTGAATCAGAGGGGCTGAATCAGAGGGGCTGAAACAGTGGGCGAGAAACAGAGGGGCTGAAACAGAGGGGCTGAAACAGAGGGCAAGAAACAGCGGGGCTGAAACAGAGGGCGAGAAACAGAGAGCATGAAACAGAGGGGCTGAAACAGAGGGCGAGAAACAGAGGGGCTGAAACAGATGGGCTGAAACAGACGGGCTGAATCAGAGGGACTGAATCAGAGGGGCTGAATCAGAGGGGCTGAAACAGAGGGCGAGAAACAGAGGGGCTGAAACAGTGGGCGAGAAACAGAGGGGCGGAAACAGAGGGGCTGAAACAGAGGGGCTGAAACAGAGGGCAAGAAACAGAGGGGCTGAAACAGAGGGCGAGAAACAGAGGGCAAGAAACAGAGGGGCTGAAGCAGAGGGCGAGAAACAGAGGGGCGGAAACAGAGGGGCTGAAACAGAGGGGCTGAAACAGAGGGGCTGAAACAGAGGGCGTGAAACAGAGGGGCTGAAACAGAGGGCGAGAAACTGAGTGGCTGAAACAGAGGGCGAGAAACAGAGGGCGATAAACAGAGGGACTGAAACAGAGGGGCTGAAACAGAGGGGCTGAAACAGAGGGCGAGAAACAGAGGGGCTGAAACAGAGGGCCAGAAACAGAGGGGCTGAAACAGAGGGCGAGAAACAGAGGGCAAGAAACAGAGGGGCTGAAACAGAGGGGCTGAAACAGAGGGCGAGAACCAGTGGGGCTGAAACAGAGGGGCTGAAACAGAGGGGCTGAAACAGAGGGAGTGAAACACAGGGGCTGAAACAGAGGGCGAGAAACAGAGGGGCTGAAACAGAGGGCGAGAAACAGAGGGACTGAAACAGAGGGGCTGAAACAGAGGGGCTGAAACTGAGGGCGAGAAACAGAGGGGCTGAAACAGAGGGGCTGAAACAGAGGGGCTGAAACAGAGTGAGTGAAACACAGGGGCTGACACAGAGGGCGAGAAACAGAGGGCGAGAAATAGAGGGACTGAAACAGAGGGGCTGAAACAGAGGGGCTGAAACAGAGGGCGAGAAACAGAGGGGCTGAAACAGAGGGCCAGAAACAGAGGGGCTGAAACAGAGGGCGAGAAACAGAGGGGCTGAAACAGAGGGGCTGAAACAGAGGGGCTGAAACAGAGTGCGAGATACAGTGGGGCTGAAACAGAGGGGCTGAAACAGACGGGCTAAAACAGAGGGGCTGAAACAGAGGGCTAGAAACAGAGGGGCTGAAACAGAGGGCGAGAAACAGAGAGGCTGAAACAGAGGGGCTGAAACAGAGGGCGAGAAACAGAGGGGCTGAAACAGAGGGCGAGAAACAGAGGGGCTGAAACAGAGGGCGAGAAACAGAGGGGCTGAAACAGAGGGGCTGAAACAGAGGGCGAGAAATAGAGGGGCTGAAACAGAGAGCGAGAAACAGAGGGGCTGAAACAGAGGGCGACAAACAGAGGGGCTGAAACAGAGGCGCTGAAACAGAGGGGCTGAAACAGTGGGGCTGAAAGAGAGGGCGAGAAACAGAGGGGATGAAACAGAGGGCGAGAAACAGAGAAGCTGAAACAGAGGCGCTGAAACAGAGGGGCTGAAACAGAGGGGCTGAATCAGAGGGGCTGAATCAGAGGCGCTGAAACAGAGGGGCTGAAACAGAGGGCGAGAAACAGAGGGGCTCAAACAGAGAGCGAGAAACAGAGGGGCTGAAACAGAGGGCGAGAAACAGAGGGGCTGAAACAGAGGGCGAGAAACAGTGGGGCTGAAACAGAGGGCGAGAAACAGAGGGGCTGAAACAGAGGGGCTGAAACAGAGGGGCTGAAACAGAGGGGCTGAATCAGAGGGGCTGAATAAGAGGCGCTGAAACAGAGGGGCTGAAACAGAGGGCGAGAAACAGAGGGCGAGAAACTGAGGGGCTGAAATAGAGGAACTGAAACAGAAGGGCTGAAAAGAGGGGCTGAAACAGAGGGCGAGAAACAGAGGGGCTGAAACAGAAGGCGAGAAACAGAGGGTCTGAAACAGAGGGTGAGAAACAGAGGGCGAGAAACAGAGGGGCTGAAACAGTGGGCGAGAAACAGAGGGGCTGAAACAGAGGGGCTGAATCAGAGGGCGAGAATCAGAGGGGCTGAAACAGAGGGGCTGAAACAGAGGGGCTGAAACAGAGGGAGTGAAACACAGGGGCTGAAACAGAGGACGAGAAACAGAGGGGCTGAAACAGAGGGCGAGAAACAGAGGGTGAGAAACAGAGGGACTGAAACAGAGGGATCTGAAACAGAGGGGCTGAAACAGAGAGAGGGAAACAGAGGGGCTGAAACAGAGGGGCTGAAACAGAGGGGCTGAAACTGAGGGCGAGAAACAGAGGGGCTGAAACAGAGGGGCTGAAACAGAGGGGCTGAAACAGAGGGCGAGAAACAGAGGGGCTGAAACAGAGGGCGTGAAACACAGGGTCTGAAACAGAGGGCGAGAAACAGAGGGCGAGAAATAGAGGGACTGAAACAGAGGGGCTGAAACAGAGGGTCTGAAACAGAGGGCGAGAAACAGAGGGGCTGAAACAGAGGGCCAGAAACAGAGGGGCTGAAACAGAGGGCGAGAAACAGAGGGGCTGAAACAGAGGGGCTGAAACAGAGGGGCTGAAACAGAGGGCGAGATACAGTGGGGCTGAAACAGAGGGGCTGAAACAGACGGGCTAAAACAGAGGGGCTGAAACAGAGGGCTAGAAACAGAGGGTCTGAAACAGAGGGCGAGAAACAGAGAGGCTGAAACAGAGGGGCTGAAACAGAGGGCGAGAAACAGAGGGGCTGAAACAGAGGGCGAGAAACAGTGGGGCTGAAACAGAGGGCGAGAAACAGAGGGGCTGAAACAGAGGGCGAGAAATAGAGGGGCTGAAACAGAGAGCGAGAAACAGAGGGGCTGAAACAGAGGGCGAGAAACAGAGGGGCTGAAACAGAGGCGCTGAAAACGAGGGTGAGAAACAGTGGGGCTGAAAGAGAGGGCGAGAAACAGAGAAGCTGAAACAGAGGCGCTGAAACTGAGGGGCTGAAACAGATGGGCTGAATCAGAGGGGCTGAATCAGAGGCGCTGAAACAGAGGGGCTGAAACAGAGGGCGAGAAACAGAGGGGCTGAAACAGAGGGCGAGAAACAGAGGGGCTGAAACAGAGGGCGAGAAACAGAGGGGCTGAAACAGAGGGGCTGAAACAGAGGGGCTGAAACAGAGGGCCTGAAACAGAGGGCGAGAAACAGAGGGGCTGAGACAGAGGGCGAGAAACAGAGGGGCTGAAACAGAGTGGCTGAAACAGAGAGGCTGAAACAGAGGGGCTGAAACAGAGGGGTTGAATCAGAGGGGCTGAATAAGAAGCGCTGAAACAGAGGGGCTGAAACAGAGGGCGAGAAACAGAGGGGCTGAAACAGAGGGCGAGAAACTGAGGGGCTGAAATAGAGGGCGAGAAACAGCGGGCGAGAAACAGAGGGACTGAAACAGAGGGGCTGAAACAGAGGGGCTGAAACAGAAGGGCTGAAAAGTGGGGCTGAAACAGAGGGCGAGAAACAGAGGGGCTGAAACAGAGGGCGAGAAACAGAGGGCGCGAAACAGAGGGGCTTAAACAGAGGAGTTGAAACAGAGGGGATGAAACAGAGGGCGAGAAAAAGAGGGACTGAAACAGAGGGGCTGAAACAGAGGGGCTGAAACAGATGTGCTGAAACAGAGGGCGAGAAACAGAGGGGCTGAAACAGAGGGCGAGAAACAGAGGGGCTGAAACAGAGGCGCTGAAACAGAGGGGCTGAAACAGAGGGGCTGAAACAGAGGGCGAGAAACAGAGGGGCTGAATCATAGGGGCTGAATCAGAGGTGCTGAATCAGAGGGGCTGAAACAGAGGGGCTGAAACAGAGGGCGAGAAACAGAGGGGCTGAAACAGAGGGCGAGAAACAGAGGGGCTGAAACAGAGGCGCTGAAACAGAGGGGCTGAAACAGAGGGGCTGAAACAGAGGGCGAGAAACAGAGGGGCTGAATCATAGGGGCTGAATCAGAGGTGCTGAATCAGAGGGGCTGAAACAGAGGGGCTGAAACAGAGGGGCTGAAACAGAGGGAGTGAAACACAGGGGCTGAAACAGAGGGCGAGAAACAGAGGGGCTGAAACAGAGGGCGAGAAACAGAGGGTGAGAAACAGAGGGACTGAAAGAGAGGGGCTGAAACAGAGGGGCTGAAACAGAGGGCGAGAAACAGAGGGGCTGAAACAGAGGGGCTGAAACAGAGGGGCTGAAACTGAGGGCGAGAAACAGAGGGGCTGAAACAGAGGGGCTGAAACAGAGGGGCTGAAACAGCGGGCGAGAAACAGAGGGGCTGAAACAGAGTGCGTGAAACACTGGGTCTGAAACAGAGGGCGAGAAACAGAGGGCGAGAAATAGAGGGGCTGAATCATAGGGGCTGTATCAGAGGTGCTGAATCAGAGGGGCTGAAACAGAGGGGCTGAAACAGAGGGCGAGAAACAGAGGGGCTGAAACAGAGGGCAAGAAACAGAGGGGCTGAAACAGATTGGCTGAAATAGAGGGCGAGAAACAGAGGGGCTGAAACAGAGGGCGATAAACAGAGGGGCTGAAACAGAGGGCGAGAAACAGAGGGCGAGAAACAGAGGGGCTGAAACAGAGGGCAAGAAACAGAGGGGCTGAAACAGAGGGCGAGAAACAGATGGGCTGAAACAGAGGGCGAGAAACAGAGGGGCTGATACAGAGGGCGAGAAACAGAGGGGCTGAAACAGAGGGGCTGAAACAGAGGGGCTGAAACAGAGGGGCTGAATCTGAGGGGCTGAATAAGAGGCGCTGAAACAGAGGGGCTGAAACAGAGGGCGAGAAACAGAGGGGCTGAAACAGAGGGCGAGAAACTGAGAGGCTGAAATAGAGGGCGAGAAACAGCGGGCGAGAAACAGAGGGACTGAAACAGAGGGGCTGAAACAGAGGGGCTGAAACAGAGGGGCTTAAAAGAGGGGCTGAAACAGAGGGCGAGAAACAGAGGGGCTGAAACAGAAGGCGAGAAACAGAGGGGCTGAAACAGAGGGCGCGAAACAGAGGGGCTTAAACTGAGGGGTTGAAACAGAGGGGATGAAACAGAGGGCGAGAAACAGAGGGGCTTAAACAGAGGGCGAGAAACAGAGGGGCTGAAACAGAGGGGCTGAAACAGAGGGGCTGAAACAGTTGTGCTGAAACTGAGGGCGAGAAACAGAGGGGCTGAAACAGAGGGCGAGAAACAGAGGGGCTGAAACAGAGGGCGAGAAACAGAGGGGCTGAAACAGAGAGACTGAAACAGAGGGGCTGAAACAGAGGGGCTGAAACAGAGGGCGAGAAACAGAGGGGCTGAATCTGAGGGGCTGAATCAGAGGGGCTGAATCAGAGGGGCTGAAACAGAGGGCGAGAAACAGAGTGGCTGAAACAGCGGGCGAGAAACAGAGGGGCTGAAACAGAGGGACTGAAACAGAGGGCAAGAAACAGAGGGGCTGAAACAGAGGGCGAGAAACAGAGGGGCTGAAACAGAGGGCGAGAAACAGAGGGCAAGAAACAGAGGGGCTGAAACAGTGGGCGAGAAACAGAGGGGCTGAAACAGTGGGGCTGAAACAGAGGGGCTGAAACAGAGGGCGAGAATCAGAGGGGCTGAAACAGAGGGGCTGAAACAGAGGGGCTGAAACAGAGGGAGTGAAACACAGGGGCTGAAACAGAGGGCGAGAAACAGAGGGGCTGAAACAGAGGGCGAGAAACAGAGGGTGAGAAACAGAGGGACTGAAAGAGAGGGGCTGAAACAGAGGGGCTGAAACAGAGGGCGAGAAACAGAGGGGCTGAAACAGAGGGGCTGAAACAGAGGGGCTGAAACTGAGGGCGAGAAACAGAGGGGCTGAAACAGAGGGGCTGGAACAGAGGGGCTGAAACAGCGGGCGAGAAACAGAGGGGCTGAAACAGAGTGCGTGAAACACAGGGTCTGAAACAGAGGGCGAGAAACAGAGGGCGAGAAATAGAGGTACTGAAACAGAGGGGCTGAAACAGAGGGGCTGAAACAGAGGGCGAGAAACAGAGGGGCTGAAACAGAGGGCCAGAAACAGAGGGGCTGAAACAGAGGGCGAGAAACAGAGGGGCTGAAACAGAGGGGCTGAAACAGAGGGGCTGAAACAGAGGGCGAGATACAGTGGGGCTGAAACAGAGCGGCTGAAACAGACGGGCTAAAACAGAGGGGCTGAAACAGAGGGCTAGAAACAGAGGGGCTGAAACAGAGGGCGAGAAACAGAGAGGCTGAAACAGAGGGGCTGAAACAGAGGGCGAGAAACAGAGGGGCTGAAACAGAGGGCGAGAAACAGAGGGGCTGAAACAGAGGGCGAGAAACAGAGGGGCTGAAACAGAGGGGTTGAAACAGAGGGCGAGAAATAGAGGGGCTGAAACAGAGAGCGAGAAACAGAGGGGCTGAAACAGAGGGCGAGAAACAGAGGGGCTGAAACAGAGGCGCTGAAAACGAGGGTGAGAAACAGTGGGGCTGAAAGACATTGCGAGAAACAGAGGGGCTGAAACAGAGGGCGAGAAACAGAGAAGCTGAAACAGAGGCGCTGAAACAGAGGGGCTGAAACAGAGGGGCTGAATCAGAGGGGCTGAATCAGAGGCGCTGAAACAGAGGTGCTGAAACAGAGGGCGAGAAACAGAGGGGCTGAAACAGAGGGCGAGAAACAGAGGGGCTGAAACAGAGGGGCTGAAACAGAGGGCCTGAAACAGAGGGCCAGAAACAGAGGGGCTGAAACAGAGGGCGAGAAACAGTGGGGCTGAAACAGAGGGCCAGAAACAGAGGGGCTGAAACAGAGGGGCTGAAACAGAGGGGCTGAAACAGAGGGGCTGAATCAGAGGGGCTGAATAAGAGGCGCTGAAACAGAGGGGCTGAAACAGAGGGTGAGAAACAGAGGGCGAGAAACTGAGAGGCTGAAATAGAGGGCGAGAAACAGCGGGCGAGAAACAGTGGGACTGAAACAGAGGGGCTGAAACAGAGGGGCTGAAACAGAAGGGCTGAAAAGAGGGGCTGAAACAGAGGGCGAGAAACAGAGGGGCTGAAACAGAAGGCGAGAAACAGAGGGTCTGAAACAGAGGGCGAGAAACAGAGGGCAAGAAACAGAGGGGCTGAAACAGTGGGCGTGAAACAGAGGGGCTGAAACAGAGGGGCTGAAACAGAGGCGCTGAAACAGAGGGGCTGAAACAGAGGGCGAGAATCAGAGGGGCTGAAACAGAGGGTCTGAAACAGAGGAGCTGAAACAGAGGGGCTGAAACAGAGGGAGTGAAACACAGGGGCTGAAACAGAGGGCGAGAAACAGAGGGGCTGAAACAGAGGGCGAGAAACAGAGGGTGAGAAACAGAGGGACTGAAACAGAGGGATCTGAAACAGAGGGGCTGAAACAGAGAGCGAGAAACAGAGGGTCTGAAACAGAGGGGCTGAAACAGAGGGGCTGAAACTGAGGGCGAGAAACAGAGGGGCTGAAACAGAGGGGCTCAAACAGAGGGGCTGAAACAGAGGGCGAGAAACAGAGGGGCTGAAACAGAGGGCGTGAAACACAGGGTCTGAAACAGAGGGCGAGAAACAGAGGGCGAGAAATAGAGGGACTGAAACAGAGGGGCTGAAACAGAGGGGCTGAAACAGAGGGCGAGAAACAGAGGGGCTGAAACAGAGGGCCAGAAACAGAGGGGCTGAAACAGAGGGCGAGAAACAGAGGGGCTGAAACAGAGGGGCTGAAACAGAGGGGCTGAAACAGAGGGCGAGATACAGTGGGGCTGAAACAGAGGGGCTGAAACAGAGGGCCAGAAACAGAGGGGCTGAAACAGAGGGCTAGAAACAGAGGGGCTGAAACAGAGGGCGAGAAACAGAGAGGCTGAAACAGAGGGGCTGAAACAGAGGGCGAGAAACAGAGGGGCTGAAACAGAGGGCGAGAAACAGTGGGGCTGAAACAGAGGGCGAGAAACAGAGGGTCTGAAACAGAGGGCGAGAAATAGAGGGGCTGAATCAGAGAGCGAGAAACAGAGGGGCTGAAACAGAGGCGCTGAAAACGAGGGTGAGAAACAGTGGGGCTGAAAGAGAGGGCGAGAAACAGAGAAGCTGAAACAGAGGCGATGAAACAGAGGGGCTGAAACAGAGGGGCTGAATCAGAGGTGCTGAATCAGAGGGGCTGAAACAGAGGGGCTGAAACAGAGGGCGAGAAACAGAGGGGCTGAAACAGCGGGCAAGAAACAGAGGGGCTGAAACAGAGTGGCTGAAATAGAGGGCGAGAAACAGAGGGGCTGAAACAGAGGGCAAGAAACAGAGGGGCTGAAACAGAGGGCGAGAAACAGAGGGCGAGAAACAGAGGGGCTGAAACAGATGGGCTGAAACAGAGGGGCTGAATCAGAGGGGCTGAATCAGAGGGGCTGAAACAGAGGGCGAGAAATAGAGGGGCTGAAACAGAGGGGCTGAAACAGAGGGCAAGAAACAGATGGGCTGAAACAGAGGGCGAGAAACAGAGGGGCTGAAACAGAGGGCGAGAAACAGAGGGGCTGAAACAGAGGGCGAGAAACAGAGGGGCTGAAACAGAGGGGCTGAAACAGAGGGGCTGAAACAGAGGGGCTGAATCAGAGGGGCTGAATAAGAGGCGCTGAATCAGAGGGGCTGAATCAGAGGGGCTGAAACAGAGGGCGAGAAACAGAGGGGCTGAAACAGCGGGCAAGAAACAGAGGGGCTGAAACAGAGTGGCTGAAATAGAGGGCGAGAAACAGAGGGGCTGAAACAGAGGGCAAGAAACAGAGGGGCTGAAACAGAGGGCGAGAAACAGAGGGCGAGAAACAGAGGGGCTGAAACAGATGGGCTGAAACAGAGGGGCTGAATCAGAGGGGCTGAATCAGAGGTGCTGAATCAGAGGGGCTGAAACAGAGGGGCTGAAACAGAGGGCGAGAAACAGAGGGGCTGAAACAGCGGGCAAGATACAGAGGGGCTGAAACAGAGTGGCTGAAATAGAGGGCGAGAAACAGAGGGGCTGAAACAGAGGGCAAGAAACAGAGGGGCTGAAACAGAGGGCGAGAAACAGAGGGCGAGAAACAGAGGGGCTGAAACAGATGGGCTGAAACAGAGGGGCTGAATCAGAGGGGCTGAATCAGAGGGGCTGAAACAGAGGGCGAGAAATAGAGGGGCTGAAACAGAGGGGCTGAAACAGAGGGCAAGAAACAGATGGGCTGAAACAGAGGGCGAGAAACAGAGGGGCTGAAACAGAGGGCGAGAAACAGAGGGGCTGAAACAGAGGGCGAGAAACAGAGGGGCTGAAACAGAGGGGCTGAAACAGAGGGGCTGAAACAGAGGGGCTGAATCAGAGGGGCTGAATAAGAGGCGCTGAAACAGAGGGGCTGAAACAAAGGGGCTGAAACAGAGGGGCTGAAACAGAGGGGCTTAAAAGAGGGGCTGAAACAGAGGGCGAGAAACAGAGGGGCTGAAACAGAAGGCGAGAAACAGAGGGGCTGAAACAGATGGCGCGAAACAGAGGGGCTTAAACAGAGGGGTTGAAACAGAGGGGATGAAACAGAGGGCGAGAAACAGAGGGGCTTAAACAGAGGGCGAGAAACAGAGGGGCTGAAACAGAGGGGCTGAAACAGAGGGGCTGAAACAGTTGTGCTGAAACTGAGGGCGAGAAACAGAGGTGCTGAAACAGAGGGCGAGAAACAGAGGGGCTGAAACAGAGGGCGAGAAACAGAGGGGCTGAAACAGAGAGACTGAAACAGAGGGGCTGAAACAGAGGGGCTGAAACAGAGGGCGAGAAACAGAGGGGCTGAATCTGAGGGGCTGAATCAGAGGGGCTGAATCAGAGGGGCTGAAACAGAGGGCGAGAAACAGAGTGGCTGAAACAGCGGGCGAGAAACAGAGGGGCTGAAACCGAGGGACTGAAACAGAGGGCAAGAAACAGAGGGGCTGAAACAGAGGGCGAGAAACAGAGGGGCTGAAACAGAGGGCGAGAAACAGAGGGCAAGAAACAGAGGGGCTGAAACAGTGGGCGAGAAACAGAGGGGCTGAAACAGAGGGGCTGAAACAGAGGGGCTGAAACAGAGGGCGAGAATCAGAGGGGCTGAAACAGAGGGGCTGAAACAGAGGGGCTGAAACAGAGGGAGTGAAACACAGGGGCTGAAACAGAGGGCGAGAAACAGAGGGGCTGAAACAGAGGGCGAGAAACAGAGGGTGAGAAACAGAGGGACTGAAAGAGAGGGGCTGAAACAGAGGTGCTGAAACAGAGGGCGAGAAACAGAGGGGCTGAAACAGAGGGGCTGAAACAGAGGGGCTGAAACTGAGGGCGAGAAACAGAGGGGCTGAAACAGAGAGGCTGGAACAGAGGGGCTGAAACAGCGGGCGAGAAACAGAGGGGCTGAAACAGAGTGCGTGAAACACAGGGTCTGAAACAGAGGGCGAGAAACAGAGGGCGAGAAATAGAGGTACTGAAACAGAGGGGCTGAAACAGAGGGGCTGAAACAGAGGGCGAGAAACAGAGGGGCTGAAACAGAGGGGCTGAAACAGAGGGCGAGAAACAGAGGGGCTGAAACAGAGGGGCTGAAACAGAGGGGCTGAAACAGAGGGCGAGATACAGTGGGGCTGAAACAGAGCGGCTGAAACAGACGGGCTAAAACAGAGGGGCTGAAACAGAGGGCTAGAAAAAGAGGGGCTGAAACAGAGGGCGAGAAACAGAGAGGCTGAAACAGAGGGGCTGAAACAGAGGGCGAGAAACAGAGGGGCTGAAACAGAGGGCGAGAAACAGAGGGGCTGAAACAGAGGGCGAGAAACAGAGGGGCTGAATCATAGGGGCTGAATCAGAGGTGCTGAATCAGAGGGGCTGAAACAGAGGGCGCCAAACAGAGGGGCTTAAACAGAGGGGTTGAAACAGAGGGGATGAAACAGGGGGCGAGAAACAGAGGGGCTGAAAGAGAGGGCGAGAAACAGAGGGGATGAAACAGAGGGCGAGAAACAGAGGGGTTGAAACAGAGGGCGAGAAACAGAGGGGCTGAAACAGAGGGGCTGAAACAGAGGGCGAGAAACAGAGGGGCTGAATCATAGGGACTGTATCAGAGGTGCTGAATCAGAGGGGCTGAAACAGAGGGGCTGAAACAGAGGGCGAGAAACAGAGGGGCTGAAACAGAGGGCAAGAAACAGAGGGGCTGAAACAGATTGGCTGAAATAGAGGGCGAGAAACAGAGGGGCTGAAACAGAGGGCGATAAACAGAGGGGCTGAAACAGAGGGCGAGAAACAGAGGGCGAGAAACAGAGGGGCTGAAACAGATGGGCTGAAACAGAGGGGCTGAATCAGAGGGGCTGAATCAGAGGGGCTGAAACAGAGTGCGAGAAACAGAGGGGCTGAAACAGAGGGGCTGAAACAGAGGGCAAGAAACAGAGGGGCTGAAACAGAGGGCGAGAAACAGATGGGCTGAAACAGAGGGCGAGAAACAGAGGGGCTGATACAGAGGGCGAGAAACAGAGGGGCTGAAACAGAGGGGATGAAACAGAGGGGCTGAAACAGAGGGGCTGAATCTGAGGGGCTGAATAAGAGGCGCTGAAACAGAGGGGCTGAAACAGAGGGCGAGAAACAGAGGGGCTGAAACAGAGGGCGAGAAACTGAGAGGCTGAAATAGAGGGCGAGAAACAGCGGGCGAGAAACAGAGGGACTGAAACAGAGGGGCTGAAACAGAGGGGCTGAAACAGAGGGGCTTAAAAGAGGGGCTGAAACAGAGGGCGAGAAACAGAGGGGCTGAAACAGAAGGCGAGAAACAGAGGGGCTGAAACAGAGGGCGCGAAACAGAGGGGCTTAAACAGAGGGGTTGAAACAGAGGGGATGAAACAGAGGGCGAGAAACAGAGGGGCTTAAACAGAGGGCGAGAAACAGAGGGGCTGAAACAGAGGGGCTGAAACAGAGGGGCTGAAACAGTTGTGCTGAAACTGAGGGCGACAAACAGAGGGGCTGAAACAGAGGGCGAGAAACAGAGGGGCTGAAACAGAGGGCGAGAAACAGAGGGGCTGAAACAGAGAGACTGAAACAGAGGGGCTGAAACAGAGGGGCTGAAACAGAGGGCGAGAAACAGAGGGGCTGAATCTGAGGGGCTGAATCAGAGGGGCTGAATCAGAGGGGCTGAAACAGAGGGCGAGAAACAGAGTGGCTGAAACAGCGGGCGAGAAACAGAGGGGCTGAAACAGAGGGACTGAAACAGAGGGCAAGAAACAGAGGGGCTGAAACAGAGGGCGAGAAACAGAGGGGCTGAAACAGAGGGCGAGAAACAGAGGGCAAGAAACAGAGGGGCTGAAACAGTGGGCGAGAAACAGAGGGGCTGAAACAGAGGGGCTGAAACAGAGGGGCTGAAACAGAGGGCGAGAATCAGAGGGGCTGAAACAGAGGGGCTGAAACAGAGGGGCTGAAACAGAGGGAGTGAAACACAGGGGCTGAAACAGAGGGCGAGAAACAGAGGGTGAGAAACAGAGGGACTGAAAGAGAGGGGCTGAAACAGAGGGGCTGAAACAGAGGGCGAGAAACAGAGGGGCTGAAACAGAGGGGCTGAAACAGAGGGGCTGAAACTGAGGGCGAGAAACAGAGGGGCTGAAACAGAGGGGCTGGAACAGAGGGGCTGAAACAGCGGGCGAGAAACAGAGGGGCTGAAACAGAGTGCGTGAAACACAGGGTCTGAAACAGAGGGCGAGAAACAGAGGGCGAGAAATAGAGGTACTGAAACAGAGGGGCTGAAACAGAGGGGCTGAAACAGAGGGCGAGAAACAGAGGGGCTGAAACAGAGGGCCAGAAACAGAGGGGCTGAAACAGAGGGCGAGAAACAGAGGGGCTGAAACAGAGGGGCTGAAACAGAGGGGCTGAAACAGAGGGCGAGATACAGTGGGGCTGAAACAGAGCGGCTGAAACAGACGGGCTAAAACAGAGGGGCTGAAACAGAGGGCTAGAAACAGAGGGGCTGAAACAGAGGGCGAGAAACAGAGAGGCTGAAACAGAGGGGCTGAAACAGAGGGCGAGAAACAGAGGGGCTGAAACAGAGGGCGAGAAACAGAGGGGCTGAAACAGAGGGCGAGAAACAGAGGGGCTGAAACAGAGGGGTTGAAACAGAGGGCGAGAAATAGAGGGGCTGAAACAGAGAGCGAGAAACAGAGGGGCTGAAACAGAGGGCGAGAAACAGAGGGGCTGAAACAGAGGCGCTGAAAACGAGGGTGAGAAACAGTGGGGCTGAAAGACAGGGCGAGAAACAGAGGGGCTGAAACAGAGGGCGAGAAACAGAGAAGCTGAAACAGAGGCGCTGAAACAGAGGGGCTGAAACAAAGGGGCTGAATCAGAGGGGCTGAATCAGAGGCGCTGAAACAGAGGGGCTGAAACAGAGGGCGAGAAACAGAGGGGCTGAAACAGAGGGCGAGAAACAGAGGGGCTGAAACAGAGGGGCTGAAACAGAGGGCCTGAAACAGAGGGCCAGAAACAGAGGGGCTGAAACAGAGGGCGAGAAACAGTGGGGCTGAAACAGAGGGCCAGAAACAGAGGGGCTGAAACAGAGGGGCTGAAACAGAGGGGCTGAAACAGAGGGGCTGAATCAGAGGGGCTGAATAAGAGGCGCTGAAACAGAGGGGCTGAAACAGAGGGTGAGAAACAGAGGGCGAGAAACTGAGAGGCTGAAATAGAGGGCGAGAAACAGCGGGCGAGAAACAGAGGGACTGAAACAGAGGGGCTGAAACAGAGGGGCTGAAACAGAAGGGCTGAAAAGAGGGGCTGAAACAGAGGGCGAGAAACAGAGGGGCTGAAACAGAAGGCGAGAAACAGAGGGTCTGAAACAGAGGGCGAGAAACAGAGGGCAAGAAACAGAGGGGCTGAAACAGTGGGCGTGAAACAGAGGGGCTGAAACAGAGGGGCTGAAACAGAGGCGCTGAAACAGAGGGGCTGAAACAGAGGGCGAGAATCAGAGGGGCTGAAACAGAGGGGCTGAAACAGAGGGGCTGAAACAGAGGGGCTGAAACAGAGGCGCTGAAACAGACGGGCTGAAACAGAGGGCGAGAATCAGAGGGGCTGAAACAGAGGGTCTGAAACAGAGGAGCTGAAACAGAGGGGCTGAAACAGAGGGAGTGAAACACAGGGGCTGAAACAGAGGGCGAGAAACAGAGGGGCTGAAACAGAGGGCGAGAAACAGAGGGTGAGAAACAGAGGGACTGAAACAGAGGGATCTGAAACAGAGGGGCTGAAACAGAGAGCGAGAAACAGAGGGTCTGAAACAGAGGGGCTGAAACAGAGGGGCTGAAACTGAGGGCGAGAAACAGAGGGGCTGAAACAGAGGGGCTCAAACAGAGGGGCTGAAACAGAGGGCGAGAAACAGAGGGGCTGAAACAGAGGGCGTGAAACACAGGGTCTGAAACAGAGGGCGAGAAACAGAGGGCGAGAAATAGAGGGACTGAAACAGAGGGGCTGAAACAGAGGGGCTGAAACAGAGGGCGAGAAACAGAGGGGCTGAAACAGAGGGCCAGAAACAGAGGGGCTGAAACAGAGGGCGAGAAACAGAGGGGCTGAAACAGAGGGGCTGAAACAGAGGGCGAGATACAGTGGGGCTGAAACAGAGGGGCTGAAACAGAGGGCCAGAAACAGAGGGGCTGAAACAGAGGGCTAGAAACAGAGGGGCTGAAACAGAGGGCGAGAAACAGAGAGGCTGAAACAGAGGGGCTGAAACAGAGGGCGAGAAACAGAGGGGCTGAAACAGAGGGCGAGAAACAGTGGGGCTGAAACAGAGGGCGAGAAACAGAGGGTCTGAAACAGAGGGCGAGAAATAGAGGGGCTGAATCAGAGAGCGAGAAACAGAGGGGCTGAAACAGAGGCGCTGAAAACGAGGGTGAGAAACAGTGGGGCTGAAAGAGAGGGCGAGAAACAGAGAAGCTGAAACAGAGGCGATGAAACAGAGGGGCTGAAACAGAGGGGCTGAATCAGAGGTGCTGAATCAGAGGGGCTGAAACAGAGGGGCTGAAACAGAGGGCGAGAAACAGAGGGGCTGAAACAGCGGGCAAGAAACAGAGGGGCTGAAACAGAGTGGCTGAAATAGAGGGCGAGAAACAGAGGGGCTGAAACAGAGGGCAAGAAACAGAGGGGCTGAAACAGAGGGCGAGAAACAGAGGGCGAGAAACAGAGGGGCTGAAACAGATGGGCTGAAACAGAGGGGCTGAATCAGAGGGGCTGAATCAGAGGGGCTGAAACAGAGGGCGAGAAATAGAGGGGCTGAAACAGAGGGGCTGAAACAGAGGGCAAGAAACAGATGGGCTGAAACAGAGGGCGAGAAACAGAGGGGCTGAAACAGAGGGCGAGAAACAGAGGGGCTGAAACAGAGGGCGAGAAACAGAGGGGCTGAAACAGAGGGGCTGAAACAGAGGGGCTGAAACAGAGGGGCTGAATCAGAGGGGCTGAATAAGAGGCGCTGAAACAGAGGGGCTGAAACAGAGGGGCTGAAACAGAGGGGCTGAAACAGAGGGGCTTAAAAGAGGGGCTGAAACAGAGGGCGAGAAACAGAGGGGCTGAAACAGAAGGCGAGAAACAGAGGGGCTGAAACAGATGGCGCGAAACAGAGGGGCTTAAACAGAGGGGTTGAAACAGAGGGGATGAAACAGAGGGCGAGAAACAGAGGGGCTTAAACAGAGGGCGAGAAACAGAGGGGCTGAAACAGAGGGGCTGAAACAGAGGGGCTGAAACAGTTGTGCTGAAACTGAGGGCGAGAAACAGAGGGGCTGAAACAGAGGGCGAGAAACAGAGGGGCTGAAACAGAGGGCGAGAAACAGAGGGGCTGAAACAGAGAGACTGAAACAGAGGGGCTGAAACAGAGGGGCTGAAACAGAGGGCGAGAAACAGAGGGGCTGAATCTGAGGGGCTGAATCAGAGGGGCTGAATCAGAGGGGCTGAAACAGAGGGCGAGAAACAGAGTGGCTGAAACAGCGGGCGAGAAACAGAGGGGCTGAAACCGAGGGACTGAAACAGAGGGCAAGAAACAGAGGGGCTGAAACAGAGGGCGAGAAACAGAGGGGCTTAAACAGAGGGCGAGAAACAGAGGGCAAGAAACAGAGGGGCTGAAACAGTGGGCGAGAAACAGAGGGGCTGAAACAGAGGGGCTGAAACAGAGGGGCTGAAACAGAGGGCGAGAATCAGAGGGGCTGAAACAGAGGGGCTGAAACAGAGGGGCTGAAACAGAGGGAGTGAAACACAGGGGCTGAAACAGAGGGCGAGAAACAGAGGGGCTGAAACAGAGGGCGAGAAACAGAGGGTGAGAAACAGAGGGACTGAAAGAGAGGGGCTGAAACAGAGGGGCTGAAACAGAGGGCGAGAAACAGAGGGGCTGAAACAGAGGGGCTGAAACAGAGGGGCTGAAACTGAGGGCGAGAAACAGAGGGGCTGAAACAGAGAGGCTGGAACAGAGGGGCTGAAACAGCGGGCGAGAAACAGAGGGGCTGAAACAGAGTGCGTGAAACACAGGGTCTGAAACAGAGGGCGAGAAACAGAGGGCGAGAAATAGAGGTACTGAAACAGAGGGGCTGAAACAGAGGGGCTGAAACAGAGGGCGAGAAACAGAGGGGCTGAAACAGAGGGGCTGAAACAGAGGGCGAGAAACAGAGGGGCTGAAACAGAGGGGCTGAAACAGAGGGGCTGAAACAGAGGGCGAGATACAGTGGGGCTGAAACAGAGCGGCTGAAACAGACGGGCTAAAACAGAGGGGCTGAAACAGAGGGCTAGAAAAAGAGGGGCTGAAACAGAGGGCGAGAAACAGAGAGGCTGAAACAGAGGGGCTGAAACAGAGGGCGAGAAACAGAGGGGCTGAAACAGAGGGCGAGAAACAGAGGGGCTGAAACAGAGGGCGAGAAACAGAGGGGCTGAATCATAGGGGCTGAATCAGAGGTGCTGAATCAGAGGGGCTGAAACAGAGGGCGCCAAACAGAGGGGCTTAAACAGAGGGGTTGAAACAGAGGGGATGAAACAGGGGGCGAGAAACAGAGGGGCTGAAACAGAGGGCGAGAAACAGAGGGGCTGAAACAGAGGGCGAGAAACAGAGGGGTTGAAACAGAGGGCGAGAAACAGAGGGGCTGAAACAGAGGGGCTGAAACAGAGGGCGAGAAACAGAGGGGCTGAATCATAGGGACTGTATCAGAGGTGCTGAATCAGAGGGGCTGAAACAGAGGGGCTGAAACAGAGGGCGAGAAACAGAGGGGCTGAAACAGAGGGCAAGAAACAGAGGGGCTGAAACAGATTGGCTGAAATAGAGGGCGAGAAACAGAGGGGCTGAAACAGAGGGCGATAAACAGAGGGGCTGAAACAGAGGGCGAGAAACAGGGGGCGAGAAACAGAGGGGCTGAAACAGATGGGCTGAAACAGAGGGGCTGAATCAGAGGGGCTGAATCAGAGGGGCTGAAACAGAGTGCGAGAAACAGAGGGGCTGAAACAGAGGGGCTGAAACAGAGGGCAAGAAACAGAGGGGCTGAAACAGAGGGCGAGAAACAGATGGGCTGAAACAGAGGGCGAGAAACAGAGGGGCTGATACAGAGGGCGAGAAACAGAGGGGCTGAAACAGAGGGGATGAAACAGAGGGGCTGAAACAGAGGGGCTGAATCTGAGGGGCTGAATAAGAGGCGCTGAAACAGAGGGGCTGAAACAGAGGGCGAGAAACAGAGGGGCTGAAACAGAGGGCGAGAAACTGAGAGGCTGAAATAGAGGGCGAGAAACAGCGGGCGAGAAACAGAGGGACTGAAACAGAGGGGCTGAAACAGAGGGGCTGAAACAGAGGGGCTTAAAAGAGGGGCTGAAACAGAGGGCGAGAAACAGAGGGGCTGAAACAGAAGGCGAGAAACAGAGGGGCTGAAACAGAGGGCGCGAAACAGAGGGGCTTAAACAGAGGGGTTGAAACAGAGGGGATGAAACAGAGGGCGAGAAACAGAGGGGCTTAAACAGAGGGCGAGAAACAGAGGGGCTGAAACAGAGGGGCTGAAACAGAGGGGCTGAAACAGTTGTGCTGAAACTGAGGGCGACAAACAGAGGGGCTGAAACAGAGGGCGAGAAACAGAGGGGCTGAAACAGAGGGCGAGAAACAGAGGGGCTGAAACAGAGAGACTGAAACAGAGGGGCTGAAACAGAGGGGCTGAAACAGAGGGCGAGAAACAGAGGGGCTGAATCTGAGGGGCTGAATCAGAGGGGCTGAATCAGAGGGGCTGAAACAGAGGGCGAGAAACAGAGTGGCTGAAACAGCGGGCGAGAAACAGAGGGGCTGAAACAGAGGGACTGAAACAGAGGGCAAGAAACAGAGGGGCTGAAACAGAGGGCGAGAAACAGAGGGGCTGAAACAGAGGGCGAGAAACAGAGGGCAAGAAACAGAGGGGCTGAAACAGTGGGCGAGAAACAGAGGGGCTGAAACAGAGGGGCTGAAACAGAGGGGCTGAAACAGAGGGCGAGAATCAGAGGGGCTGAAACAGAGGGGCTGAAACAGAGGGGCTGAAACAGAGGGAGTGAAACACAGGGGCTGAAACAGAGGGCGAGAAACAGAGGGGCTGAAACAGAGGGCGAGAAACAGAGGGTGAGAAACAGAGGGACTGAAAGAGAGGGGCTGAAACAGAGGGGCTGAAACAGAGGGCGAGAAACAGAGGGGCTGAAACAGAGGGGCTGAAACAGAGGGGCTGAAACTGAGGGCGAGAAACAAAGGGGCTGAAACAGAGGGGCTGGAACAGAGGGGCTGAAACAGCGGGCGAGAAACAGAGGGGCTGAAACAGAGTGCGTGAAACACAGGGTCTGAAACAGAGGGCGAGAAACAGAGGGCGAGAAATAGAGGTACTGAAACAGAGGGGCTGAAACAGAGGGGCTGAAACAGAGGGCGAGAAACAGAGGGGCTGAAACAGAGGGCCAGAAACAGAGGGGCTGAAACAGAGGGCGAGAAACAGAGGGGCTGAAACAGAGGGGCTGAAACAGAGGGGCTGAAACAGAGGGCGAGATACAGTGGGGCTGAAACAGAGCGGCTGAAACAGACGGGCTAAAACAGAGGGGCTGAAACAGAGGGCTAGAAACAGAGGGGCTGAAACAGAGGGCGAGAAACAGAGAGGCTGAAACAGAGGGGCTGAAACAGAGGGCGAGAAACAGAGGGGCTGAAACAGAGGGCGAGAAACAGAGGGGCTGAAACAGAGGGCGAGAAACAGAGGGGCTGAAACAGAGGGGTTGAAACAGAGGGCGAGAAATAGAGGGGCTGAAACAGAGAGCGAGAAACAGAGGGGCTGAAACAGAGGGCGAGAAACAGAGGGGCTGAAACAGAGGCGCTGAAAACGAGGGTGAGAAACAGTGGGGCTGAAAGACAGGGCGAGAAACAGAGGGGCTGAAACAGAGGGCGAGAAACAGAGAAGCTGAAACAGAGGCGCTGAAACAGAGGGGCTGAAACAAAGGGGCTGAATCAGAGGGGCTGAATCAGAGGCGCTGAAACAGAGGGGCTGAAACAGAGGGCGAGAAACAGAGGGGCTGAAACAGAGGGCGAGAAACAGAGGGGCTGAAACAGAGGGGCTGAAACAGAGGGCCTGAAACAGAGGGCCAGAAACAGAGGGGCTGAAACAGAGGGCGAGAAACAGTGGGGCTGAAACAGAGGGCCAGAAACAGAGGGGCTGAAACAGAGGGGCTGAAACAGAGGGGCTGAAACAGAGGGGCTGAATCAGAGGGGCTGAATAAGAGGCGCTGAAACAGAGGGGCTGAAACAGAGGGTGAGAAACAGAGGGCGAGAAACTGAGAGGCTGAAATAGAGGGCGAGAAACAGCGGGCGAGAAACAGAGGGACTGAAACAGAGGGGCTGAAACAGAGGGGCTGAAACAGAAGGGCTGAAAAGAGGGGCTGAAACAGAGGGCGAGAAACAGAGGGGCTGAAACAGAAGGCGAGAAACAGAGGGTCTGAAACAGAGGGCGAGAAACAGAGGGCAAGAAACAGAGGGGCTGAAACAGTGGGCGTGAAACAGAGGGGCTGAAACAGAGGGGCTGAAACAGAGGCGCTGAAACAGAGGGGCTGAAACAGAGGGCGAGAATCAGAGGGGCTGAAACAGAGGGGCTGAAACAGAGGGGCTGAAACAGAGGGGCTGAAACAGAGGGAGTGAAACACAGGGGCTGAAACAGAGGACGAGAAACAGAGGGGCTGAAACAGAGGGCGAGAAACAGAGGGTGAGAAACAGAGGGACTGAAACAGAGGGATCTGAAACAGAGGGGCTGAAACAGAGAGCGAGAAACAGAGGGGCTGAAACAGAGGGGCTGAAACAGAGGGGCTGAAACTGAGGGCGAGAAACAGAGGGGCTGAAACAGAGGGGCTCAAACAGAGGGGCTGAAACAGAGGGCGAGAAACAGAGGGGCTGAAACAGAGGGCGTGAAACACAGGGTCTGAAACAGAGGGCGAGAAACAGAGGGCGAGAAATAGAGGGACTGAAACAGAGGGGCTGAAACAGAGGGGCTGAAACAGAGGGCGAGAAACAGAGGGGCTGAAACAGAGGGCCAGAAACAGAGGGGCTGAAACAGAGGGCGAGAAACAGAGGGGCTGAAACAGAGGGCCAGAAACAGAGGGGCTGAAACAGAGGGCGAGATACAGTGGGGCTGAAACAGAGGGGCTGAAACAGAGGGCCAGAAACAGAGGGGCTGAAACAGAGGGCTAGAAACAGAGGGGCTGAAACAGAGGGCGAGAAACAGAGAGGCTGAAACAGAGGGGCTGAAACAGAGGGCGAGAAACAGAGGGGCTGAAACAGAGGGCGAGAAACAGTGGGGCTGAAACAGAGGGCGAGAAACAGAGGGTCTGAAACAGAGGGCGAGAAATAGAGGGGCTGAATCAGAGAGCGAGAAACAGAGGGGCTGAAACAGAGGCGCTGAAAACGAGGGTGAGAAACAGTGGGGCTGAAAGAGAGGGCGAGAAACAGAGAAGCTGAAACAGAGGCGATGAAACAGAGGGGCTGAAACAGAGGGGCTGAATCAGAGGTGCTGAATCAGAGGGGCTGAAACAGAGGGGCTGAAACAGAGGGCGAGAAACAGAGGGGCTGAAACAGAGGGCAAGAAACAGAGGGGCTGAAACAGAGTGGCTGAAATAGAGGGCGAGAAACAGAGGGGCTGAAACAGAGGGCAAGAAACAGAGGGGCTGAAACAGAGGGCGAGAAACAGAGGGCGAGAAACAGAGGGGCTGAAACAGATGGGCTGAAACAGAGGGGCTGAATCAGAGGGGCTGAATCAGAGGGGCTGAAACAGAGGGCGAGAAATAGAGGGGCTGAAACAGAGGGGCTGAAACAGAGGGCAAGAAACAGATGGGCTGAAACAGAGGGCGAGAAACAGAGGGGCTGAAACAGAGGGCGAGAAACAGAGGGGCTGAAACAGAGGGCGAGAAACAGAGGGGCTGAAACAGAGGGGCTGAAACAGAGGGGCTGAAACAGAGGGGCTGAATCAGAGGGGCTGAATAAGAGGCGCTGAAACAGAGGGGCTGAAACAGAGGGGCTGAAACAGAGGGGCTGAAACAGAGGGGCTTAAAAGAGGGGCTGAAACAGAGGGCGAGAAACAGAGGGGCTGAAACAGAAGGCGAGAAACAGAGGGGCTGAAACAGAGGGCGCGAAACAGAGGGGCTTAAACAGAGGGGTTGAAACAGAGGGGATGAAACAGAGGGCGAGAAACAGAGGGGCTTAAACAGAGGGCGAGAAACAGAGGGGCTGAAACAGAGGGGCTGAAACAGAGGGGCTGAAACAGTTGTGCTGAAACTGAGGGCGACAAACAGAGGGGCTGAAACAGAGGGCGAGAAACAGAGGGGCTGAAACAGAGGGCGAGAAACAGAGGGGCTGAAACAGAGAGACTGAAACAGAGGGGCTGAAACAGAGGGGCTGAAACAGAGGGCGAGAAACAGAGGGGCTGAATCTGAGGGGCTGAATCAGAGGGGCTGAATCAGAGGGGCTGAAACAGAGGGCGAGAAACAGAGTGGCTGAAACAGCGGGCGAGAAACAGAGGGGCTGAAACAGAGGGACTGAAACAGAGGGCAAGAAACAGAGGGGCTGAAACAGAGGGCGAGAAACAGAGGGGCTGAAACAGAGGGCGAGAAACAGAGGGCAAGAAACAGAGGGGCTGAAACAGTGGGCGAGAAACAGAGGGGCTGAAACAGAGGGGCTGAAACAGAGGGGCTGAAACAGAGGGCGAGAATCAGAGGGGCTGAAACAGAGGGGCTGAAACAGAGGGGCTGAAACAGAGGGAGTGAAACACAGGGGCTGAAACAGAGGGCGAGAAACAGAGGGGCTGAAACAGAGGGCGAGAAACAGAGGGTGAGAAACAGAGGGACTGAAAGAGAGGGGCTGAAACAGAGGGGCTGAAACAGAGGGCGAGAAACAGAGGGGCTGAAACAGAGGGGCTGAAACAGAGGGGCTGAAACTGAGGGCGAGAAACAGAGGGGCTGAAACAGAGAGGCTGGAACAGAGGGGCTGAAACAGCGGGCGAGAAACAGAGGGGCTGAAACAGAGTGCGTGAAACACAGGGTCTGAAACAGAGGGCGAGAAACAGAGGGCGAGAAATAGAGGTACTGAAACAGAGGGGCTGAAACAGAGGGGCTGAAACAGAGGGCGAGAAACAGAGGGGCTGAAACAGAGGGCCAGAAACAGAGGGGCTGAAACAGAGGGCGAGAAACAGAGGGGCTGAAACAGAGGGGCTGAAACAGAGGGGCTGAAACAGAGGGCGAGATACAGTGGGGCTGAAACAGAGCGGCTGAAACAGACGGGCTAAAACAGAGGGGCTGAAACAGAGGGCTAGAAACAGAGGGGCTGAAACAGAGGGCGAGAAACAGAGAGGCTGAAACAGAGGGGCTGAAACAGAGGGCGAGAAACAGAGGGGCTGAAACAGAGGGCGAGAAACAGAGGGGCTGAAACAGAGGGCGAGAAACAGAGGGGCTGAAACAGAGGGGTTGAAACAGAGGGCGAGAAATAGAGGGGCTGAAACAGAGAGCGAGAAACAGAGGGGCTGAAACAGAGGGCGAGAAACAGAGGGGCTGAAACAGAGGCGCTGAAAACGAGGGTGAGAAACAGTGGGGCTGAAAGGCAGGGCGAGAAACAGAGGGGCTGAAACAGAGGGCGAGAAACAGAGAAGCTGAAACAGAGGCGCTGAAACAGAGGGGCTGAAACAGAGGGGCTGAATCAGAGGGGCTGAATCAGAGGCGCTGAAACAGAGGGGCTGAAACAGAGGGCGAGAAACAGAGGGGCTGAAACAGTGGGCGAGAAACAGAGGGGCTGAAACAGAGGGCCTGAAACAGAGGGCCAGAAACAGAGGGGCTGAAACAGAGGGCGAGAAACAGTGGGGCTGAAACAGAGGGCCAGAAACAGAGGGGCTGAAACAGAGGGGCTGAAACAGAGGGGCTGAAACAGAGGGGCTGAATCAGAGGGGCTGAATAAGAGGCGCTGAAACAGAGGGGCTGAAACAGAGGGTGAGAAACAGAGGGCGAGAAACTGAGAGGCTGAAATAGAGGGCGAGAAACAGCGGGCGAGAAACAGAGGGACTGAAACAGAGGGGCTGAAACAGAGGGGCTGAAACAGAAGGATGAAAAGAGGGGCTGAAACAGAGGGTGAGAAACAGAGGGGCTGAACCAGAAGGCGAGAAACAGAGGGTCTGAAACAGAGGGCGAGAAACAGAGGGCAAGAAACAGAGGGGCTGAAACAGTGGGCGTGAAACAGAGGGGCTGAAACAGAGGGGCTGAAACAGAGGCGCTGAAACAGAGGGGCTGAAACAGAGGGCGAGAATCAGAGGGGCTGAAACAGAGGGTCTGAAACAGAGGGGCTGAAACAGAGGGGCTGAAACAGAGGGAGTGAAACACAGGGGCTGAAACAGAGGGCGAGAAACAGAGAGGCTGAAACAGAGGGGCTGAAACAGAGGGCGAGAAACAGAGGGGCTGAAACAGAGGGCGAGAAACAGAGGGGCTGAAACAGAGGGCGAGAAACAGAGGGGCTGAAACAGAGGGGTTGAAACAGAGGGCGAGAAATAGAGGGGCTGAAACAGAGAGCGAGAAACAGAGGGGCTGAAACAGAGGGCGAGAAACAGAGGGGCTGAAACAGAGGCGCTGAAAACGAGGGTGAGAAACAGTGCGGCTGAAAGACAGGGCGAGAAACAGAGGGGCTGAAACAGAGGGCGAGAAACAGAGAAGCTGAAACAGAGGCGCTGAAACAGAGGGGCTGAAACAAAGGGGCTGAATCAGAGGGGCTGAATCAGAGGCGCTGAAACAGAGGGGCTGAAACAGAGGGCGAGAAACAGAGGGGCTGAAACAGAGGGCGAGAAACAGAGGGGCTGAAACAGAGGGGCTGAAACAGAGGGCCTGAAACAGAGGGCCAGAAACAGAGGGGCTGAAACAGAGGGCGAGAAACAGTGGGGCTGAAACAGAGGGCCAGAAACAGAGGGGCTGAAACAGAGGGGCTGAAACAGAGGGGCTGAAACAGAGGGGCTGAATCAGAGGGGCTGAATAAGAGGCGCTGAAACAGAGGGGCTGAAACAGAGGGTGAGAAACAGAGGGCGAGAAACTGAGAGGCTGAAATAGAGGGCGAGAAACAGCGGGCGAGAAACAGAGGGACTGAAACAGAGGGGCTGAAACAGAGGGGCTGAAACAGAAGGGCTGAAAAGAGGGGCTGAAACAGAGGGCGAGAAACAGAGGGGCTGAAACAGAAGGCGAGAAACAGAGGGTCTGAAACAGAGGGCGAGAAACAGAGGGCAAGAAACAGAGGGGCTGAAACAGTGGGCGTGAAACAGAGGGGCTGAAACAGAGGGGCTGAAACAGAGGCGCTGAAACAGAGGGGCTGAAACAGAGGGCGAGAATCAGAGGGGCTGAAACAGAGGGGCTGAAACAGAGGGGCTGAAACAGAGGGGCTGAAACAGAGGGAGTGAAACACAGGGGCTGAAACAGAGGACGAGAAACAGAGGGGCTGAAACAGAGGGCGAGAAACAGAGGGTGAGAAACAGAGGGACTGAAACAGAGGGATCTGAAACAGAGGGGCTGAAACAGAGAGCGAGAAACAGAGGGGCTGAAACAGAGGGGCTGAAACAGAGGGGCTGAAACTGAGGGCGAGAAACAGAGGGGCTGAAACAGAGGGGCTCAAACAGAGGGGCTGAAACAGAGGGCGAGAAACAGAGGGGCTGAAACAGAGGGCGTGAAACACAGGGTCTGAAACAGAGGGCGAGAAACAGAGGGCGAGAAATAGAGGGACTGAAACAGAGGGGCTGAAACAGAGGGGCTGAAACAGAGGGCGAGAAACAGAGGGGCTGAAACAGAGGGCCAGAAACAGAGGGGCTGAAACAGAGGGCGAGAAACAGAGGGGCTGAAACAGAGGGGCTGAAACAGAGGGGCTGAAACAGAGGGCGAGATACAGTGGGGCTGAAACAGAGGGGCTGAAACAGAGGGCCAGAAACAGAGGGGCTGAAACAGAGGGCTAGAAACAGAGGGGCTGAAACAGAGGGCGAGAAACAGAGAGGCTGAAACAGAGGGGCTGAAACAGAGGGCGAGAAACAGAGGGGCTGAAACAGAGGGCGAGAAACAGTGGGGCTGAAACAGAGGGCGAGAAACAGAGGGTCTGAAACAGAGGGCGAGAAATAGAGGGGCTGAATCAGAGAGCGAGAAACAGAGGGGCTGAAACAGAGGCGCTGAAAACGAGGGTGAGAAACAGTGGGGCTGAAAGAGAGGGCGAGAAACAGAGAAGCTGAAACAGAGGCGATGAAACAGAGGGGCTGAAACAGAGGGGCTGAATCAGAGGTGCTGAATCAGAGGGGCTGAAACAGAGGGGCTGAAACAGAGGGCGAGAAACAGAGGGGCTGAAACAGAGGGCAAGAAACAGAGGGGCTGAAACAGAGTGGCTGAAATAGAGGGCGAGAAACAGAGGGGCTGAAACAGAGGGCAAGAAACAGAGGGGCTGAAACAGAGGGCGAGAAACAGAGGGCGAGAAACAGAGGGGCTGAAACAGATGGGCTGAAACAGAGGGGCTGAATCAGAGGGGCTGAATCAGAGGGGCTGAAACAGAGGGCGAGAAATAGAGGGGCTGAAACAGAGGGGCTGAAACAGAGGGCAAGAAACAGATGGGCTGAAACAGAGGGCGAGAAACAGAGGGGCTGAAACAGAGGGCGAGAAACAGAGGGGCTGAAACAGAGGGCGAGAAACAGAGGGGCTGAAACAGAGGGGCTGAAACAGAGGGGCTGAAACAGAGGGGCTGAATCAGAGGGGCTGAATAAGAGGCGCTGAAACAGAGGGGCTGAAACAGAGGGGCTGAAACAGAGGGGCTGAAACAGAGGGGCTTAAAAGAGGGGCTGAAACAGAGGGCGAGAAACAGAGGGGCTGAAACAGAAGGCGAGAAACAGAGGGGCTGAAACAGAGGGCGCGAAACAGAGGGGCTTAAACAGAGGGGTTGAAACAGAGGGGATGAAACAGAGGGCGAGAAACAGAGGGGCTTAAACAGAGGGCGAGAAACAGAGGGGCTGAAACAGAGGGGCTGAAACAGAGGGGCTGAAACAGTTGTGCTGAAACTGAGGGCGACAAACAGAGGGGCTGAAACAGAGGGCGAGAAACAGAGGGGCTGAAACAGAGGGCGAGAAACAGAGGGGCTGAAACAGAGAGACTGAAACAGAGGGGCTGAAACAGAGGGGCTGAAACAGAGGGCGAGAAACAGAGGGGCTGAATCTGAGGGGCTGAATCAGAGGGGCTGAATCAGAGGGGCTGAAACAGAGGGCGAGAAACAGAGTGGCTGAAACAGCGGGCGAGAAACAGAGGGGCTGAAACAGAGGGACTGAAACAGAGGGCAAGAAACAGAGGGGCTGAAACAGAGGGCGAGAAACAGAGGGGCTGAAACAGAGGGCGAGAAACAGAGGGCAAGAAACAGAGGGGCTGAAACAGTGGGCGAGAAACAGAGGGGCTGAAACAGAGGGGCTGAAACAGAGGGGCTGAAACAGAGGGCGAGAATCAGAGGGGCTGAAACAGAGGGGCTGAAACAGAGGGGCTGAAACAGAGGGAGTGAAACACAGGGGCTGAAACAGAGGGCGAGAAACAGAGGGGCTGAAACAGAGGGCGAGAAACAGAGGGTGAGAAACAGAGGGACTGAAAGAGAGGGGCTGAAACAGAGGGGCTGAAACAGAGGGCGAGAAACAGAGGGGCTGAAACAGAGGGGCTGAAACAGAGGGGCTGAAACTGAGGGCGAGAAACAGAGGGGCTGAAACAGAGAGGCTGGAACAGAGGGGCTGAAACAGCGGGCGAGAAACAGAGGGGCTGAAACAGAGTGCGTGAAACACAGGGTCTGAAACAGAGGGCGAGAAACAGAGGGCGAGAAATAGAGGTACTGAAACAGAGGGGCTGAAACAGAGGGGCTGAAACAGAGGGCGAGAAACAGAGGGGCTGAAACAGAGGGCCAGAAACAGAGGGGCTGAAACAGAGGGCGAGAAACAGAGGGGCTGAAACAGAGGGGCTGAAACAGAGGGGCTGAAACAGAGGGCGAGATACAGTGGGGCTGAAACAGAGCGGCTGAAACAGACGGGCTAAAACAGAGGGGCTGAAACAGAGGGCTAGAAACAGAGGGGCTGAAACAGAGGGCGAGAAACAGAGAGGCTGAAACAGAGGGGCTGAAACAGAGGGCGAGAAACAGAGGGGCTGAAACAGAGGGCGAGAAACAGAGGGGCTGAAACAGAGGGCGAGAAACAGAGGGGCTGAAACAGAGGGGTTGAAACAGAGGGCGAGAAATAGAGGGGCTGAAACAGAGAGCGAGAAACAGAGGGGCTGAAGCAGAGGGCGAGAAACAGAGGGGCTGAAACAGAGGCGCTGAAAACGAGGGTGAGAAACAGTGGGGCTGAAAGGCAGGGCGAGAAACAGAGGGGCTGAAACAGAGGGCGAGAAACAGAGAAGCTGAAACAGAGGCGCTGAAACAGAGGGGCTGAAACAGAGGGGCTGAATCAGAGGGGCTGAATCAGAGGCGCTGAAACAGAGGGGCTGAAACAGAGGGCGAGAAACAGAGGGGCTGAAACAGTGGGCGAGAAACAGAGGGGCTGAAACAGAGGGGCTGAAACAGAGGGCCTGAAACAGAGGGCCAGAAACAGAGGGGCTGAAACAGAGGGCGAGAAACAGTGGGGCTGAAACAGAGGGCCAGAAACAGAGGGGCTGAAACAGAGGGGCTGAAACAGAGGGGCTGAAACAGAGGGGCTGAATCAGAGGGGCTGAATAAGAGGCGCTGAAACAGAGGGGCTGAAACAGAGGGTGAGAAACAGAGGGCGAGAAACTGAGAGGCTGAAATAGAGGGCGAGAAACAGCGGGCGAGAAACAGAGGGACTGAAACAGAGGGGCTGAAACAGAGGGGCTGAAACAGAAGGATGAAAAGAGGAGCTGAAACAGAGGGTGAGAAACAGAGGGGCTGAAACAGTGGGCGTGAAACAGAGGGGCTGAAACAGAGGGGCTGAAACAGAGGCGCTGAAACAGAGGGGCTGAAACAGAGGGCGAGAATCAGAGGGGCTGAAACAGAGGGTCTGAAACAGAGGGGCTGAAACAGAGGGGCTGAAACAGAGGGAGTGAAACACAGGGGCTGAAACAGAGGACGAGAAACAGAGGGGCTGAAACAGAGGGCGAGAAACAGAGGGTGAGAAACAGAGGGACTGAAACAGAGGGATCTGAAACAGAGGGGCTGAAACAGAGAGCGAGAAACAGAGGGGCTGAAACAGAGGGGCTGAAACAGAGGGGCTGAAACTGAGGGCGAGAAACAGAGGGGCTGAAACAGAGGGGCTCAAACAGAGGGGCTGAAACAGAGGGCGAGAAACAGAGGGGCTGAAACATAGGGCGTGAAACACAGGGTCTGAAACAGAGGGCGAGAAACAGAGGGCGAGAAATAGAGGGACTGAAACAGAGGGGCTGAAACAGAGGGGCTGAAACAGAGGGCGAGAAACAGAGGGGCTGAAACAGAGGGCCAGAAACAGAGGGGCTGAAACAGAGGGGCTGAAACAGAGGGCGAGATACAGTGGGGCTGAAACAGAGGGGCTGAAACAGAGGGGCTGAAACAGAGGCGCTGAAACAGAGGGGCTGAAACAGAGGGCGAGAATCAGAGGGGCTGAAACAGAGGGTCTGAAACAGAGGGGCTGAAACAGAGGGGCTGAAACAGAGGGAGTGAAACACAGGGGCTGAAACAGAGGACGAGAAACAGAGGGGCTGAAACAGAGGGCGAGAAACAGAGGGTGAGAAACAGAGGGACTGAAACAGAGGGATCTGAAACAGAGGGGCTGAAACAGAGAGCGAGAAACAGAGGGCCTGAAACAGAGGGGCTGAAACAGAGGGGCTGAAACTGAGGGCGAGAAACAGAGGGGCTGAAACAGAGGGGCTCAAACAGAGGGGCTGAAACAGAGGGCGAGAAACAGAGGGGCTGAAACAGAGGGCGTGAAACACAGGGTCTGAAACAGAGGGCGAGAAACAGAGGGCGAGAAATAGAGGGACTGAAACAGAGGGGCTGAAACAGAGGGGCTGAAACAGAGGGCGAGAAACAGAGGGGCTGAAACAGAGGGCCAGAAACAGAGGGGCTGAAACAGAGGGCGAGAAACAGAGGGGCTGAAACAGAGGGGCTGAAACAGAGGGGCTGAAACAGAGGGCGAGATACAGTGGGGCTGAAACAGAGGGGCTGAAACAGAGGGCCAGAAACAGAGGGGCTGAAACAGAGGGCTAGAAACAGAGGGGCTGAAACAGAGGGCGAGAAACAGAGAGGCTGAAACAGAGGGGCTGAAACAGAGGGCGAGAAACAGAGGGGCTGAAACAGAGGGCGAGAAACAGTGGGGCTGAAACAGAGGGCGAGAAACAGAGGGTCTGAAACAGAGGGCGAGAAATAGAGGGGCTGAATCAGAGAGCGAGAAACAGAGGGGCTGAAACAGAGGCGCTGAAAACGAGGGTGAGAAACAGTGGGGCTGAAAGAGAGGGCGAGAAACAGAGAAGCTGAAACAGAGGCGATGAAACAGAGGGGCTGAAACAGAGGGGCTGAATCAGAGGTGCTGAATCAGAGGGGCTGAAACAGAGGGGCTGAAACAGAGGGCGAGAAACAGAGGGGCTGAAACAGAGGGCAAGAAACAGAGGGGCTGAAACAGAGTGGCTGAAATAGAGGGCGAGAAACAGAGGGGCTGAAACAGAGGGCAAGAAACAGAGGGGCTGAAACAGAGGGCGAGAAACAGAGGGCGAGAAACAGAGGGGCTGAAACAGATGGGCTGAAACAGAGGGGCTGAATCAGAGGGGCTGAATCAGAGGGGCTGAAACAGAGGGCGAGAAATAGAGGGGCTGAAACAGAGGGGCTGAAACAGAGGGCAAGAAACAGATGGGCTGAAACAGAGGGCGAGAAACAGAGGGGCTGAAACAGAGGGCGAGAAACAGAGGGGCTGAAACAGAGGGCGAGAAACAGAGGGGCTGAAACAGAGGGGCTGAAACAGAGGGGCTGAAACAGAGGGGCTGAATCAGAGGGGCTGAATAAGAGGCGCTGAAACAGAGGGGCTGAAACAGAGGGGCTGAAACAGAGGGGCTTAAAAGAGGGGCTGAAACAGAGGGCGAGAAACAGAGGGGCTGAAACAGAAGGCGAGAAACAGAGGGGCTGAAACAGAGGGCGCGAAACAGAGGGGCTTAAACAGAGGGGTTGAAACAGAGGGGATGAAACAGAGGGCGAGAAACAGAGGGGCTTAAACAGAGGGCGAGAAACAGAGGGGCTGAAACAGAGGGGCTGAAACAGAGGGGCTGAAACAGTTGTGCTGAAACTGAGGGCGACAAACAGAGGGGCTGAAACAGAGGGCGAGAAACAGAGGGGCTGAAACAGAGGGCGAGAAACAGAGGGGCTGAAACAGAGAGACTGAAACAGTGGGGCTGAAACAGAGGGGCTGAAACAGAGGGCGAGAAACAGAGGGGCTGAATCTGAGGGGCTGAATCAGAGGGGCTGAATCAGAGGGGCTGAAACAGAGGGCGAGAAACAGAGTGGCTGAAACAGCGGGCGAGAAACAGAGGGGCTGAAACAGAGGGACTGAAACAGAGGGCAAGAAACAGAGGGGCTGAAACAGAGGGCGAGAAACAGAGGGGCTGAAACAGAGGGCGAGAAACAGAGGGCAAGAAACAGAGGGGCTGAAACAGTGGGCGAGAAACAGAGGGGCTGAAACAGAGGGGCTGAAACAGAGGGGCTGAAACAGAGGGCGAGAATCAGAGGGGCTGAAACAGAGGGGCTGAAACAGAGGGGCTGAAACAGAGGGAGTGAAACACAGGGGCTGAAACAGAGGGCGAGAAACAGAGGGGCTGAAACAGAGGGCGAGAAACAGAGGGTGAGAAACAGAGGGACTGAAAGAGAGGGGCTGAAACAGAGGGGCTGAAACAGAGGGCGAGAAACAGAGGGGCTGAAACAGAGGGGCTGAAACAGAGGGGCTGAAACTGAGGGCGAGAAACAGAGGGGCTGAAACAGAGAGGCTGTAACAGAGGGGCTGAAACAGCGGGCGAGAAACAGAGGGGCTGAAACAGAGTGCGTGAAACACAGGGTCTGAAACAGAGGGCGAGAAACAGAGGGCGAGAAATAGAGGTACTGAAACAGAGGGGCTGAAACAGAGGGGCTGAAACAGAGGGCGAGAAACAGAGGGGCTGAAACAGAGGGCCAGAAACAGAGGGGCTGAAACAGAGGGCGAGAAACAGAGGGGCTGAAACAGAGGGGCTGAAACAGAGGGGCTGAAACAGAGGGCGAGATACAGTGGGGCTGAAACAGAGCGGCTGAAACAGACGGGCTAAAACAGAGGGGCTGAAACAGAGGGCTAGAAACAGAGGGGCTGAAACAGAGGGCGAGAAACAGAGAGGCTGAAACAGAGGGGCTGAAACAGAGGGCGAGAAACAGAGGGGCTGAAACAGAGGGCGAGAAACAGAGGGGCTGAAACAGAGGGCGAGAAACAGAGGGGCTGAAACAGAGGGGTTGAAACAGAGGGCGAGAAATAGAGGGGCTGAAACAGAGAGCGAGAAACAGAGGGGCTGAAACAGAGGGCGAGAAACAGAGGGGCTGAAACAGAGGCGCTGAAAACGAGGGTGAGAAACAGTGGGGCTGAAAGGCAGGGCGAGAAACAGAGGGGCTGAAACAGAGGGCGAGAAACAGAGAAGCTGAAACAGAGGCGCTGAAACAGAGGGGCTGAAACAGAGGGGCTGAATCAGAGGGGCTGAATCAGAGGCGCTGAAACAGAGGGGCTGAAACAGAGGGCGAGAAACAGAGGGGCTGAAACAGTGGGCGAGAAACAGAGGGGCTGAAACAGAGGGGCTGAAACAGAGGGCCTGAAACAGAGGGCCAGAAACAGAGGGGCTGAAACAGAGGGCGAGAAACAGTGGGGCTGAAACAGAGGGCCAGAAACAGAGGGGCTGAAACAGAGGGGCTGAAACAGAGGGGCTGAAACAGAGGGGCTGAATCAGAGGGGCTGAATAAGAGGCGCTGAAACAGAGGGGCTGAAACAGAGGGCGAGAAACAGAGGGGCTGAAACAGAGGGCCAGAAACAGAGGGGCTGAAACAGAGGGGCTGAAACAGAGGGCGAGATACAGTGGGGCTGAAACAGAGGGGCTGAAACAGAGGGCCAGAAACAGAGGGGCTGAAACAGAGGGCTAGAAACAGAGGGGCTGAAACAGAGGGCGAGAAACAGAGGGGCTGAAACAGAGGGCGAGAAACAGAGAGGCTGAAACAGAGGGGCTGAAACAGAGGGCGAGAAACAGAGGGGCTGAAACAGAGGGCTAGAAACAGAGGGGCTGAAACAGAGGGCGAGAAACAGAGAGGCTGAAACAGAGGGGCTGAAACAGAGGGCGAGATACAGTGGGGCTGAAACAGAGGGGCTGAAACAGAGGGCCAGAAACAGAGGGGCTGAAACAGAGGGCTAGAAACAGAGGGGCTGAAACAGAGGGCGAGAAACAGAGAGGCTGAAACAGAGGGGCTGAAACAGAGGGCGAGAAACAGAGGGGCTGAAACAGAGGGCGAGAAACAGTGGGGCTGAAACAGAGGGCGAGAAACAGAGGGTCTGAAACAGAGGGCGAGAAATAGAGGGGCTGAATCAGAGAGCGAGAAACAGAGGGGCTGAAACAGAGGCGCTGAAAACGAGGGTGAGAAACAGTGGGGCTGAAAGAGAGGGCGAGAAACAGAGAAGCTGAAACAGAGGCGATGAAACCGAGGGGCTGAAACAGAGGGGCTGAATCAGAGGTGCTGAATCAGAGGGGCTGAAACAGAGGGGCTGAAACAGAGGGCGAGAAACAGAGGGGCTGAAACAGAGGGCAAGAAACAGAGGGGCTGAAACAGAGTGGCTGAAATAGAGGGCGAGAAACAGAGGGGCTGAAACAGAGGGCAAGAAACAGAGGGGCTGAAACAGAGGGCGAGAAACAGAGGGCGAGAAACAGAGGGGCTGAAACAGATGGGCTGAAACAGAGGGGCTGAATCAGAGGGGCTGAATCAGAGGGGCTGAAACAGAGGGCGAGAAATAGAGGGGCTGAAACAGAGGGGCTGAAACAGAGGGCAAGAAACAGATGGGCTGAAACAGAGGGCGAGAAACAGAGGGGCTGAAACAGAGGGCGAGAAACAGAGGGGCTGAAACAGAGGGCGAGAAACAGAGGGGCTGAAACAGAGGGGCTGAAACAGAGGGGCTGAAACAGAGGGGCTGAATCAGAGGGGCTGAATAAGAGGCGCTGAAACAGAGGGGCTGAAACAGAGGGGCTGAAACAGAGGGGCTGAAACAGAGGGGCTTAAAAGAGGGGCTGAAACAGAGGGCGAGAAACAGAGGGGCTGAAACAGAAGGCGAGAAACAGAGGGGCTGAAACAGAGGGCGCGAAACAGAGGGGCTTAAACAGAGGGGTTGAAACAGAGGGGATGAAACAGAGGGCGAGAAACAGAGGGGCTTAAACAGAGGGCGAGAAACAGAGGGGCTGAAACAGAGGGGCTGAAACAGAGGGGCTGAAACAGTTGTGCTGAAACTGAGGGCGACAAACAGAGGGGCTGAAACAGAGGGCGAGAAACAGAGGGGCTGAAACAGAGGGCGAGAAACAGAGGGGCTGAAACAGAGAGACTGAAACAGAGGGGCTGAAACAGAGGGGCTGAAACAGAGGGCGAGAAACAGAGGGGCTGAATCTGAGGGGCTGAATCAGAGGGGCTGAATCAGAGGGGCTGAAACAGAGGGCGAGAAACAGAGTGGCTGAAACAGCGGGCGAGAAACAGAGGGGCTGAAACAGAGGGACTGAAACAGAGGGCAAGAAACAGAGGGGCTGAAACAGAGGGCGAGAAACAGAGGGGCTGAAACAGAGGGCGAGAAACAGAGGGCAAGAAACAGAGGGGCTGAAACAGTGGGCGAGAAACAGAGGGGCTGAAACAGAGGGGCTGAAACAGAGGGGCTGAAACAGAGGGCGAGAATCAGAGGGGCTGAAACAGAGGGGCTGAAACAGAGGGGCTGAAACAGAGGGAGTGAAACACAGGGGCTGAAACAGAGGGCGAGAAACAGAGGGGCTGAAACAGAGGGCGAGAAACAGAGGGTGAGAAACAGAGGGACTGAAAGAGAGGGGCTGAAACAGAGGGGCTGAAACAGAGGGCGAGAAACAGAGGGGCTGAAACAGAGGGGCTGAAACAGAGGGGCTGAAACTGAGGGCGAGAAACAGAGGGGCTGAAACAGAGAGGCTGGAACAGAGGGGCTGAAACAGCGGGCGAGAAACAGAGGGGCTGAAACAGAGTGCGTGAAACACAGGGTCTGAAACAGAGGGCGAGAAACAGAGGGCGAGAAATAGAGGTACTGAAACAGAGGGGCTGAAACAGAGGGGCTGAAACAGAGGGCGAGAAACAGAGGGGCTGAAACAGAGGGCCAGAAACAGAGGGGCTGAAACAGAGGGCGAGAAACAGAGGGGCTGAAACAGAGGGGCTGAAACAGAGGGGCTGAAACAGAGGGCGAGATACAGTGGGGCTGAAACAGAGCGGCTGAAACAGACGGGCTAAAACAGAGGGGCTGAAACAGAGGGCTAGAAACAGAGGGGCTGAAACAGAGGGCGAGAAACAGAGAGGCTGAAACAGAGGGGCTGAAACAGAGGGCGAGAAACAGAGGGGCTGAAACAGAGGGCGAGAAACAGAGGGGCTGAAACAGAGGGGTTGAAACAGAGGGCGAGAAATAGAGGGGCTGAAACAGAGAGCGAGAAACAGAGGGGCTGAAACAGAGGGCGAGAAACAGAGGGGCTGAAACAGAGGCGCTGAAAACGAGGGTGAGAAACAGTGGGGCTGAAAGGCAGGGCGAGAAACAGAGGGGCTGAAACAGAGGGCGAGAAACAGAGAAGCTGAAACAGAGGCGCTGAAACAGAGGGGCTGAAACAGAGGGGCTGAATCAGAGGGGCTGAATCAGAGGCGCTGAAACAGAGGGGCTGAAACAGAGGGCGAGAAACAGAGGGGCTGAAACAGTGGGCGAGAAACTGAGGGGCTGAAACAGAGGGGCTGAAACAGAGGGCCTGAAACAGAGAGCGAGAAACAGAGGGGCTGAAACAGAGGGGCTGAAACAGAGGGGCTGAAACTGAGGGCGAGAAACAGAGGGGCTGAAACAGAGGGGCTCAAACAGAGGGTCTGAAACAGAGGGCGAGAAACAGAGGGGCTGAAACATAGGGCGTGAAACACAGGGTCTGAAACAGAGGGCGAGAAACAGAGGGCGAGAAATAGAGGGACTGAAACAGAGGGGCTGAAACAGAGGGGCTGAAACAGAGGGCGAGAAACAGAGGGGCTGAAACAGAGGGCCAGAAACAGAGGGGCTGAAACAGAGGGCGAGAAACAGAGGGGCTGAAACAGAGGGGCTGAAACAGAGGGGCTGAAACAGAGGGCGATATACAGTGGGGCTGAAACAGAGGGGCTGAAACAGAGGGCCAGAAACAGAGGGGCTGAAACAGAGGGCTAGAAACAGAGGGGCTGAAACAGAGGGCGAGAAACAGAGAGGCTGAAACAGAGGGGCTGAAACAGAGGGCGAGAAACAGAGGGGCTGAAACAGAGGGCGAGAAACAGTGGGGCTGAAACAGAGGGCGAGAAACAGAGGGTTTGAAACAGAGGGCGAGAAATAGAGGGGCTGAATCAGAGAGCGAGAAACAGAGGGGCTGAAACAGAGGCGCTGAAAACGAGGGTGAGAAACAGTGGGGCTGAAAGAGAGGGCGAGAAACAGAGAAGCTGAAACAGAGGCGATGAAACAGTGGGGCTGAAACAGAGGGGCTGAATCAGAGGTGCTGAATCAGAGGGGCTGAAACAGAGGGGCTGAAACAGAGGGCGAGAAACAGAGGGGCTGAAACAGAGGGCAAGAAACAGAGGGGCTGAAACAGAGTGGCTGAAATAGAGGGCGAGAAACAGAGGGGCTGAAACAGAGGGCAAGAAACAGAGGGGCTGAAACAGAGGGCGAGAAACAGAGGGCGAGAAACAGAGGGGCTGAAACAGATGGGCTGAAACAGAGGGGCTGAATCAGAGGGGCTGAATCAGAGGGGCTGAAACAGAGGGCGAGAAATAGAGGGGCTGAAACAGAGGGGCTGAAACAGAGGGCAAGAAACAGATGGGCTGAAACAGAGGGCGAGAAACAGAGGGGCTGAAACAGAGGGCGAGAAACAGAGGGGCTGAAACAGAGGGCGAGAAACAGAGGGGCTGCAACAGAGGGGCTGAAACAGAGGGGCTGAAACAGAGGGGCTGAATCAGAGGGGCTGAATAAGAGGCGCTGAAACAGAGGGGCTGAAACAGAGGGCGAGAAACAGAGGGGCTGAAACAGAGGGCGAGAAACTGAGGGCTTGAAATAGAGGGCGAGAAACAGCGGGCGAGAAACAGAGGGACTGAAACAGAGTGGCTGGAACAGAGGGGCTGAAACAGAGGGGCTTAAAAGAGGGGCTGAAACAGTGGGCGAGAAACAGAGGGGCTGAAACAGAAGGCGAGAAACAGAGGGGCTGAAACAGAGGGTGCGAAACAGCGGGGCTTAAATAGAGGGGTTGAAACAGAGGGGATGAAACAGAGGGCGAGAAACAGAGGGGCTTAAACAGAGGGCGAGAAACAGAGGGGCTGAAACAGAGGGGCTGAAACAGAGGGCTAGAAACAGAGGGGCTGAAACAGAGGGCGAGAAACAGAGAGGCTGAAACAGAGGGGCTGAAACAGAGGGCGAGAAACAGAGGGGCTGGAACAGAGGGCGAGAAACAGAGGGGCTGAAACAGAGGGCGAGAAACAGAGGGGCTGAAACAGAGGGCGAGAAATAGAGGGGCTGAAACAGAGAGCGAGAAACAGAGGGGCTGAAACAGAGGGCGAGAAACAGAGGGGCTGAAACAGAGGCGCTGAAAACGAGGGTGAGAAACAGTGGGGCTGAAAGAGAGGGCGAGAAACAGAGGGGCTGAAACAGAGGGCGAGAAACAGAGAAGCTGAAACAGAGGCGCTGAAACAGAGGGGCTGAAACAGAGGGGCTGAATCAGAGGGGCTGAATCAGAGGCGCTGAAACAGAGGGGCTGAAACAGAGGGCGAGAAACAGAGGGGCTGAAACAGAGGGCGAGAAACAGAGGGGCTGAAACAGAGGGCGAGAAAGAGAGGGGCTGAAACAGAGGGGCTGAAACAGAGGGGCTGAAACAGAGGGCCTGAAACAGAGGGCGAGAAACAGAGGGCTGAAACAGAGGGCGAGAAACAGAGAGGCTGAAACAGAGAGCGAGAAACAGAGGGGCTGAAACAGAGGGCGAGAAACAGAGGGGCTGAAACAGAGGCGCTGAAAACGAGGGTGAGAAACAGTGGGGCTGAAAGGCAGGGCGAGAAACAGAGGGGCTGAAACAGAGGGCGAGAAACAGAGAAGCTGAAACAGAGGCGCTGAAACAGAGGGGCTGAAACAGAGGGGCTGAATCAGAGGGGCTGAATCAGAGGCGCTGAAACAGAGGGGCTGAAACAGAGGGCGAGAAACAGAGGGGCTGAAACAGTGGGCGAGAAACAGAGGGGCTGAAACAGAGGGGCTGAAACAGAGGGCCTGAAACAGAGGGCCAGAAACAGAGGGGCTGAAACAGAGGGCGAGAAACAGTGGGGCTGAAACAGAGGGCCAGAAACAGAGGGGCTGAAACAGAGGGGCTGAAACAGAGGGGCTGAAACAGAGGGGCTGAATCAGAGGGGCTGAATAAGAGGCGCTGAAACAGAGGGGCTGAAACAGAGGGCGAGAAACAGAGGGGCTGAAACAGAGGGCCAGAAACAGAGGGGCTGAAACAGAGGGGCTGAAACAGAGGGCGAGATACAGTGGGGCTGAAACAGAGGGGCTGAAACAGAGGGCCAGAAACAGAGGGGCTGAAACAGAGGGCTAGAAACAGAGGGGCTGAAACAGAGGGCGAGAAACAGAGGGGCTGAAACAGAGGGCGAGAAACAGAGAGGCTGAAACAGAGGGGCTGAAACAGAGGGCGAGAAACAGAGGGGCTGAAACAGAGGGCTAGAAACAGAGGGGCTGAAACAGAGGGCGAGAAACAGAGAGGCTGAAACAGAGGGGCTGAAACAGAGGGCGAGATACAGTGGGGCTGAAACAGAGGGGCTGAAACAGAGGGCCAGAAACAGAGGGGCTGAAACAGAGGGCTAGAAACAGAGGGGCTGAAACAGAGGGCGAGAAACAGAGAGGCTGAAACAGAGGGGCTGAAACAGAGGGCGAGAAACAGAGGGGCTGAAACAGAGGGCGAGAAACAGTGGGGCTGAAACAGAGGGCGAGAAACAGAGGGTCTGAAACAGAGGGCGAGAAATAGAGGGGCTGAATCAGAGAGCGAGAAACAGAGGGGCTGAAACAGAGGCGCTGAAAACGAGGGTGAGAAACAGTGGGGCTGAAAGAGAGGGCGAGAAACAGAGAAGCTGAAACAGAGGCGATGAAACAGAGGGGCTGAAACAGAGGGGCTGAATCAGAGGTGCTGAATCAGAGGGGCTGAAACAGAGGGGCTGAAACAGAGGGCGAGAAACAGAGGGGCTGAAACAGAGGGCAAGAAACAGAGGGGCTGAAACAGAGTGGCTGAAATAGAGGGCGAGAAACAGAGGGGCTGAAACAGAGGGCAAGAAACAGAGGGGCTGAAACAGAGGGCGAGAAACAGAGGGCGAGAAACAGAGGGGCTGAAACAGATGGGCTGAAACAGAGGGGCTGAATCAGAGGGGCTGAATCAGAGGGGCTGAAACAGAGGGCGAGAAATAGAGGGGCTGAAACAGAGGGGCTGAAACAGAGGGCAAGAAACAGATGGGCTGAAACAGAGGGCGAGAAACAGAGGGGCTGAAACAGAGGGCGAGAAACAGAGGGGCTGAAACAGAGGGCGAGAAACAGAGGGGCTGAAACAGAGGGGCTGAAACAGAGGGGCTGAAACAGAGGGGCTGAATCAGAGGGGCTGAATAAGAGGCGCTGAAACAGAGGGGCTGAAACAGAGGGGCTGAAACAGAGGGGCTGAAACAGAGGGGCTTAAAAGAGGGGCTGAAACAGAGGGCGAGAAACAGAGGGGCTGAAACAGAAGGCGAGAAACAGAGGGGCTGAAACAGAGGGCGCGAAACAGAGGGGCTTAAACAGAGGGGTTGAAACAGAGGGGATGAAACAGAGGGCGAGAAACAGAGGGGCTTAAACAGAGGGCGAGAAACAGAGGGGCTGAAACAGAGGGGCTGAAACAGAGGGGCTGAAACAGTTGTGCTGAAACTGAGGGCGACAAACAGAGGGGCTGAAACAGAGGGCGAGAAACAGAGGGGCTGAAACAGAGGGCGAGAAACAGAGGGGCTGAAACAGAGAGACTGAAACAGAGGGGCTGAAACAGAGGGGCTGAAACAGAGGGCGAGAAACAGAGGGGCTGAATCTGAGGGGCTGAATCAGAGGGGCTGAATCAGAGGGGCTGAAACAGAGGGCGAGAAACAGAGTGGCTGAAACAGCGGGCGAGAAACAGAGGGGCTGAAACAGAGGGACTGAAACAGAGGGCAAGAAACAGAGGGGCTGAAACAGAGGGCGAGAAACAGAGGGGCTGAAACAGAGGGCGAGAAACAGAGGGCAAGAAACAGAGGGGCTGAAACAGTGGGCGAGAAACAGAGGGGCTGAAACAGAGGGGCTGAAACAGAGGGGCTGAAACAGAGGGCGAGAATCAGAGGGGCTGAAACAGAGGGGCTGAAACAGAGGGGCTGAAACAGAGGGAGTGAAACACAGGGGCTGAAACAGAGGGCGAGAAACAGAGGGGCTGAAACAGAGGGCGAGAAACAGAGGGTGAGAAACAGAGGGACTGAAAGAGAGGGGCTGAAACAGAGGGGCTGAAACAGAGGGCGAGAAACAGAGGGGCTGAAACAGAGGGGCTGAAACAGAGGGGCTGAAACTGAGGGCGAGAAACAGAGGGGCTGAAACAGAGAGGCTGGAACAGAGGGGCTGAAACAGCGGGCGAGAAACAGAGGGGCTGAAACAGAGTGCGTGAAACACAGGGTCTGAAACAGAGGGCGAGAAACAGAGGGCGAGAAATAGAGGTACTGAAACAGAGGGGCTGAAACAGAGGGGCTGAAACAGAGGGCGAGAAACAGAGGGGCTGAAACAGAGGGCCAGAAACAGAGGGGCTGAAACAGAGGGCGAGAAACAGAGGGGCTGAAACAGAGGGGCTGAAACAGAGGGGCTGAAACAGAGGGCGAGATACAGTGGGGCTGAAACAGAGCGGCTGAAACAGACGGGCTAAAACAGAGGGGCTGAAACAGAGGGCTAGAAACAGAGGGGCTGAAACAGAGGGCGAGAAACAGAGAGGCTGAAACAGAGGGGCTGAAACAGAGGGCGAGAAACAGAGGGGCTGAAACAGAGGGCGAGAAACAGAGGGGCTGAAACAGAGGGGTTGAAACAGAGGGCGAGAAATAGAGGGGCTGAAACAGAGAGCGAGAAACAGAGGGGCTGAAACAGAGGGCGAGAAACAGAGGGGCTGAAACAGAGGCGCTGAAAACGAGGGTGAGAAACAGTGGGGCTGAAAGGCAGGGCGAGAAACAGAGGGGCTGAAACAGAGGGCGAGAAACAGAGAAGCTGAAACAGAGGCGCTGAAACAGAGGGGCTGAAACAGAGGGGCTGAATCAGAGGGGCTGAATCAGAGGCGCTGAAACAGAGGGGCTGAAACAGAGGGCGAGAAACAGAGGGGCTGAAACAGTGGGCGAGAAACAGAGGGGCTGAAACAGAGGGGCTGAAACAGAGGGCCTGAAACAGAGAGCGAGAAACAGAGGGGCTGAAACAGAGGGGCTGAAACAGAGGGGCTGAAACTGAGGGCGAGAAACAGAGGGGCTGAAACAGAGGGGCTCAAACAGAGGGTCTGAAACAGAGGGCGAGAAACAGAGGGGCTGAAACATAGGACGTGAAACACAGGGTCTGAAACAGAGGGCGAGAAACAGAGGGCGAGAAATAGAGGGACTGAAACAGAGGGGCTGAAACAGAGGGGCTGAAACAGAGGGCGAGAAACAGAGGGGCTGAAACAGAGGGCCAGAAACAGAGGGGCTGAAACAGAGGGCGAGAAACAGAGGGGCTGAAACAGAGGGGCTGAAACAGAGGGGCTGAAACAGAGGGCGATATACAGTGGGGCTGAAACAGAGGGGCTGAAACAGAGGGCCAGAAACAGAGGGGCTGAAACAGAGGGCTAGAAACAGAGGGGCTGAAACAGAGGGCGAGAAACAGAGAGGCTGAAACAGAGGGGCTGAAACAGAGGGCGAGAAACAGAGGGGCTGAAACAGAGGGCGAGAAACAGTGGGGCTGAAACAGAGGGCGAGAAACAGAGGGTTTGAAACAGAGGGCGAGAAATAGAGGGGCTGAATCAGAGAGCGAGAAACAGAGGGGCTGAAACAGAGGCGCTGAAAACGAGGGTGAGAAACAGTGGGGCTGAAAGAGAGGGCGAGAAACAGAGAAGCTGAAACAGAGGCGATGAAACAGTGGGGCTGAAACAGAGGGGCTGAATCAGAGGTGCTGAATCAGAGGGGCTGAAACAGAGGGGCTGAAACAGAGGGCGAGAAACAGAGGGGCTGAAACAGAGGGCAAGAAACAGAGGGGCTGAAACAGAGTGGCTGAAATAGAGGGCGAGAAACAGAGGGGCTGAAACAGAGGGCAAGAAACAGAGGGGCTGAAACAGAGGGCGAGAAACAGAGGGCGAGAAACAGAGGGGCTGAAACAGATGGGCTGAAACAGAGGGGCTGAATCAGAGGGGCTGAATCAGAGGGGCTGAAACAGAGGGCGAGAAATAGAGGGGCTGAAACAGAGGGGCTGAAACAGAGGGCAAGAAACAGATGGGCTGAAACAGAGGGCGAGAAACAGAGGGGCTGAAACAGAGGGCGAGAAACAGAGGGGCTGAAACAGAGGGCGAGAAACAGAGGGGCTGCAACAGAGGGGCTGAAACAGAGGGGCTGAAACAGAGGGGCTGAATCAGAGGGGCTGAATAAGAGGCGCTGAAACAGAGGGGCTGAAACAGAGGGCGAGAAACAGAGGGGCTGAAACAGAGGGCGAGAAGCTGAGGGCTTGAAATAGAGGGCGAGAAACAGCGGGCGAGAAACAGAGGGACTGAAACAGAGTGGCTGGAACAGAGGGGCTGAAACAGAGGGGCTTAAAAGAGGGGCTGAAACAGTGGGCGAGAAACAGAGGGGCTGAAACAGAAGGCGAGAAACAGAGGGGCTGAAACAGAGGGTGCGAAACAGCGGGGCTTAAATAGAGGGGTTGAAACAGAGGGGATGAAACAGAGGGCGAGAAACAGAGGGGCTTAAACAGAGGGCGAGAAACAGAGGGGCTGAAACAGAGGGGCTGAAACAGAGGGCTAGAAACAGAGGGGCTGAAACAGAGGGCGAGAAACAGAGAGGCTGAAACAGAGGGGCTGAAACAGAGGGCGAGAAACAGAGGGGCTGGAACAGAGGGCGAGAAACAGAGGGGCTGAAACAGAGGGCGAGAAACAGAGGGGCTGAAACAGAGGGCGAGAAATAGAGGGGCTGAAACAGAGAGCGAGAAACAGAGGGGCTGAAACAGAGGGCGAGAAACAGAGGGGCTGAAACAGAGGCGCTGAAAACGAGGGTGAGAAACAGTGGGGCTGAAAGAGAGGGCGAGAAACAGAGGGGCTGAAACAGAGGGCGAGAAACAGAGAAGCTGAAACAGAGGCGCTGAAACAGAGGGGCTGAAACAGAGGGGCTGGATCAGAGGGGCTGAATCAGAGGCGCTGAAACAGAGGGGCTGAAACAGAGGGCGAGAAACAGAGGGGCTGAAACAGAGGGCGAGAAACAGAGGGGCTGAAACAGAGGGCGAGAAAGAGAGGGGCTGAAACAGAGGGGCTGAAACAGAGGGTCTGAAACAGAGGGCCTGAAACAGAGGGCGAGAAACAGAGGGGCTGAAACAGAGGGCGAGAAACAGAGGGGCTGAAACAGAGGGGCTGAAACAGAGGGGCTGAAACAGAGGGGCTGAAACAGAGGGGCTGAATCAGAGGGGCTGAATAAGAGGCGCTGAAACAGAGGGGCTGAAACAGAGGGCGAGAAACAGAGGGGCTGAAACAGAGGGTCTGAAACAGTGGGGCTGAAATAGAGGGCGAGAAACAGCGGGCGAGAAACAGAGGGACTGAAACAGAGGGGCTGAAACAGAGGGGCTGAAACAGAAGGGCTGAAAAGTGGGGCTGAAACAGAGGGCGAGAAACAGAGGGGCTGAAAAAGAAGGCGAGAAACAGAGGGGCTGAAACAGAGGGCGCGAAACAGAGGGGCTTAAACAGAGGGGTTGAAACAGAGGGGATGAAACAGGGGGCGAGAAACAGAGGGGCTGAAACAGAGGGCGAGAAACAGAGGGGTTGAAACAGAGGGCGAGAAACAGAGGGGCTGAAACAGAGGGCGAGAAATAGAGGGGCTGAAACAGAGAGCGAGAAACAGAGGGGCTGAAACAGAGGGCGAGAAACAGAGGGGCTGAAACAGAGGCGCTGAAAACGAGGGTGAGAAACAGTGGGGCTGAAAGAGAGGGCGAGAAACAGAGGGGCTGAAACAGAGGGCGAGAAACAGAGAAGCTGAAACAGAGGCGCTGAAACAGAGGGGCTGAAACAGAGGGGCTGAATCAGAGGGGCTGAATCAGAGGCGCTGAAACAGAGGGGCTGAAACAGAGGGCGAGAAACAGAGGGGCTGAAACAGAGGGCGAGAAACAGAGGGGCTGAAACAGAGGGCGAGAAAGAGAGGGGCTGAAACAGAGGGGCTGAAACAGAGGGGCTGAAACAGAGGGCCTGAAACAGAGGGCGAGAAACAGAGGGGCTGAAACAGAGGGCGAGAAACAGAGGGGCTGAAACAGAGGGGCTGAAACAGAGGGGCTGAAACAGAGGGGCTGAAACAGAGGGGCTGAATCAGAGGGGCTGAATAAGAGGCGCTGAAACAGAGGGGCTGAAACAGAGGGCGAGAAACAGAGGGGCTGAAACAGAGGGTCTGAAACAGTGGGGCTGAAATAGAGGGCGAGAAACAGCGGGCGAGAAACAGAGGGACTGAAACAGAGGGGCTGAAACAGAGGGGCTGAAACAGAAGGGCTGAAAAGTGGGGCTGAAACAGAGGGCGAGAAACAGAGGGGCTGAAAAAGAAGGCGAGAAACAGAGGGGCTGAAACAGAGGGCGCGAAACAGAGGGGCTTAAACAGAGGGGTTGAAACAGAGGGGATGAAACAGGGGGCGAGAAACAGAGGGGCTGAAACAGAGGGCGAGAAACAGAGGGGTTGAAACAGAGGGCGAGAAACAGAGGGGCTGAAACAGAGGGGCTGAAACAGAGGGCGAGAAACAGAGGGGCTGAATCATAGGGGCTGAATCAGAGGTGCTGAATCAGAGGGGCTGAAACAGAGGGGCTGAAACAGAGGGCGAGAAACAGAGGGGCTGAAACAGAGGGCAAGAAACAGAGGGGCTGAAACAGATTGGCTGAAATAGAGGGCGAGAAACAGAGGGGCTGAAACAGAGGGCGATAAACAGAGGGGCTGATACAGAGGGCGATAAACAGAGGGCGAGAAACAGAGGGGCTGAAACAGATGGGCTGAAACAGAGGGGCTGAATCAGAGGGGCTGAATCAGAGGGGCTGAAACAGAGGGCGAGAAACAGAGGGGCTGAAACAGAGGGGCTGAAACAGAGGGCAAGAAACAGAGGGGCTGAAACAGAGGGCGAGAAACAGATGGGCTGAAACAGAGGGCGAGAAACAGAGGGGCTGAAACAGAGGGCGAGAAACAGAGGGGCTGAAACAGAGGGCGAGAAACTGAGAGGCTGAAATAGAGGGCGAGAAACAGCGGGCGAGAAACAGAGGGACTGAAACAGAGGGGCTGAAACAGAGGGGCTGAAACAGAGGGGCTTAAAAGAGGGGCTGAAACAGAGGGCGAGAAACAGAGGGGCTGAAACAGAAGGCGAGAAACAGAGGGGCTGAAACAGAGGGCGCGAAACAGAGGGGCTTAAACAGAGGGGTTGAAACAGTGGGGATGAAACAGAGTGCGAGAAACAGAGGGGCTTAAACAGAGGGCGAGAAACAGAGGGCTGAAACAGAGGGGCTGAAACAGAGGGGCTGAAACAGTTGTGCTGAAACTGAGGGCGAGAAACAGAGGTGCTGAAACAGAGGGCGAGAAACAGAGGGGCTGAAACAGAGGGCGAGAAACAGAGGGGCTGAATCTGAGGGGCTGAATCAGAGGGGCTGAATCAGAGGGGCTGAAACAGAGGGGCTGAAACAGAGGGGCTGAAACAGAGGGCGAGAAACGGAGGGGCTGAAACAGAGGGCGAGAAACAGAGGGGCTGAAACAGAGGGGCTGAAACAGAGTGGCTGAAATAGAGGGCGAGAAACAGAGGGGCTGAAACAGAGGGCAAGAAACAGAGGGGCTGAAACAGAGGGCGAGAAACAGAGGGCGAGAAACAGAGGGGCTGAAACAGATGGGCTGAAACAGAGGGGCTGAATCAGAGGGGCTGAATCAGAGGGGCTGAAACAGAGGGCGAGAAATAGAGGGGCTGAAACAGAGGGGCTGAAACAGAGGGCAAGAAACAGATGGGCTGAAACAGAGGGCGAGAAACAGAGGGGCTGAAACAGAGGGCGAGAAACAGAGGGGCTGAAACAGAGGGCGAGAAACAGAGGGGCTGCAACAGAGGGGCTGAAACAGAGGGGCTGAAACAGAGGGGCTGAATCAGAGGGGCTGAATAAGAGGCGCTGAAACAGAGGGGCTGAAACAGAGGGCGAGAAACAGAGGGGCTGAAACAGAGGGCGAGAAACTGAGGGCTTGAAATAGAGGGCGAGAAACAGCGGGCGAGAAACAGAGGGACTGAAACAGAGTGGCTGAAACAGAGGGGCTGAAACAGAGGGGCTTAAAAGAGGGGCTGAAACAGTGGGCGAGAAACAGAGGGGCTTAAACAGAAGGCGAGAAACAGAGGGGCTGAAACAGAGGGCGCGAAACAGAGGGGCTTAAACAGAGGGGTTGAAACAGAGGGGATGAAACAGAGGGCGAGAAACAGAGGGGCTTAAACAGAGGGCGAGAAACAGAGGGGCTGAAACAGAGGGGCTGAAACAGAGGGCTAGAAACAGAGGGGCTGAAACAGAGGGCGAGAAACAGAGAGGCTGAAACAGAGGGGCTGAAACAGAGGGCGAGAAACAGAGGGGCTGGAACAGAGGGCGAGAAACAGAGGGGCTGAAACAGAGGGCGAGAAACAGAGGGGCTGAAACAGAGGGCGAGAAATAGAGGGGCTGAAACAGAGAGCGAGAAACAGAGGGGCTGAAACAGAGGGCGAGAAACAGAGGGGCTGAAACAGAGGCGCTGAAAACGAGGGTGAGAAACAGTGGGGCTGAAAGAGAGGGCGAGAAACAGAGGGGCTGAAACAGAGGGCGAGAAACAGAGAAGCTGAAACAGAGGCGCTGAAACAGAGGGGCTGAAACAGAGGGGCTGAATCAGAGGGGCTGAATCAGAGGCGCTGAAACAGAGGGGCTGAAACAGTGGGCGAGAAACAGAGGGGCTGAAACAGAGGGCGAGAAACAGAGGGGCTGAAACAGAGGGCGAGAAAGAGAGGGGCTGAAACAGAGGGGCTGAAACAGAGGGTCTGAAACAGAGGGCCTGAAACAGAGGGCGAGAAACAGAGGGGCTGAAACAGAGGGCGAGAAACAGAGGGGCTGAAACAGAGGGGCTGAAACAGAGGGGCTGAAACAGAGGGGCTGAATCAGAGGGGCTGAATAAGAGGCGCTGAAACAGAGGGGCTGAAACAGAGGGCGAGAAACAGAGGGGCTGAAACAGAGGGTCTGAAACAGTGGGGCTGAAATAGAGGGCGAGAAACAGCGGGCGAGAAACAGAGGGACTGAAACAGAGGGCGAGAAACAGAGGGGTTGAAACAGAGGGCGAGAAACAGAGGGGCTTAAACAGAGGGGTTGAAACAGAGGGGATGAAACAGGGGGCGAGAAACAGAGGGGCTGAAACAGAGGGCGAGAAACAGAGGGGTTGAAACAGAGGGCGAGAAACAGAGGGGCTGAAACAGAGGGGCTGAAACAGAGGGCGAGAAACAGAGGGGCTGAATCATAGGGGCTGAATCAGAGGTGCTGAATCAGAGGGGCTGAAACAGAGGGGCTGAAACAGAGGGCGAGAAACAGAGGGGCTGAAACAGAGGGCAAGAAACAGAGGGGCTGAAACAGATTGGCTGAAATAGAGGGCGAGAAACAGAGGGGCTGAAACAGAGGGCGATAAACAGAGGGGCTGATACAGAGGGCGAGAAACAGAGGGCGAGAAACAGAGGGGCTGAAACAGATGGGCTGAAACAGAGGGGCTGAATCAGAGGGGCTGAATCAGAGGGGCTGAAACAGAGGGCGAGAAACAGAGGGGCTGAAACAGAGGGGCTGAAACAGAGGGCAAGAAACAGAGGGGCTGAAACAGAGGGCGAGAAACAGATGGGCTGAAACAGAGGGCGAGAAACAGAGGGGCTGAAACAGAGGGCGAGAAACAGAGGGGCTGAAACAGAGGGGCTGAAACAGAGGGGCTGAAACAGAGGGGCTGAATCAGAGGGGCTGAATAAGAGGCGCTGAAACAGAGGGGCTGAAACAGAGGGCGAGAAACAGAGGGGCTGAAACAGAGGGCGAGAAACTGAGAGGCTGAAATAGAGGGCGAGAAACAGCGGGCGAGAAACAGAGGGACTGAAACAGAGGGGCTGAAACAGAGGGGCTGAAACAGAGGGGCTTAAAAGAGGGGCTGAAACAGAGGGCGAGAAACAGAGGGGCTGAAACAGAAGGCGAGAAACAGAGGGGCTGAAACAGAGGGCGAGAAACAGAGGGGCTGAAACAGAGGGCGAGAAACTGAGAGGCTGAAATAGAGGGCGAGAAACAGCGGGCGAGAAACAGAGGGACTGAAACAGAGGGGCTGAAACAGAGGGGCTGAAACAGAGGGGCTTAAAAGAGGGGCTGAAACAGAGGGCGAGAAACAGAGGGGCTGAAACAGAAGGCGAGAAACAGAGGGGCTGAAACAGAGGGCGCGAAACAGAGGGGCTTAAACAGAGGGGTTGAAACAGAGGGGATGAAACAGAGTGCGAGATACAGAGGGGCTTAAACAGAGGGCGAGAAACAGAGAGCTGAAACAGAGGGGCTGAAACAGAGGGGCTGAAACAGTTGTGCTGAAACTGAGGGCGAGAAACAGAGGTGCTGAAACAGAGGGCGAGAAACAGAGGGGCTGAAACAGAGGGCGAGAAACAGAGGGGCTGAATCTGAGGGGCTGAATCAGAGGGGCTGAATCAGAGGGGCTGAAACAGAGGGGCTGAAACAGAGGGGCTGAAACAGAGGGCGAGAAACGGAGGGGCTGAAACAGCGGGCGAGAAACAGCGGGCGAGAAACAGAGGGACTGAAACAGAGGAGCTGAAACAGAGGGGCTGAAACAGAGGGGCTTAAAAGAGGGGCTGAAACAGAGGGCGAGAAACAGAGGGGCTGAAACAGAAGGCGAGAAACAGATGGGCTGAAACAGAGGGCGCGAAACAGAGGGGCTTAAACAGAGGGGTTGAAACAGAGGGGATGAAACAGAGTGCGAGAAACAGAGGGGCTTAAACAGAGGGCGAGAAACAGAGGGCTGAAACAGAGGGGCTGAAACAGAGGGGCTGAAACAGTTGTGCTGAAACTGAGGGCGAGAAACAGAGGGGCTGAAACAGAGGGCGAGAAACAGAGGGGCTGAAACAGAGGGCGAGAAACAGAGGGGCTGAATCTGAGGGGCTGAATCAGAGGGGCTGAATCAGAGGGGCTGAAACAGAGGGGCTGAAACAGAGGGGCTGAAACAGAGGGCGAGAAACGGAGGGGCTGAAACAGCGGGCGAGAAACAGAGGGGCTGAAACAGAGGGACTGAAACAGAGGGCAAGAAACAGAGGGGCTGAAACAGAGGGCGAGAAACAGAGGGGCTGAAACAGAGGGCGAGAAACAGAGGGCGAGAAACAGAGGGGCTGAAACAGATGGGCTGAAACAGAGGGGCTGAATCAGAGGGGCTGAATCAGAGGGGCTGAATCAGAGGGGCTGAAACAGAGGGCGAGAAACAGAGGGGCTGAAACAGAGGGCGAGAAACAGAGGGGCTGAAACAGAGGGGCTGAAACAGAGGGCAAGAAACAGAGGGGCTGAAACAGAGGGCGAGAAACAGAGGGTAAGAAACAGAGGGGCTGAAACAGAGGGCGAGAAACAGAGGGGCTGAGACAGATGGGCTGAAACAGAGGGGCTGAATCAGAGGGACTGAATCAGAGGGGCTGAATCAGTGGGGCTGAAACAGAGGGCGAGAAACAGAGGGGCTGAAACGGAGTGCGAGAAACAGAGGGGCTGAAACAGAGGGGCTGAATCAGAGGGCAAGAAACAGAGGGGCTGAAACAGAGGGCGAGAAACTGAGGGGCGGAAACAGAGGGGCTGAAACAGAGGGGCTGAAACAGAGGGGCTGAAACAGAGGGCGTGAAACACAGGGGCTGAAACAGAGGGCGAGAAACAGAGGGGCTGAAACAGAGGGCGAGAAACAGAGGGCGAGAAACAGAGGGACTGAAACAGAGGGGCTGAAACAGAGGGCGAGAAGGAGAGGGGCTGAAACAGAGGGCCAGAAACAGAGGGTCTGAAACAGAGGGCGAGAAACAGAGGGCAAGAAACAGAGGGGCTGAAACAGTGGGCGAGAAACAGAGGGGCTGAAACAGAGGGGCTGAAACAGAGGGGCTGAAACAGAGAGCGAGAATCAGAGGGGCTGAAACAGAGGGGCTGAAACAGAGGGGCTGAAACAGAGGGAGTGAAACACAGGGGCTGAAACAGAGGGCGAGAAACAGAGGGGCTGAAACAGAGGGCGAGAAACAGAGGGTGAGAAACAGAGGGAATGAAAGAGAGGGGCTGAAACTGAGGGGCTGAAACAGAGGGCGAGAAACAGAGGGGCTGAAACAGAGGGGCTGAAACAGAGGGGCTGAAACTGAGGGCGAGAAACAGAGGGGCTGAAACAGAGGGGCTGAAACAGAGGGGCTGAAACAGCGGGCGAGAAACAGAGGGGCTGAAACAGAGTGCGTGAAACACAGTGTCTGAAACAGAGGGCGAGAAACAGAGGGCGAGAAATAGAGGTACTGAAACAGAGGAGCTGAAACAGAGGGGCTGAAACAGAGGGCGAGAAACAGAGGGGCTGAAACAGAGGGCCAGAAACAGAGGGGCTGAAACAGAGGGCGAGAAACAGAGGGGCTGAAACAGAGGGGCTGAAACAGAGGGGCTGAAACAGAGGGCGAGATACAGTGGGGCTGAAACAGAGCGGCTGAAACAGACGGGCTAAAACAGAGGGGCTGAAACAGAGGGCTAGAAACAGAGGGGCTGAAACAGAGGGCGAGAAACAGAGAGGCTGAAACAGAGGGCGAGAAACAGAGGGGTTGAAACAGAGGGCGAGAAACAGAGGGGCTGAAACAGAGGGGCTGAAACAGAGGGCGAGAAACAGAGGGTTCTGAATCATAGGGGCTGAATCAGAGGTGCTGAATCAGAGGGGCTGAAACAGAGGGCGCGAAACAGAGGGGCTTAAACAGAGGGGTTGAAACAGAGGGGATGAAACAGGGGGCGAGAAACAGAGGGGCTGAAACAGAGGGCGAGAAACAGAGGGGCTGAAACAGAGGGCGAGAAACAGAGGGGTTGAAACAGAGGGCGAGAAACAGAGGGGCTGAAACAGAGGGGCTGAAACAGAGGGCGAGAAACAGAGGGGCTGAATCATAGGGGCTGTATCAGAGGTGCTGAATCAGAGGGGCTGAAACAGAGGGGCTGAAACAGAGGGCGAGAAACAGAGGGGCTGAAACAGAGGGCAAGAAACAGAGGGGCTGAAACAGATTGGCTGAAATAGAGGGCGAGAAACAGAGGGGCTGAAACAGAGGGCGATAAACAGAGGGGCTGAAACAGAGGGCGAGAAACAGAGGGCGAGAAACAGAGGGGCTGAAACAGATGGGCTGAAACAGAGGGGCTGAATCAGAGGGGCTGAATCAGAGGGGCTGAAACAGAGTGCGAGAAACAGAGGGGCTGAAACAGAGGGGCTGAAACAGAGGGCAAGAAACAGAGGGGCTGAAACAGAAGGCGAGAAGCAGATGGGCTGAAACAGAGGGCGAGAAACAGAGGGGCTGATACAGAGGGCGAGAAACAGAGGGGCTGAAACAGAGGGACTGAAACAGAGGGGCTGAATCAGAGGGGCTGAAACAGAGGGGCTGAAACAGAGGGGCTGAAACAGAGGGCGAGAAACAGAGGGGCTGAAACAGCGGGCGAGAAACAGAGGGGCTGAAACAGAGGGACTGAAACAGAGGGCAAGAAACAGAGGGGCTGAAACAGAGGGCGAGAAACAGAGGGGCTGAATCTGAGGGGCTGAATCAGAGGGGCTGAATCAGAGGGGCTGAAACAGAGGGGCTGAAACAGAGGGGCTGAAACAGAGGGCGAGAAACGGAGGGGCTGAAACAGCGGGCGAGAAACAGCGGGCGAGAAACAGAGGGACTGAAACAGAGGGGCTGAAACAGAGGGGCTGAAACAGAGGGGCTTAAAAGAGGGGCTGAAACAGAGGGCGAGAAACAGAGGGGCTGAAACAGAAGGCGAGAAACAGAGGGGCTGAAACAGAGGGCGCGAAACAGAGGGGCTTAAACAGAGGGGTTGAAACAGAGGGGATGAAACAGAGTGCGAGAAACAGAGGGGCTTAAACAGAGGGCGAGAAACAGAGGGCTGAAACAGAGGGGCTGAAACAGAGGGGCTGAAACAGTTGTGCTGAAACTGAGGGCGAGAAACAGAGGGGCTGAAACAGAGGGCGAGAAACAGAGGGGCTGAAACAGAGGGCGAGAAACAGAGGGGCTGAATCTGAGGGGCTGAATCAGAGGGGCTGAATCAGAGGGGCTGAAACAGAGGGGCTGAAACAGAGGGGCTGAAACAGAGGGCGAGAAACGGAGGGGCTGAAACAGCGGGCGAGAAACAGAGGGGCTGAAACAGAGGGACTGAAACAGAGGGCAAGAAACAGAGGGGCTGAAACAGAGGGCGAGAAACAGAGGGGCTGAAACAGAGGGCGAGAAACAGAGGGCGAGAAACAGAGGGGCTGAAACAGATGGGCTGAAACAGAGGGGCTGAATCAGAGGGGCTGAATCAGAGGGGCTGAATCAGAGGGGCTGAAACAGAGGGCGAGAAACAGAGGGGCTGAAACAGAGGGCGAGAAACAGAGGGGCTGAAACAGAGGGGCTGAAACAGAGGGCAAGAAACAGAGGGGCTGAAACAGAGGGCGAGAAACAGAGGGTAAGAAACAGAGGGGCTGAAACAGAGGGCGAGAAACAGAGGGGCTGAGACAGATGGGCTGAAACAGAGGGGCTGAATCAGAGGGACTGAATCAGAGGGGCTGAATCAGTGGGGCTGAAACAGAGGGCGAGAAACAGAGGGGCTGAAACGGAGTGCGAGAAACAGAGGGGCTGAAACAGAGGGGCTGAATCAGAGGGCAAGAAACAGAGGGGCTGAAACAGAGGGCGAGAAACTGAGGGGCGGAAACAGAGGGGCTGAAACAGAGGGGCTGAAACAGAGGGGCTGAAACAGAGGGCGTGAAACACAGGGGCTGAAACAGAGGGCGAGAAACAGAGGGGCTGAAACAGAGGGCGAGAAACAGAGGGCGAGAAACAGAGGGACTGAAACAGAGGGGCTGAAACAGAGGGCGAGAAGGAGAGGGGCTGAAACAGAGGGCCAGAAACAGAGGGTCTGAAACAGAGGGCGAGAAACAGAGGGCAAGAAACAGAGGGGCTGAAACAGTGGGCGAGAAACAGAGGGGCTGAAACAGAGGGGCTGAAACAGAGGGGCTGAAACAGAGAGCGAGAATCAGAGGGGCTGAAACAGAGGGGCTGAAACAGAGGGGCTGAAACAGAGGGAGTGAAACACAGGGGCTGAAACAGAGGGCGAGAAACAGAGGGGCTGAAACAGAGGGCGAGAAACAGAGGGTGAGAAACAGAGGGAATGAAAGAGAGGGGCTGAAACTGAGGGGCTGAAACAGAGGGCGAGAAACAGAGGGGCTGAAACAGAGGGGCTGAAACAGAGGGGCTGAAACTGAGGGCGAGAAACAGAGGGGCTGAAACAGAGGGGCTGAAACAGAGGGGCTGAAACAGCGGGCGAGAAACAGAGGGGCTGAAACAGAGTGCGTGAAACACAGTGTCTGAAACAGAGGGCGAGAAACAGAGGGCGAGAAATAGAGGTACTGAAACAGAGGAGCTGAAACAGAGGGGCTGAAACAGAGGGCGAGAAACAGAGGGGCTGAAACAGAGGGCCAGAAACAGAGGGGCTGAAACAGAGGGCGAGAAACAGAGGGGCTGAAACAGAGGGGCTGAAACAGAGGGGCTGAAACAGAGGGCGAGATACAGTGGGGCTGAAACAGAGCGGCTGAAACAGACGGGCTAAAACAGAGGGGCTGAAACAGAGGGCTAGAAACAGAGGGTCTGAAACAGAGGGCGAGAAACAGAGAGGCTGAAACAGAGGGCGAGAAACAGAGGGGTTGAAACAGAGGGCGAGAAACAGAGGGGCTGAAACAGAGGGGCTGAAACAGAGGGCGAGAAACAGAGGGTTCTGAATCATAGGGGCTGAATCAGAGGTGCTGAATCAGAGGGGCTGAAACAGAGGGCGCGAAACAGAGGGGCTTAAACAGAGGGGTTGAAACAGAGGGGATGAAACAGGGGGCGAGAAACAGAGGGGCTGAAACAGAGGGCGAGAAACAGAGGGGCTGAAACAGAGGGCGAGAAACAGAGGGGTTGAAACAGAGGGCGAGAAACAGAGGGGCTGAAACAGAGGGGCTGAAACAGAGGGCGAGAAACAGAGGGGCTGAATCATAGGGGCTGTATCAGAGGTGCTGAATCAGAGGGGCTGAAACAGAGGGGCTGAAACAGAGGGCGAGAAACAGAGGGGCTGAAACAGAGGGCAAGAAACAGAGGGGCTGAAACAGATTGGCTGAAATAGAGGGCGAGAAACAGAGGGGCTGAAACAGAGGGCGATAAACAGAGGGGCTGAAACAGAGGGCGAGAAACAGAGGGCGAGAAACAGAGGGGCTGAAACAGATGGGCTGAAACAGAGGGGCTGAATCAGAGGGGCTGAATCAGAGGGGCTGAAACAGAGTGCGAGAAACAGAGGGGCTGAAACAGAGGGGCTGAAACAGAGGGCAAGAAACAGAGGGGCTGAAACAGAAGGCGAGAAGCAGATGGGCTGAAACAGAGGGCGAGAAACAGAGGGGCTGATACAGAGGGCGAGAAACAGAGGGGCTGAAACAGAGGGACTGAAACAGAGGGGCTGAATCAGAGGGGCTGAAACAGAGGGGCTGAAACAGAGGGGCTGAAACAGAGGGCGAGAAACAGAGGGGCTGAAACAGCGGGCGAGAAACAGAGGGGCTGAAACAGAGGGACTGAAACAGAGGGCAAGAAACAGAGGGGCTGAAACAGAGGGCGAGAAACAGAGGGGCTGAAACAGAGGGCGAGAAACAGAGGGCGAGAAACAGAGGGGCTGAAACAGATGGGCTGAAACAGAGGGGCTGAATCAGAGGGGCTGAATCAGAGGGGCTGAATCAGAGGGGCTGAAACAGAGGGCGAGAAACAGAGGGGCTGAAACAGAGGGCGAGAAACAGAGGGGCTGAAACAGAGGGGCTGAAACAGAGGGCAAGAAACAGAGGGGCTGAAACAGAGGGCGAGAAACAGAGGGTAAGAAACAGAGGGGCTGAAACAGAGGGCGAGAAAAAGAGGGGCTGAGACAGATGGGCTGAAACAGAGGGGCTGAATCAGAGGGACTGAATCAGAGGGGCTGAATCAGTGGGGCTGAATCAGAGGGCAAGAAACAGAGGGGCTGAAACAGAGGGCGAGAAACAGAGGGGCTGAAACAGAGGGGCTGAATCAGAGGGCAAGAAACAGAGGGGCTGAAACAGAGGGCGAGAAACTGAGGGGCGGAAACAGAGGGGCTGAAACAGAGGGGCTGAAACAGAGGGGCTGAAACAGAGGGCGTGAAACACAGGGGCTGAAACAGAGGGTGAGAAACAGAGGGGCTGAAACAGAGGGCGAGAAACAGAGGGCGAGAAACAGAGGGACTGAAACAGAGGGGCTGAAACAGAGGGCGAGAAGGAGAGGGGCTGAAACAGAGGGCCAGAAACAGAGGGTCTGAAACAGAGGGCGAGAAACAGAGGGCAAGAAACAGAGGGGCTGAAACAGTGGGCGAGAAACAGAGGGGCTGAAACAGAGGGGCTGAAACAGAGGGGCTGAAACAGAGGGGCTGAAACAGAGGGCGAGAATCAGAGGGGCTGAAACAGAGGGGCTGAAACAGAGGGGCTGAAACAGAGGGAGTGAAACACAGGGGCTGAAACAGAGGGCGAGAAACAGAGGGGCTGAAACAGAGGGCGAGAAACAGAGGGTGAGAAACAGAGGGACTGAAAGAGAGGGGCTGAAACAGAGGGGCTGAAACAGAGGGCGAGAAACAGAGGGGCTGAAACAGAGGGGCTGAAACTGAGGGCGAGAAACAGAGGGGCTGAAACAGAGGGGCTGAAACAGAGGGGCTGAAACAGCGGGCGAGAAACAGAGGGGCTGAAACAGAGTGCGTGAAACACAGGGTCTGAAACAGAGGGCGAGAAACAGAGGGCGAGAAATAGAGCTACTGAAACAGAGGTGCTGAAACAGAGGGGCTGAAACAGAGGGCGAGAAACAGAGGGGCTGAAACAGAGGGCCAGAAACAGAGGGGCTGAAACAGAGGGCGAGAAACAGAGGGGCTGAAACAGAGGGGCTGAAACAGAGGGGCTGAAACAGAGGGTGAGATACAGTGGGGCTGAAACAGAGCGGCTGAAACAGACGGGCTAAAACAGAGGGGCTGAAACAGAGGGCTAGAAACAGAGGGGCTGAAACAGAGGGCGAGAAACAGAGAGGCTGAAACAGAGGGGCTGAAACAGAGGGCGAGAAACAGAGGGGCTGAAACAGAGGGCGAGAAACAGAGGGGCTGAAACAGAGGGCGAGAAACAGAGGGGCTGAAACAGAGGGGTTGAAACAGAGGGCGAGAAATAGAGGGGCTGAAACAGAGAGCGAGAAACAGAGGGGCTGAAACAGAGGGCGAGAAACAGAGGGGCTGAAACAGAGGCGCTGAAAACGAGGGTGAGAAACAGTGGAGCTAAAAGACAGGGCGAGAAACAGAGGGGCTGAAACACAGGGCGAGAAACAGAGAAGCTGAAACACAGGCGCTGAAACAGAGGGGCTGAAACAGAGGGGCTGAATCAGAGGGGCTGAATCAGAGGCGCTGAAACAGAGGGGCTGAAACAGAGGGCGAGAAACAGAGGGGCTGAAACAGAGGGCGAGAAACAGAGGGGCTGAAACAGAGGGCGAGAAACAGAGGGGCTGAAACAGAGGGGCTGAAACAGAGGGCCTGAAACAGAGGGCCAGAAACAGAGGGGCTGAAACAGAGGGCGAGAAACAGTGGGGCTGAAACAGAGGGCGAGAAACAGAGGGGCTGAAACAGAGGGGCTGAAACAGAGGGGCTGAAACAGAGGGGCTGAATCAGAGGGGCTGAATAAGAGGCGCTGAAACAGAGGGGCTGAAACAGAGGGTGAGAAACAGAGGGCGAGAAACTGAGAGGCTGAAATAGAGGGCGAGAAACAGCGGGCGAGAAACAGAGGGACTGAAACAGAGGGGCTGAAACAGAGGGGCTGAAACAGAAGGGCTGAAAAGAGGGGCTGAAACAGAGGGCGAGAAACAGAGGGGCTGAAACAGAAGGCGAGAAACAGAGGGTCTGAAACAGAGGGCGAGAAACAGAGGGCAAGAAACAGAGGGGCTGAAACAGTGGGCGTGAAACAGAGGGGCTGAAACAGAGGGGCTGAAACAGAGGCGCTGAAACAGAGGGGCTGAAACAGAGGGCGAGAATCAGAGGGGCTGAAACAGAGGGGCTGATACAGAGGGGCTGAAACAGAGGGGCTGAAACAGAGGGAGTGAAACACAGGGGCTGAAACAGAGGACGAGAAACAGAGGGGCTGAAACAGAGGGCGAGAAACAGAGGGTGAGAAACAGAGGGACTGAAACAGAGGGACCTGAAACAGAGGGGCTGAAACAGAGAGCGAGAAACAGAGGGGCTGAAACAGAGGGGCTGAAACAGAGGGGCTGAAACTGAGGGCGAGAAACAGAGGGGCTGAAACAGAGGGGCTCAAACAGAGGGGCTGAAACAGAGGGCGAGAAACAGAGGGGCTGAAACAGAGGGCGTGAAACACAGGGTCTGAAACAGAGGGCGAGAAACAGAGGGCGAGAAATAGAGGGACTGAAACAGAGGGCGAGAAACAGAGGGGCTGAAACAGAGGGCGAGAAACAGAGGGGCTGAAACAGAGGGCGAGAAACAGAGGGGCTGAAACAGAGGGCCAGAAACAGAGGGGCTGAAACAGAGGGCGAGAAACAGAGGGGCTGAAACAGAGGGCGTGAAACACAGGGTCTGAAACAGAGGGCGAGAAACAGAGGGCGAGAAATAGAGGGACTGAAACAGAGGGCGAGAAACAGAGGGGCTGAAACAGAGGGCAAGAAACAGAGGGGCTGAAACAGTGGGCGAGAAACAGAGGGGCTGAAACAGAGGGATCTGAAACAGAGGGGCTGAAACAGAGAGCGAGAAACAGAGGGGCTGAAACAGAGGGGCTGAAACAGAGGGGCTGAAACTGAGGGCGAGAAACAGAGGGGCTGAAACAGAGGGGCTCAAACAGAGGGGCTGAAACAGAGGGCGTGAAACAGAGTGGCTGAAACAGAGGGCGTGAAACACAGGGTCTGAAACAGAGGGCGAGAAACAGAGGGCGAGAAATAGAGGGACTGAAACAGAGGGGCTGAAACAGAGGGGCTGAAACAGAGGGCCAGAAACAGAGGGGCTGAAACAGAGGGCCAGAAACAGAGGGGCTGAAACAGAGGGCGAGAAACAGAGGGGCTGAAACAGAGGGGCTGAAACAGAGGGGCTGAAACAGAGGGCGAGATACAGTGGGGCTGAAACAGAGGGGCTGAAACAGAGGGCCAGAAACAGAGGGGCTGAAACAGAGGGCTAGAAACAGAGGGGCTGAAACAGAGGGCGAGAAACAGAGAGGCTGAAACAGAGGGGCTGAAACAGAGGGCGAGAAACAGAGGGGCTGAAACAGAGGGCGAGAAACAGTGGGGCTGAAACAGAGGGCGAGAAACAGAGGGTCTGAAACAGAGTGCGAGAAATAGAGGGGCTGAATCAGAGAGCGAGAAACAGAGGGGCTGAAACAGAGGCGCTGAAAACGAGGGTGAGAAACAGTGGGGCTGAAAGAGAGGGCGAGAAACAGAGAAGCTGAAACAGAGGCGATGAAACAGAGGGGCTGAAACAGAGGGGCTGAATCAGAGGGGCTGAATCAGAGGCGCTGAAACAGAGGGG